>NC_135541.1:20215630-20527130 GCF_045843805.1 Urocitellus parryii
AAATGGAGGAGACGGCTGGGTGGGATGATGGTCAGTGGTGTGGTGTGAGGAAGGCCGTCTGAACCAAGGCCTGAAGAAGGAAGAGGAAGCAGGTAGAACTTCCCAGAAGGCAGGGGCAGCCAAGCGCAAAGCAAGCGTCAGGCAGCAGCAAGCTGTTGTGTTTGGGAAACTGAAAAAAGCCAGAGAGGCTGGAGCTTGTGAGCAAGACAGGAAGGAGAGCAGCTGGAGTCGGGCAGCAGGGGCCGCAGGGCTGTGGGAGAGGGGCTCTCTGGCAAGGGAAGCCTCAAGAAGCAGGACCTTGTGTGAAGCAATACGTGTTAAAAGGCTCACTTGACTGTGTGTGTGCCAGCCAGACTGCAGAGAACCGGGGTGGGGGGCGACCTGGGAGGAGGCAAGGAGGCTGCTGGTGCTGCAGGGTCAGAAATGATGGGATCTTGACTTAGGTGCCCACAAGAGACAGAGAGAGAAGTTGAGGGAAGATCTGGATGAGATTCACAGGCGTGAGAAGAGAAGAGTGGGAGAATCAGGGCAGGGTCAGCTTTCCAAAGTCCAGCTGAAACTGAGGCCAGAAACACCTGGCTGAGTGATCCTGGGTCAGTAACTCCACCTCTCTGATCCTTCAATGCCTCCTTTTGAAAAGATAATAATAGTATCCACACCACCGAGTGGTGGAGGTGATGGTGGGTGGGTGGAGAGGAATAAGAAGGAAAGGAAGGAGGAGGTGGAAGGTTGGGGGCCTTCTAATTAGGGAAAGGAGACCTCCTCAACATCTTCAGCTCTTTGGTCTACAAAGGAAGGTTTCCATCTGACAACACTCAGAGAGGTTGAGAATCTTGCTCAATATCACAAAGCCAGCCTGTGGCAGCTCCATACTCAGATTCCTGACCCTGGCTTTGCCTTTGAAAATAGATCATCAGCTGCACACCACAGATCTCTCAAGAGTGGTAGAGCTATTTTCTGGGGCTCTGAGTTGGGGGCACCTGGGATAAGACCCCTTGCCTAACAGGGAGAGGAAAAAGGCCTTTAGCCTCACTTCTTGGCTCAGTCCTTTACTGGCTGGTTGACCTTAGGCCTTGTTTTCATTGGCAAAGTGGAGATGATCCCAAGTGAATGTCTGAGGCTACAGGGTCCCTCACTTCCTGTGAGGCAGGTACTCAGGGCCTCTCCCCCTGGCAGAACACGGCTTTGCAGGGACAGGATGCTGCCAGTAGAGGGCGTCCCCGTGGGCTGGAGGAAGCCAGAGTTGGCCAGAGCAGGAAGACCCCAGGGAGCTGGAGCCCCAGCTGGGAGAGCTGCCTTGCCTCCTGCTCTGCTCCGAGAGGAACAGACCACAGACTCAGCAGCCGGGCAGAGCCAGAGTCTTGCTGCCTTGGCTCTGTGCACAAGTCAGACCCTCACAGCTGGATTCCTGCCTTTACTGCGGAAGAGAGCTGATGGGTGCCCCCAGCGACCTCCCTCACAGATTCTCAGTGGGTCTTGCTTTTGTTGTTCAGAGTTCCTTTTAAGACTACTAGGAAGAAGTCAGTGGAAGGAAAGTCCCTGTGATCCCCTGGCCCCCTCCTTACTCCCCAACCCTGGGAATGGCTGGGTACCTGATAGGGAATCTGATGACCCCAAGCTAAAGACCAGAAACCCTGCTATTCTGGTTGTGAGTCCTCAGCTCTGGTCCCATGTCTGAAGACACGCCCACCTATGTGTGCCAAGGGAGTGCCCCTGGGTCTGGTATCCAGGGGTCCAGTGATGAGGGCAAGAGCCTAAGGCTTGGAGCCAAATAGTCCTGGACTCAAACCTTGATATGGCCCATGTCTACTGTGTAGCCTCAGGCAAATCGCTCCACCTCTCTGAGCCTGTTTCCTCATCTGGCACCTATTGAAGAGTGGCATGGCAAGGACGGCAGGAGATGCCACATGTGAATAGGAAAATGCAGTCCCTGGAACATGGTAAACATCTATAAATGTTGCAGTGGGTGTTATTATAAAGTTGAAGTTCCTCCTTTCCCCAAGACCTTCTCTGCATCTAAATGGACCAGGGTGGCTCTAGGAGTGGGTCAGGTCAGGCAGGGAGATGTCTTGACACACTTGTGGGTTAGTGGGCCAGGGCCTGGAGCATTGTGTCTGTGCCTGCACGTGCCTGCACGTGCAATGGTATGCACGTGCGTTCATAAGGGGCAAGGGTGTGCACACACAAGCATTGGGTGTGCATGTGTGTGCAAGGATATGCACGTGCATGTGTGCATGTACCCAAGAGTTCTCCGGGCACATGCATACTTGCAGGTATTGCTGCAGTATCCCTGCACCGATTCAGGAGGCCCCTGTGTTCACTGTTACTATGGAAACACTGAGGCAATCCCCATTCTCGGGAGAACCTGAGGTGCCAGGAATGAGAGCTGGCCCGATCTTCCCAGGAAGAGAGACAGATTGGGAGTCCCCTGGGATACAGCAACCTCGGCCTCTGGGAGTGGATTCCGGAGCTCTGGGTACCCTGGGCCCTCTAGGAAGCCCTCGCTTCTCCACGGCAGCCTGACACACTGCAAAGAGCTCAGAGATGGAGCTCATCCCACCTCAGCTCTGGTCTAATTCCAAGCACAAATCCAAATGGGATTGTGGTCCTTTTGGGCCTCAGTTTCTTCTTCTATGTAATGGAGGAAATAGCAGGTGACTTCAGATGCTTAGAACTGGATGGAGTGTGACCTTCCTCTCTCTGGGGGCACCGTCCTCTAGGGCTATCTGTATATCCCTGGGCCCTGAAGTGTCACCCAGCAGTGTCCATGGGCTCCTCGCAGCTCTGGAAAGGAGGCACTTCACAAGGAACTCAGACTCTGGGAGGTACCGCTGGCCACTTGTGGGGCCATGTCTACACCCCCAAGCCCTGTCCCACAAGTGCAGTCCCTCAGCCCACGGCCACGCCTCTGAGGCAGTTGGAGATTTCAAGCACATTTTGGGATTGTGAAGAACAGGCGAAGAAGGGAGTCAGCCTGGCCACCCAGGCTCACCCAGTTCAGGAAGGATTTTCTCCTTAAAATCTTGGCACTTTAGACTTTGATTCAAGTCTCAAATGTCCTTTGTGCAGATTGGGATGCACTTGGACAGAACTGTGTATCAAGTTACAAGTGCTAATTCAGCCTCCTGACACCCACTTAAGAGGTGACCTTTGCCTTTGCAGTGACCCCAAAGTTTGAGGTAGGTGAGAAAAATCAAGAGGAGCTGAGAGATGGAACTCCCCAGCCATGAACTACGTGAGGAAGATCGAAATGTTCATATGTATGAGGCAAAAGGGTGGGCCTAGCTGGGTTACCTAAGGCAAGTGACTATCCCTCTCTGGCCCACTGTTGGGACCCTTCCAGCTAAAAGTCACTTCCCCCAGTAGAGGAAAGAGCAAGTATTGGCTGGGATGTGACCCTAGCTGACAGTCATTTCTCTCGCACCACCCCCCCCCCTCTAGGTCCAGTCCCACGTGGAGAGGTTAGGGCTGGGACCATGGTCATCTGGTTCAGAAGGTGCCGGACTGGTGGGTGCAGAAGGTGGAAAGGTGAAGCCGGGCATGGTGGCACATGCCTATAATCCCAGTGGCTCAGGAGGCTGAGGCAGGAGAATTTCGAGTTCAAAGCCAACCTCAGTAACTGAGTAGCAAGGTCCTAGCAACTCAGCAAGACCCTATCTCTAAATAAAATGCAAAAAAGGCTGGGGATGTGGGGATGTGGCTCCGTGGTTAAGCACCCACGGGTTCAATAGCCAGTACCAAAAAAAAAAAAGCATAAAAAGGTGGGAGGCGAGGGTGGGGATGTTATTGGAGAGCCTCGGGTTTCCATTTACTCTGGTAGGCAGTGGGGAGTCATGGAAGATTATTAAGCAGAGAGGAAGATAATCAGATTTAGAGAAACTGATCCCAGCAGGGGGCCTGCGAGAAGGGCAGAGCAGACATAGCAGGCAGATCTGACCACGGTTCTGGGGCAGGGGAGGGGAGGCGAGGGCGGGCTGAGGCCTCCTCTGGCGGCCTGGACTGGACTGGGAAGGGGCGGGTGCAGAGGGGAGGCGGAGGAGTGGGTCCTGGATGGGGTGGCACCTCTAGCTTGTTCTGCGGTTGAAGGAGGACCCAGGGGCAAGGCAGGCTGGGGGTGGAAGGCGGTGAGCTGGCTATTGGCTGGCTTGAGTCGGGGGTGTCTGTGGGCTTCTGGGAGCATGTCCAGGAAGCAGCTGGAAATGCGGGTTTTACGGAGAAGGAACCAGAAGGTCAGAGAGGTTGTTTTTGCCAACTTTGCCAAAGCTGGAAAAAGGCCATGTGAGGACTTGAACTCAAGTCCCAGGAGCCAAGTAGGTAGCAGCACTTTGTTGCTTGGAGTCCTGACTTTGGGCTCAGCTGCCTTTCCCCGGGGGTAGGGGTCCTCCACTCACCTGCTGCAGAGCCCAGCAGCACAGGGGCATGGCCAGCAGGTTCTTCAAGCCCACGTCTCTGCTCCCTAAGGGACACTTTCCAGCCAGCCCTGGTCTCACAACACCAGGGCTTCCCCATCCGTCACCCAGAGCCGCAGGCGTCCTGCCAGCCCACACTGCCTGGGTGCTGACTGTGGGCACCCAGCGCCAGACTCTTCACGGGCACCCTCTTCCCCAGTCCCCACAGAAGCCTCCCAGGGCAGCGCCATTGTTTCCACTGACACTTGGGAACACAAGGGGCAGGGCCTGCCCCCTCCACTGCAGGTTCAGCCTTGCTCCGTGGGGCAGCGATGGGGCTGTGGGACCTGGACAGGAACGACAGCTCTCTGAGCCCCCACATAGAAAGTGAGGCCTCTGCAGAGACCCCCGAACCCCGCTATCCCATGGCCCTGGCTTCAGGTCTGCAAGTCTAGCTCTCAGGACATTTTCTTCCCTCTCCAGCCATTCTGCTCCTCGTGGCCACCTCCCCTGGGAACAGCCAGGCCTGCCCCGCCCCCTCCCGGGCTGTGCTCCTGGCAGCTCTGCCACCCTGGGCTCTGGTCCGGGGGTGGTCCCTGGCGGAGAAGGAGGCAAGCAGAAGCTGGGCTGGGTGCAGCGAGAGGAGGGCCTCCGGAGACCCCGGGGCCCCCGCTTCTCAGCTCCGTGTGCTCCAAGCTGGGTGGGCAGGGCTTTGGGAAAGGGGTGGCTGGAGGTTTTAATCACTTTATCAATGTTTGTTTGTGTAATTCAGCCTCGAGATGCTTTTCCCTCCATCTGTCCCCACCATCTGCTCCCATCAGGATTTTCCAAACCGTTTGGGACCCAAGAGGCACCCGAGTGGGGGTGGGCTGGGCCTCTGAGGGGGCTGGGGAGGGGCCAGCTCCACCTACTTCACTGAGAGGCTTCCAGGAAGGGTCTGGGCTTCTGAGTCACAGGGAGCTGGGTTTGAATTTCTGACACTGCCACTTTCTTGCCGTAGCACCTCAGGTGGGGACTTCAATTCTCTGGGCCACATCTGTAAACTGTCAGAATCACGGAGGATGAAATGAGGCGGCCCATGTAGAGCACTCTGCAAACTGTAGAGCCTTGTGGTCCCCTTTCCCTTTGTCCCCGTGTGCTTCTTGTCGTCCCCGAAGCTGGCCTGCCTCTTTGGTGGGAGAGGGGTAGCTGCCCCTGCTTTCTCAACCACTTGCCTCCCTTCTCAGATCCTGGGACTTGCTCGCTCTCCAGGGGACCCTGCCTGCTGCTCTGTCCTCTTGGTCATCCACCTGCATTTCTGCTCTCAGCTGGGCCTCTCCCTCCCTCCTGGGTGCCTCAGTCTTAGGTGGGAGGGGACTGGGCATCACAAACAAGGACACTCCCCCACCAAGCTGGCCTTCAAAGAAGCAAACCTGCGGGCTCCAGTGTCACTGCTGCCTCAGCCATCTCTGCTCACGTCATCTGTTTAGCCTCTCTGCTTAGAAAGGGGAAAGACTTGCTCCTTCCAGAAGTGAGGGACCCAGGCCTCCTGACTTGCAGCCCTCTGCCCTGCTTTTCTGAGTTCTGCCTGAAGACAGAAGTCGTGGCTCAAGGGCAAATGCACAGTGTGGGAACACCCCAGCTTCTCCTTTGGCTCAGGGGGGCCTCCCAGGGCTTCCTAGGCCCCAGGGAGGGTAGAGGTGGCTGATGGATTGAGCCAGCAGAGCTCACTAGGGCCCGAGCCCTGCCTCCTCAGGGACCCTACTCATTCTAGATGCAGGAACAGTCAAAGGAAGTGGGGTGCCCAGGGTGAAGAGAAGACATGGTCCCACTTTCAGAAGCCCCCATCTAGTGGGGAGACAGGATGCAGACTGAAGGTCTTAGGGCAGGCTCCAGTCACTCTCACAGAGAAGAAAACCCAGAGGAAGCAGGAAATTAGGGTAAGCTGAATCCCCCCACCCCCAGGATGGAGAGGAGGATTCAGACCAGGCTGAGAAGACGCCAGCTTCAGGCAGGAGAGAGAGGAGGGAGTCTTGGGGGAAGGAAAGGCTGAGAGGGTGACTGCAGATTAGGCCCCCCTCCCTGTCCCAGGCATGACAGGCCCACTGGCCCACCGAGGAGAGGTGAGGGAGGTTGTCACTGGAGTGGCTTAGGGTGGGGACTGAGCAGCTCTTTGCTCCCCCCACCCAGGTCCTCATACAGGAGGCAGCTGGGAACCACCCACGTACGTCTGGCGTCTCTCACGCCTCCACTGGGGGTCCCAACACCAGAGCCAAGGCACACAGTGGAGCCAGTGTTCCCGAGGGCCCAGCTGTCCCTCCACCCCAGTCTGATTCCCTAGCTCTTCTGGTGGAGAAGAGCTCACCCCCAAGCAGGAGGGACTAAGGCTACAATCCAATGACCTGTGAGGCTTAGTTTGGCAGCCTAGATGGGGAACTCTGGTCTGAGCTCTGGGGAGCTGGGAGGGTCTAAGCTGCAGATACCGAGAGAATATGGCTAGGAGGAGCCTTCTGGGTACCTGGTAAGGGCTGATAGCTCTACCTCCTAAGGAGGTCCAGAAACAAGACTCACCACTGCCACCCTGGTCATCTCTCACCCTGAAATGTCCCCCCTGCTCCTTCCCTTGCCTCCCACTCCTTAACATCCATTCTTGACATAATGACCCAGGTGAGCTGTGGACATGAAGGTCAGACCCTGTACTCTGCTCAAAGTCCCAAGGACTTCGCATTTCATCTGTAATGCAATCAATCTTAAGGCTTCAACATGGACCCCACAGCTCTTGATCTGCCACCCTCCCAACCTTGTCCCAAATAACTTATCTAATACACTGTAGATGTGACTTGTATGTTATAACACACATCACTTCTTTTCCACACCTGTAACCTCACCGCCTAGGACAGTGCTGGATGCAGAACTAGGGCTTGATTAATATTTGTAGAATGAATGAATGAGGGCATGTGGATTCAAGCCCAAGCCCTCGCTCACTAGCTGAGACATTGGAAAATTTGACCTATTTAACCCCCACCAAGCATCAGTGTCCTGATCTGTAAAGTGGAGAACAAGGATCATATTCTAGAGATGGAAAAGGACAAAATTTAACAATTCCCAGCATGTGGGAATTGTTGCCAAGATCAGAGGAAGGAAGATGCAGCCCCCATACCGGCAGGAGGAGCTGTAAGGTGGTCAACAACTCCGGAGAGGAACTGTCCACCGTGCAGTCGGAGGCCTGTGCATCTCAGAACCTGGGAGCTGGAGACTGTTCTCACAGGTCACGAGCCTGCACCGGCAGAGAGGCTGGAGTGTACGCGGCATCGCTGTTGGGAGGTGGGATTAATTCCGAGAGGGGGTGGGGGATGAGATCGAGAGTAGTAGGCAGGAGTGGGGGCGGGCTCTATAAAGTGGAGGTGGGCAGGGGGTGTGTCTAACCCTCCTAAGACCTCGGGACTGAAGGAATGGGCGCTCCCGCTTCCCCGAAGAGACCCTAGTTCGGTTGGATCTGGAGTTGAGGCGAGGAAGCAGGGAGGGTGCCTAGCGAACCGCCCAGGATCCGGATTCCGCCCTCGGAGCGACGCGCAGCCCAGCGCCCAGGTAGGGATGAGGGAAAAAGGTGGTGGCGTGGCCAAGGATTGTCCCCTGCTTAGGAAAGAGGGCTCTTGGCACTGACCCGCTCCTCCATTCAGGCTCCCTGAGTCGAGATGCTGAGATGGGGACCCCGGTTCTCCTCCCCTGGAGGGGTGCTCCCTCGAGAGCTGGAGCAGGGCGGTGGGGGCGTCCCCCTCCCTCTCGGGGAGGAGCCTAGCGCACCGCTCCCCCTACCCGGGGCTGGAGGGGACCCCCCAGGGGAGGGGCTCGGGGCGAGCGCTGCGGGGCGTCTCCCTCGCAGTCCCGCCCGCCCCTCCGGCCGCCTCTGCCGCCGCGCGCCGCAGCAGCGCCGCCTTCCCTGCGCAGTCGGTGTCTCGGCGTCGCTGGGTGAGTGGGGGCGCTCCGGCCGGGCCCCGGGGATGCGGGGAGGGATCCCCGGAGCTAGGGGCCACGTCCAGGGCTCCCCAACCCCGCGACTCTCCGTGCCTCCTGGGATTCTTCCCACCTGGAGCGCGGAAAGCGGGGATCCCCGGGAAACACGCGGCGCTCTCCAGGGTCCTGACCGCTGAGCGGCCAGCCCCGAGGAGTAGGGTTTCGGTCGCCCCGGAGCGCCCCCTCCAGGAGGGGTCACGAGCGCGTGTGCTGGAAGGATTGAGACGTGGTCCGAGGGCCAGAGCGGCCGGGAGGTTTGTAGAGGGGACCCAGGGTGGGTTTCTTAGGTCGAGCTGCAAGGTTCTTCCCATTTGGGGAATTGGGGGTGTTTGCGGGGACAACGGAATCTTCTTCCAACTGGGAGAGGCAGCTTTGAGGGTGTCAGGGAGGAGGGGGCACTGAAGGAGCTCTCCTGTCCAGCGCATCTTTATGCCCCCGCCTGGGTGACCCAGTTCCTTGGACCTTCAGGAGGGGAGTAAGGGACACATTCCCCTGCTCAGCCCTGCGCATTTCCTCAGTCCCTTCCCACACACTTGTTTTGGGGGTCCTCAGCTTGGGGCAGAAGAGACTGATATAGAAAGGAGGGGCTACCAACTTACAGAATCATACATGTGACACGCTGCTGAAGAGACACACAGGTCTCCCTAAATGGCCACACAGGCACATTCGCTTCACATTGTGACAGGTGCATACCTGGTCACATGCACATATAATGCACATGCACAGACATGGACGGAAACACACCAGGAGATAAATGCATGCAGAACCCAGGGCACACATCATGCATGAGCACATGTATTCTCACACATGCACCCGCCCACATGTGCATAGAGCTTTGTGCATTCGAACACACAAGGAACCTCCCTCACCCTGTCTCACTGTCATCCCCAAGCTCAGAGGGAGGGGGGGTCACCTGCACACATCCCTGTCCTGAACTGTCTGGCTGTCTCCTCTCCATTGCCTTCAGCCTCACCCTCAAGCCCCTGCCCCCAGGAGATTAAAGGTGAATGCTGGGGGAGGTTGGATGGGCCAGGGGTTTCCCAGGAAAGGAGCCCCCATGGGAAGGGCTGCAGCTCCCTCTCCTGGGACCTGGCAGCATCCCTGGGAAAATAAAGAAAAATAACAAGGGTGCCTGAAGGTCCCACGTGCAGCTGGCCATGTGAGAGGTGCTGGCATTCGAGTTGACATGTGATGGCATGTGTGAGACATGTGGGGTTGTGGGCTGGTGTGTTGATGCACAGGGCATAGGAGTTGTGCGTGGTGCTGGGTGTCAGTGCGTGCGAGTGTGGAGCAGAGGGAATGCTGTGTGTGGAGGCATGATGACCATGGGTGGTGTGGGCTGGTATGTGAGTGGCATGGGTCCCAGGGGGTGGTGAGCCGTGTAGCATAAGATGTGTCAGTGCACATTTACTTGCATATTATTGTGCATACTTTGGTGACATCTAGGTAATACAAATCATTTTTATTTATCTAATACTTATGTAGCACCTGTCTATGCAGGCATGGTTTTAAGTGTTTTCCATGCATTAACTAATTTAATCCCCTCCAACAATCCCAGGAGGTAAGTGCTTACCCCCACTTTACTTGAGGCAGAGAGTTTAAGGAATTGACCCAGTCACATAGCTGGTAAGAGGCAGAGTTGGGATTCAAACCCAGGTGATCTGAGTTGGAGACCAGATGAACACCTATCCTGTGCTGCCTCTTACAGGCACACCTGTAGAAGAGAGCAGAGGGCCGTGATTGGGCTACAGGTGTAATTTTTTGATGGGAAGTCATGTGGGAGGCAAAGAGCCGGCAGAGGCTAGGAGGGGGGACCAGAGGTCCTTCTGCACCTCCCTGGGCAAGTCTAAGAGTTGGACCTATTGTGTCATGGCTGTGTGACATGAAACAGGTGACCTCCCTTCAATGAACCTGGCTTCTCATCTGAAAAATGGGGCAAATTCTGACTTCCCTTCAGGAGGGTGAAAAGATGTGCACTCTTGAAGGCACCAAGAAGGGTCTGTGTAAATATGAGCCCCCTTTCCTTCCTCCCTCTCCAGCTCTGTTCCTAGAGAAGTGTAAGGTCTAGGGAAACGGTGTGGAGCATGTCACAGAGGCCACAAGCCTGGATGCAGGCTGTGCGACCTTGGGCCAGTTCCTCTCTCTTGTTGGGCCAAAGGAGGGATTGAGGTGGCTGGCGTCTGGGGGCCCTTCTGGAATGGTTACAGGTGACCAGGAGGTCCTGACCATTCTTCTCTGCCCCTTGACCCCCTTGGGGACCCAGGTGGGACTTGGCTCTTCGGCCATGGGCAAGCAGAACAGCAAGCTGCGGCCGGAGATGCTGCAGGACCTGCGGGAGAACACGGAGTTCTCAGAGCTGGAGCTGCAGGAGTGGTACAAGGGCTTCCTCAAGGACTGCCCCACAGGCATCCTCAACGTGGACGAGTTCAAGAAGATCTATGCCAACTTCTTTCCCTATGGCGACGCCTCCAAGTTCGCGGAGCACGTCTTCCGTACCTTCGACACCAACAGCGATGGCACCATCGACTTCCGGGAGTTCATCATTGCTCTGAGCGTGACCTCGAGGGGCCGCCTGGAGCAGAAGCTCATGTGGGCCTTCAGCATGTACGACCTGGATGGCAACGGCTACATCAGTCGGGAGGAGATGCTGGAGATCGTGCAGGTGGGCCCCGGCCGAGAATGCCAGGCCAGGTGGCATGCCCTGGCCACCCCTTCCTAGCTCCTCAACAGAGCTGGTAGGCAAGTGGTGACAGGTGCTATTCTTACGACCCCATTGATGGAATTCTCTCGTAGGAAATAATGAATTGCTGATTTAAAGAAACACTGAGAAAACTCCCAAGTCCACTGGGCCCAGATTCACCAATTAATATTTTGCTTCATTTTTATATGAATGCAATGTTTTCTTGTTTTGAATGCTGACCCTTACCCCTAGGTAAAGGATGTATTTCCTAAGAATAAGGATATTCTCTTACATAACCCATAATATGATTATCCAAGTCAGGACATTTAATATAGAAACGATGCTATTATCTAATTGACAGACCATATTCCAATTTTGCCAACTGTCTTCATAATGTTCTCTGTAGCATTTTTTTTTTTTTTTTTTTTTGCCCTGGTCTAGGAAGATGCCTTGCATTTGGTTGTCTCTTTAGTCGCCTGTTGTCTGGAATAGTTCCTCAGCCTTTCTTTGTGTTTCATGACTTGACATTTCTGTAGAGTACAGGCCAGTTGTATTTTATTGATCCTCATTTACTCAGGGAGGAAACATGCTTAGAGAGGGCAAGGCACTTTCTGGAGGCCACACAGCCTGAGGGGGCACCTGACTCCAACAGTCACATTCTAACTGGATACTTGGCCATTTTCCAACTAATTGATAGAGGGACCACCAAGGGCACAGTACTTGGACCTCTTTTCCTTCCTCCTAGCTTCTGCCCCCTTTTTGCCTCCCACATGACTTCCCACTAAAAAATACACCTGTAGCCCAATCATGGCCCTCTGCTGTCTTCTACAGGTGTGCCTGTACTGTGTCCTCGGTGGTACTGTGAGGTGCTTATACCCATATGCTGAGTGCATCCTCACTATACTCCCATGAGGCTCGGAGAGGTAGAGTGCTTTGCCTGAAGTCCCACAGTACATAAGTGAAGTCAAGCTCAGCTGGCCACTACTCAGAGCTGCCTTTTGTGTGGGATCTGGGCTCCTAGCCAGGAGATCTGGCTTTCGGTTCTGGTGTCGGCCTTAACTCTTAGGTTGCTCATTTGTAAAATGGGCATGGTGATGCTGACCTCAGAAGATTTAGGGATCTAATACGAGAGCCTTTCTGAGTACAAATTTAAGTGTGTTATGTGTTAGCTCATCCATGTTGGCACCCACTCTCTTAGCCCAGCACTGAAGGTGGTCAGGGCCCTGTTCTGTTTTACCTATCCAGTTCCTTGCTCACTTCCCCCAGCTTTCTCCATCTGTAAAGGGTGTGTTGGGGGGTATTAAGCCCCCGCTTCCCAGGCTCTGGCAGGGATAAATTGGGATGGTGGTTCTAGCACAGGGTGCTGCATATATTCAGTACTCAGTAAATGTTAGTGACTGTCGATCATTTTTTTTTTTTTTTTGGATCTGCATATCTTCTTCTCTAGTCAAAATGGCCTTTTTAACATCTCTGAGATGCCTGGAGTAATGCTGTGGCGCAGACTTGCACAAGCCATTGTCCCCTTCCCTTCTGCATCTCTGAACACTCTCCCTTTGGGTCCCTCAGCTCTGTGAACCATTCTCCCTCCCAACTCATCTGCCCGCTCATTGGCTTCTCTTGCTATGGGTCTGGCTCTGTGCTCTCTAGCTGGAGCAGAGTGGCTGCCTCGGGAGGTGTTGCTGTCCAGTGGAGACCTAGTTCTTCCATGTCCCCAGCTCCTGGGCCAGTTTCTGTATGGTGGAGTTCCTGATGGAAGGATCACAGTAGACAGGGCAGTGGAGAATCACTCAGGGATCAGCTGGAAACCAGCCAATCCAGAGGGATTCGCGCTCTGCTTAATGTGGTCACGCCAGCCTGTGCTGGTAAATCTGAGTCCTGCTGGAGCTAATGCCACTTGTGTATTAGAACTTTCTGGCTGGCCTCTGCTTTCTAGGCCCTGGCTTCCTTTATAGCGGCTCAGAGGCCCCAGACAGGGGTGCAGACAGAGATCTGGAAACCCTGGTGCCTAATTAATGACAAATAGGCTCCAGTGAAACTATGAGCAGCAACTCCAATTCATTAGGAGACCCAGGAGGAGGGCCGTCACAAGGGAGTGGTTACTCTCTAAGACACTGTTTAGTCCTCCTCAGGATTCAGCCTGGTGCCAGATGATGGGCATGATGGGAGGGAAGAGACTGTTCCTCTTGAGGGATCCCACTCTGGTGGGAGAGATCAATGTGTACATCACCCGGATCAGTGTAGTGACAGGAGTATAAAAGTGACATTTAGGATCCCAGGGGACTGAGCGACAGGGGAAAACCTGGCAACACGGTGGATGAATGATGACTATCATGCAAGCTGCTATTTAGTGACCACTTACTCTAGCCAGCCACTCTTCTGATTGTTCTATCTCATTTAATCCACTAGGCAATCCTAATGAGGGAGATAAAATTAATCCCATTTTACAAATGGAAACTGAGGGTCACAGAGGTTAAGCCCTTGTCCAAGGCTACACGGCAAATAAGTAGCCACTTCCGAGTTGATATTACTTCAAAGCCCTGCTGCTGGTCACCATCCCAGACTGTGCAAGTATCCACCCAGCAGCTAAGAGGTGGCAGGCTCAAGTCAATTGGTCTCTGCCATCCATTCCCTTCTCGAGCCTTGGTTTCTCTTCTGGAAAAGGGAGATGATGATTCCTGTCGTTCAGGGCTATTGTGAAGTCTAGGAATAATGCATGTAAGGGACCTGGCATGTAGTGGTTGCCTAATAAATGGTAGCTAGTATGTTGCTCTAGGCAACATACTATGCTGGGGAATCTCCGAGGCTCAGGGATGTTCATCTGGGAGCTGTGGTGGAGTTACCCTTCTAGAGAGGTCGGCAGCAGGCAGGCTGTGAAGTGTCTTGAATGCCAAAGGCCAAATGGTTTGGACTTGGAAAAAAGGCAGTGGGAGGTGTTGATGGTCTCTAAACAGGGGAGTGCCAGCCAGGTGTCAGGCACTGCATTAGGTCCAGAGGATCTGGGTACTAACTAGATGCTGGTGGTCCTTATCTGTACGGAGGGAATTAGGAACAACCCAACAAAGGAACAATTACTTCCCGAGAAGTGTCCTCAAAGGAAAAAGCCCAGGAGGCTCTGGGACGCTTATGCCCCAACTCAGCCTGGGTCAGAGAAGGACTCGCTAAGAAAGCATCGTATAATCTGAGCCCTAAGGAGTGGGAGGCAGCAGAAGGAGGGCAGGGCAGCAACTAGGAGCAGGGTGCACCGCGGTCTTGGAGAGAGGCCGGTGTGTGTGAGGGAACGGAGGGGGTGGTCTGGGGAATGAGGACATGGTAGTGTAGATTTGTGTTTGGAAAGAGCTTTCAGAGGCAGTGTGGGGTCAGACACCAGGGAAAGAGGCCAGAAAAGCAGCGTGGAGGCAGAAGCTGAACCTGAGGCAGGGGAAGTTTATGGGATGGGAGAAGAAGGGGGGCTTCTGGGAGGAGGTGTCAATCTAGAAGATGGAGGCGGCCAGCGGGTGCTTGAGCTCTGGGTCGCAGGAACCCAGCCCATGCCACAGGCTGCGCACTCTGTGCTCTGTACATTGAGCACAAAAACCCTCCTTCGCTTCGCCTCGGGAGCTCCTGCACGTGGCAGCTGCCGCCCTCGGCCCAGCAAAGCTCAGGCTGTCCCTGCCCGTTGGCAGATGCTCATTTGCATTCATTTGCATAACCTTCCCCGCCCCTCTGGGCCCCAGCTGCCTCAACGCAGTCCTGCGCCCCCTGCGGGCCACAGACTGCAACGCAGCCCACTGCCACCCCCAGAGTCCCGGGTCCGCTTCCCGCTGCTGGGTGCTGGTGGTTCCTGAGCCGTCCCGCTAACCTTGTACTTACCCCCAAACCTGCGCCCAGGCACTGCCGCCTAAGCCCTCTAGCCCCTCGCCCTCTGGGCCTTCAGGTTCTCTAATATCTCTCCTGACTCCTTGCACCCCTCAATTCTTGGTGCTCTCTCGGAGCTTTCGGGCTGCGGTGTCTTTGTTCGTGCGGCTCCCGGTGCCAGCAATTCCTTTCCCACCTAGGCCTCCAAGGGAGCTCGGCAGTGCCCGCTCCCATAGCCCTCTCTTCCGGAAGATTCCTAGATCTTCCTTCCCCAAATCCCGAGCGCCCCAGCCTCGGTGACCCCCCTCCAGCCTGCGCGGCCGGTGGGAGCGAGCGGGGGCTGTGTCTGCGGTGGCGGCCCCGCAGCTCTTCTCACTCCCCGCCTCTCCCCCGCCCCCAGGCCATCTATAAAATGGTTTCGTCCGTGATGAAGATGCCGGAGGACGAATCGACCCCGGAAAAGAGGACTGAGAAAATCTTCCGCCAAATGGACACAAACAACGACGGTGAGGGGCGGAGCGGGGCGGGTGGACGGGGCGGGCGGGCGGCGCTCCCTGCTTCCCTCCCTCGCGCCACCTCCCCTCGCTTGCCGCAGCCTTCTCCCCCTCACAGCTCCCCTCGCCCCGCAGGCAAGCTGTCCCTGGAGGAGTTCATCCGCGGGGCCAAAAGCGACCCGTCCATCGTGCGCCTGCTGCAGTGCGACCCCAGCAGCGCCTCCCAGTTCTGAGCGACAGGAGCCAGGCCCCTCTCCTCCCTGCCTTCACCGGCCCCATCCCGGCTCTCAGCTTCCTCTCCTTTGTGTCTATCCAGGCTGGGGGCCAGACTGGGGACTCCCACCCCGGGTCTGCACTGTGGGGGGGGGGCCCTGGAAAAGGGAAGCCTGCAAGTAAGGGCCCAAGTAAGCAAGCCGTTAGCATTCCACCGTCCAAGAAATAGCTCCCTTTGGTGATGACAGAGATACCTTCTCCGGCTTGGTCTGCTCCTCCGAGTCAGCCCGCCCTTAGCCAGACAGCTCCACCATCTCCCACCCTCCATGTCTCTGAGGCCAGGCCCCTCCAGACCTGGGAAGTGCTCCCCCTCTGGTAGGTCTCAGACTGGGAAGAGTTGGGGGTCAAGTCCAGGTGAGGAGCCTATTTGTTTGGAGGGAAGAGAAGGATTCCAGGGTTGTTGAGGGTTCAGGGTTGTGGGGGTTTGAGGAAGAAGATTCTTTAAGTTGCTCTGCCCTGCAGGAGGGCCCCAACCCTTCCTGCCCAGTTCTTGGAAGCCTTGATAGGGACTCAACACCTCCCAGGATTCCAGCTGCAGCTGTGGTCCCATAAACCCTGGCTACATTTGAGCTCTTGGATGGACACAGCTAGACACACAGACCACAGATCTACCCCCTGTATCCCCCCCCCACGGGCAGAGTCCTTCCACCATGTCCTGCGTGGGAAAGATGCGCAGGCCCCCTGGCTGAGCCCCTGTCCCCTCCTGCATGCAGCCACATGGAGCATCTCTGTTCTTTTTAATAACTTCAGAATAAAGTCTTGTTTCAGTGCAATGGGCTGGGTGGCCGGGGCAGGAGGTGAAAGCCCCCTCCCAGGTCCCCAAGGGCCCACTGAGCCCTCTTGGGTGGGCTCTGGGAATCCTGGAGCCATCTGGGCCTTGATGGTCATCTGGGCACTGGCCACAGTTCAGGCTTGGTTGCAGGCCCCCAGTGACTGGGACTCCAGCGAGGCATCTGCTCTCAGAGGGTCAAGGGCACAGAGCTGGTGCAGCTCAGCAGGTCATGGCCCTCCATGGACTCTGGACTCTCCTGCATCTGTGGAGACACAGGTCACTGGTGGGCCTACTGGGTCAAGGCTGGGGTTCCCTCCTCTAGGATACCCTAGGGATGGAGGAGGGAGGGTGGGGCGGATCTCTGGAGGGCAAAGGAGCATCATCATCCCATGCAAGAGCAAGGATAGACCCCTGGAGCATCCCCTACTCAAGCCCAAATGCCCCTTAGCCTGCCTCAACATTTGTCCTGAGCCCTGGGAGAGCCAGATATCGTCAGTTGTGTGACTTAGTAGGAGATCTGGCCTCTCTGAGCCTTTAAACTTCTCTCTTTGGAGAGACCCCATACAGAGGAGTGGGACACACCAGCCTGGACTTCCTAGCAGGAACTCCAGGAAAATATGGGAAGTCAGGAGTATGGAGGGGACTTACCATGTGGTGGCTGCTTTTCCCCCACCAGGGCCTCAGTTCCAGCAACTGGTGGGCCAGCTGGATGCAGCGCACAGCAAACACACTTTCCGCTACACAGAACACCAGTGAGATGCCCCAGAGGCACAGGCTAGAGCTCTGCAGGACACAGGGGACAGAGATGGCCGGGTGTGTGCCAAGAACCATTCCCACCCCTGTCAAGGGCCTGGGTGCCCCCATCCCAGGCTCAGGCACTCACGTAAATGCGGGTGGGGTCGAAGGGACAGTCGGGTGTGAGTGCCAGTAGTTCAGGGCTCCCAAAAGTGCAGGCAGCCAGCAGGGCCCGGCCCTGGGTGGCAAAGGTCACGGCGATCGAGGCCAAGAGGCCAAGGGCACAGATCAAAGAGAGAAGAGCACAGGCCACACTCGAGCTAAACATTGTCCAGCGCTGGATGGGGGAGGCCACTGGTCAGTGGACATCAGGCTTGGCCTCCCTGGGCAGCTCAGGCCTCCGTGATGGTCAGGCACACCCCCTACCCTACAGCCCCATCCCAGGAGGCACCACATACCAGGGGGGTGCTGGGGAGGTAGCGGGACAACACGATGGCTGCAATGCCGGAGGTGATGACCTGGTGGAGGGGGGTTCAAGTCAGTTCTGACCCTGTGCTGGAGGACAGCAGGGGGAGTGAGGACTGTTTTTGGATAAAGATGCCACCAATGTCACCAAAGATGCTCTCCAAACCTCCACCTCCTTGTCTTATGCTTAGCTTTGCCCTCACTGCCTCCATCTGCAGAGCCATTTCCTCCTTGTCTAGCCCTGGAGTGATCACACCCTGCCTATAGCCTTCCATGACTCCCCACTGCCTCACATGTGAGGAGGCATGCCCAGGAGAATGCACGCCACAGGATACCTGTGACGTAATTCCCTGAAATGGAACAGATTTGGAAGAAACTAAGTAACTCAACTGGCAAGGAATTAAAACCAAAATTATATATTGAAACAAACCAGGACACTTTATGGCGTAAAATTCAAAATCCCTAATAGTATTTGAAATTATTTCAGGGTCTCAGTGACCTGGCCCCAGCTCTCAGCTCCTCAGCCCCACCCTGAGCCACTGTCCTCCCTCATCGCCCAGGATGTGGACACCGACATGAAGGCTCCTGATGCTCACAAAACACCCTCCCTGCTCTCCGTACTGTGCAGATCCTTCCCTGTGCAGGCTTCCAACCACCCTCTGTCTCAAGAACAGGACAGCCTATGCACTATCCACCCCAACAGCTGCCCTCTGGATCTTTGGGGCTCCATTCAGTCAATCTTCCTCCTTCTGTTCACTCAGTGTAATGGCAGAGTACCATGAGTATTCAGCAATGGCTTTCATTCATTGTGCAACCAGAACTAAGTGCCTCAACCTCTGTGCTAAGCCCCACTCTCAGGATGAGCTCACAGAAAGGACACAGGCTTTGGTATCAGAACCACCAAGGTTCAAATTCAGTTTGGCATCTTTGTATCAGCAGGAGGGGTGAATCTTGGTCTTGGTCTCCTCCTCTGTAAAATGGAGATGATAACGGCCCATGTTGCTGGATTGGTGAGGATTAACTGAGGAAATGAGGGCAAAGGAGAAGTGGTCCTGCCCAGAGCCCATTCCTGGGCCCATTACCTCCCCACTCTGCCTTCCTCACAATAACTGTAATCCCAAGGACACTGGCCACATTTGCATAGCCCAGCCTGTCCCACTTGATGGAGCCCTTCTGATTTGCTTGGGCCTTGTCTACCAGGTGTGGAGGCCAGCAGGCTGCCTGAGCTTTATTTTCAGACAGAGACAGGTTTAGTGAGGTCCCGGCCAGGAGTGGCAGGGATGAGCTCCCACAGGATGTGTAAATGTTCCTCCAAGGTCGCAGGTGCCTTTGCTGACAGGCCAAGAAAAGCTCTATAAATCTGAGAATACCAGGCCACTTCATTTGTATATTCATCAAACAGGGGCTGTCACTGAGTCATAACAGGGCTACCCTTTATTGAGCAGTTGCTATAAACCAGGTCTAATGATAAACTCCTGCCAGCCTGGTTTTCTCAGGGTCTCCAGAACAGATCGTAGACATGCCCACCTCCACGTCTTTGCATGTGTCTTTCCATTCTGTACAGGGAATGCCATCCTGCTTCCTTTCCTACTTGCCAGCCCCAGGCAGGCCACACACCTAGGTTATGTATTGAATTTCATCTGTAAACTCCTACACATCCATCAAAACCCTTCTGTGAAGTCCTCCTGGATCCTCCCAAACTGCTCTGATATTACTTTATTCTGTCCAAGGGTAATTTGAATATTTCTTGGTGAAAATAACAATCCTAGTTCACAGTGGTGCACACTTACCATGTGCTGAGCACATTATACGAAGCGCTTTCTGGGAATGATCTTATTCAAAACTCACCACGACCCTGTGAGGAGGACACTTTTACCACCCCCATTTTATAGATGAGAAATCCAAGGCAAAGAGAGTTTGAGTGACTTGGTAAATGGCATACTATGCTGGGGCTACCTGCTTATCCCTGCAAGCTGTGGTGGGGACTTATCAAAGACCTTGCAAGCCCCTCCCTCCCACCAGTCACCCTCCCGGCCTGGTCGTACCACAATGGCAGAGGTGACTGAGAGGATGTTGACCACGCAATACTGAAGAGCCACAGCATCCCGGGGGGCAGCGACATAGCGCAGCACCGTGCCATGCAGCACAGCGGCGATGATGAAGCTGACGTGGCCCAGCACCACCAGCACCAGGCCTGTCTTCATTAGCACCTTCCGGAAGTCATCCACGCTCAGGCCACCTGTGGGGGACAGAGACATGGGTGAGACTTACTCTGCTAGGCAGAGGAGTAAACCTAACCCTGGAGTGATGGACACTGGGTCCTAAATCTATTTCTGGATGACTCGGAGGCAGTACCTTGACATTTCTGAGCCTCAGTTTCCTCCTCTGTAATAGGGGTTCATGATTCATTTGTGAGTCCTGGGACTGTAAGGCTGGAAAAGCAACCAGGGGGCACTTACCAAAGGAGAGTTATCCTTGTTAGCACTCTAGGTCATGAGCAGCAGGGCTCAAGGTCACATCTCTAACTCCAGCTCCCTAACCCTTCCATTGACATCCTATCCACTGTTCCAGGCCCTGGGCTACCACAGTGAGCTCAACAGTCATTGTCCAGGTTCCATGGAGCCTATGGGCCATCGGCAGGGATCAGGCCCTGTTCGGTATTCAGTTTGGTAGACAGTAGGTACTCAACACAATTGCTGAACTGAACTGCCTAGAGTCAAGTGACTGGGGCAAATAACTAAAGCCCCTAAATTTCCATTTCCCCATCTGTAAAATAGGAAGAAGAACCCTGGTCTCTCAGTGCAGGAGATACATGAGATAGATGGAAAGTGGGTCAAACTCTGGGGCTCTGGGAAAAGCAAGCTCTTGGCGCAGAGTAGCACTAGGCAGGGCTGTGGGGGGGGTGGGACCAAATGTAAATTCTCTTTGGCCATGTGGCTGCTGCTCCTATCATCACATCCCAGGAACAGGAAGCCCACTCCTCAGACAGCTTAGGCTATTCTAGAGGTGCTCTCTGCAATGTCCTCCTTGGCTCCTGACGCTGCCCTAAAGGACACACATAAAGCTGGTTCCCTGGTCCTGCCAGTCTCCTCTGAGAGACTGGAAGACTATGATCAGTTCCCAGAACTAAACAGCCCCTTCCTTTAGCTGCTCCTAATGGGATCTGACTTTGAGACCCTTCCTAAACCTCAGTCTCCCCATCTGTGACAAAGAGGGTTGATCATATTTCACGTATGGGAGTTCTGCAACTAGATTTTTTAAAAAAGAGAAAAAGAAGAAAGGAAAAAGCAACCACTAGGCTGGCTGTGCTTGTGATCCTGTGCAAAGAGGCAATCCTCACCAGGGAACAGGGAGGTCACAGACTCCCTGTGACCGAGCATGGGCCCCTCCCCTCTGTTGGCTCCAGATTTCCCAAGTATAAGAAAAAGAGGGGTGGTCTAGCTGGCTCTGAGACTCCTGGAGCCTGTAGAGTCCTCTAGGGCTGGACCAGGTCTAGGAAGTAAAGAATGGATGATGGACTGGCTGGGCACTGTGGAACTGGAATGACCTGGTGAAGAAGAATGGCCAGCCAAACAGAAAGGGGCATGGCAGCTTCACTGTGGGGGCCTGCTCCACCTCACCCCATCCACCCACCTGCCTACCTGGCAGCCCAGACACCACGGCAGCTCAGGGCTGCACTCAATAACAACAGCATCCCAGGACCAAGACTTTGGTTAAACAAGAGGCACAGTGCCAGCCCGGGACTGGGCCTGGAACCCTGGATTGGGAGTCTCAGGGCAGTTCCTGGCTTTATTTCCAAGTTACCATTCTGGGAGCATTTAGCAATGTGATAGTCCACAGTGCTAAACACTTCACTCTTGGAGCTAAGTTTATCTTCATAGAAGGCTAGGAGGTGGGTGCTACTGGCCTATTTTACAGATGAGGCAAAAAAGAGGCTCACAATGTGTCCTGTGGGGACTCCCCAGGACTGCCTAAGAGCAGCATCGCAGTGCCCAGGCAGCGGGGGGAGGGGCACACAGTCCTCTCCTCTGTGATGATCCTTTGTCACACTGTTCCCTCCAAGCGTGGTGGGGGACAGAAGGGTATAGAAGTGAGAGCCCAGGGCCCTGCTTTCCCTCTCTCTGGTCTCTCCAGCGTATTTTTTGCCACCAGGGTGTCCTGTGAGCATTCATGCCACTCAGAAACGAAAGTGGTGTCAAGGGGCCCGAGGTGCTTCGGGCCACATTAAGACATACCCGGCAGCCCTCCTTCCTCCATCTCGCTGAAACTGAAGCCCTGAAAGAAAAGTGACGTGCCCAGGCCGCCAAGTGAGTTAGAGGCGGAGCGGTGGGCCTGGCCCGGTTCGGCTCTCCCTACAGAGCCCCACCCCGCAGCAGGGTCTGGGCCTCTCGCGCCCACCCGGTGCCGCTCACCCAGGCGCAGACACATGTCGCTCCCGCGCGGGTCGCCGCGGCCGGCGTCAGCGGGGATCCAGAAGCTGCCGGCAGCCGGAGCGCTCGGCTCCCATCCTCTCCGCCGCCGCCGGTGCGCGCTGCGGAGCCGCGCCGCGCCCACTTCCCGCCCGAGCCGCGCTCCGTCCCCAGGCGGCCTCCCTTCCCTGCACCCCCAGCCGCCTGGGTGCGCTCGCACCAGCTGGTCCGACCGGCTCCGCAGCCTCGCTAGGCTGAGTCACCGCCCCGCCCCGCCCTGCGGCGACACCGATGCCCCTGCGCTCAGCCGGAGCCTCCGCGGTGATGCCCCCTTGACGGAGGGACACTGAGACTCAGAGGGGCAGCTATAGCCCCTGCCAGGGCGTGAGTGGTGTCAGCTGTGGTTATGGTGCCCCGATGGGCACCTGGACGGAAAAAACGCCCGGGGGAAGGCTGGGAATGGGGAGGGTGGTGAAAGAGAGAAGCCTAGGGGACCGGGGTCCGTCCCTGGCCTGCTGTGTGACCTCAGGCAAATGACTTTTCCTCCCTGGGACCTACTTTTACCAGATGAAGAACAGCCCTGTTCTTTGAGTTTAGTCTTTCGGGCTGAGCAAGGTGCTTTCCTCATCTGTCTTCAGGTTCCTGTGCCCTCCTTCAAAAGTCAGGGATGATAATTCCTGTCCCTTGAGGTTGTCTGAAACAAAATGAGATACAAAATTAAGAAAATGTCTTAGAAACTCCCTAGAGTGTCTTTGTGGACAAAGCACAGATCTGGCAGGATACATATTAGAAGCTTTACTAATCCTGGTTGTGGGTTACTGAGCCCCTTTAATGTGCCAGCATGGATGGAGGTGTCCTTGTGCCATTCTCAGACTCCCTGTTAGTCAGGTGATTCCCTTCCTTTGGGTTCAGAGGGCTAATCACTCACCCTAGGCCACCTGGCCAGGATTCCCATCCAGGTCTCTGAGCCCAAGTTCTCCAAAGTGGCAGTACTGTGGCTGCCTATGTGGACTCCCTAGGTCTTTGAGGCAGACCTCTGGAGGCACTTGCTGACACCTGATGGCATCTGTTCCCTGCCTGTGACCCCACCCACTGGTCAGTGGCCTTGATGGCAGGGGCTATCCCGATGTCTTAGGTGTTCCTTTCCTGTAGTGTCACTTACTGTGCACCGAGTGTGTCACCTGGGTCAGTGCAGGGAGCTTCTGGAGTTTGGGAAACACACGAACACCAAAGGAGGGAGGGGAGCCATTTCTCCTGGGGAAACCCCCTTGAGAATCACCAGATCACTGCCACCATCAGGCCAGGCTAGGAGCCCCAGGTCATCTGTCTGGAACAATGTTATGAACAGTGCAGCTGTTCCTAACAGCAAGGAACTACCAAAGTGACAACCAAGGGAGGGGGAAAGGGGAGGATTTTGCTTTTTTATTTCACACTTGGTGGTGTTGGAATCTTACAATGAATAATCGTTCATATGCTGCTTTTGTTTTTTTAAGAAAATGGGCCCTTGGGCTGGGATTGTGGCTTAGAGGTAGAGTGCTTGCCTGGCATGCATGAGGCACTGGGTTTGATCCTCAGCATCCCATAAAAATAAAATAAAGGTTTGTGTCCACCTACAACTAATAAATAAATAAATATTTAAATATATATTTAAATATCTATTTATCTAATTTTTTAAAAAATGGGCCCTTTATGGGCTGGGGATGTGGCTCAAGCGGTAGCGTGCTCGCCTGGCATGCGTGCGGCCCGGGTTCGATCCTCAGCACCACATACAAACAAAGATGTTGTGTCTGCCGAAAACTAAAAAATAAATATTAAAAAAATTCTCTCTCTCTCTCTCTCTCTCTTAAAAAAAAAAATGGGCCCTTTACTCTTACCACCCTGCCACCACTCGTCCAACAGCTTTCTGATGGCAAACTCCACCTCCCCAGGGTCACTGCAAAGCTGGTGTCACATCTCAGGTATACACATGCAGGTGGCTTCTCTATCAGTGTTGGACAATCCCCTTGACGTTGAGCCCATCTGGACACATTGAGTGCTTTTGCCTCCAGAAGCACAGATAATGGTTCTCTCTTTGTATACCTGGAGTGTTAAAAACAAAACAAAACAACAACAACAACAACAACAAAACACCCCCATTTTATCCATGAGAAAATGGAGACCCAGAAAAGTGAATAACTTTTCCAGGATAATATGACATATATCAATGATAGAGCTGAGACCTGAATCCAGGCCTGATCTTGAAGCAGGTCCTAACTTCTGAGGGTATGTTGGAAATGCAGAGAGCCTCCAAAACTGTGCCTATTCTATGGGGCCTCTAAAGAGGAAGAACTGTTTCACCTGATTCTCTCCAAAACATCATTTCCCGGCCATCAGCCAACCTCAGAGGCTGAAGTTATTGCCATTTCTTTTCCTTATTGCCAGGTGGTCAAAGTCCATCAGTCCCTGCCACCCGTGGCCCTTGCCTCTGCCCCACCTGTCCATGCACTGGCCTGGGCCAGAGCTCTAGTTCCTTATTCTCCACCAACTTACTGTGGTATTCTGGTCATTCCCTGCTCTTCCCCACCTCAGTTCTCCTAACTGTCCATTGGGGATAACGATTTGCCTTTCGGGCTTTCTGGGTTTCAGGGGCATTAATAACTTGAGCGATGTGAAAGTGGGTTGAAACCCAGCCAGAGAAACACAAGTAGCACTCCTCTCTCTTCCTGGAACATTTAACGACCAGGTGTGGCCCAGTGTACTTAAATTGGAGCTGGGTCTTTCCAGGTGTGGCCTTCCCAGTGGAGCTGTGCTGGAGAGGTACGGGTTCAGGCTGTCAGTCTGTGTACAACCCCTCCTCACTTTAAAAAGTTCCCCACCTCATTTTAAGAACCCTTTCCCCATGTAAGTAAAATCATCTCATAACCACACCATGTTCTATTTCATGCATGTATGTACATGTACATGAAACTAAATTCAACTAACCATGCTTGTCCAAGATAAGAGGGGGTGGTTATCTCTCTAAACTAATTATTTATTTATTATTGGTGGCAGGGACTGAACCCCAGGGCACTTACCACTGAGCCACATCCCTAGCCCCTTTTAATATATAGAGAGGGTCTTTTTTTTTTTTTTTAAGAAAGAAGGAGGAGAGAAAGAATTTTAATATTTATTTTTTAGTTTTCGGCAGACACAACATCTTTGTTTGTATGTGGTGCTGAGGATCGAACCCGGGCCGCACGCATGCCAGGCGAGCGCACTACCCCTTGAGCCACATCCCCAGCCCCTAGAGAGGGTCTTGCAGAGTTGCTCCAGGCCTCACTAAGTTGCTGAGGCTGGCGTTGAACTCATGATCCTCTTGCCTCAGCTTCCTGAGCTGCTGGGATTACAGGTGTGTGCCATTGTGCCTGGGTTAAACTAATTTTTTTATTTTTATTTTTTTAATATTTATTTTCTAGTTCTCTGCGGACACAACATCTTTGTTGGTATGTGGTGCTGAGGATCGAACCCGGGCCGCACACATGCGAGGCGAGCGCGCTACCGCTTGAGCCACATCCCCAGCCCTAAACTAATTTTTTTAATATTTATTTTTTAGTTGTAGTTGGACACAATACTTTTATTTTGTTTATTTATTTTTATGTGGTGCTGAGGATCAAACCCAGGGCCTCACACATGCTAGGCAAGTGCTCTACCGCTGAGCCACACCCCCAGCCTTTAAACTAATTTTTTAAACTAATATGTTTACAATCACAAGTTGTGGACAGTGTGAATTGGGGCATTTGTTATGTTGGTTTTCTTACTTTTACATTTCTAAAAAACAAACAAGAAAGACTCACTATAGAAAACTTGGTGGCAAAACTCAGGAAAGTGTAAAGAAGAAATCAGAGTTACCCATATCCTTTATCCCACCATGGATAACCACCACCACTTTTTTTTAATATTTATTTTTTAGTTTTAGGTGGGCACAACATGTTTATTTTATTTTTATGTGGTGCTGAGGATTGAACCCAGTGCCCTGGGCATGCCAGGCGAGCACACTACCGCTTGAGCCACATCCCCAGCCCCCACCACTCACTTTTTGGAGGGTTTTTGGTTTGGTTTGGTTTTTCCTATGTGTATATATCATTTATCACTTTTTCCTCCTCCAAGATTCCTGCCACCTGGTTCTACTCTCACCCTCTTCATCATCTTCATCTTTGTGGCCTTCCTTCATCCATTCAGGATTTGGATTTTTGTCCTAATGTCCTGCTCATCCGTGTGAATGACCCTTTAGTATCCTGCTTGACCTCCCCAGTGGCCTTCCTCATGACTGCAGCTGTCCTCTCCAGGGCCACACCTTGAACACCTCCCTGAGGTTCCAACCTCAATCAAGGCACAGAGGCCTCTGGCAGGCTGCCCACGTTCTGACTCCCACTGCCTCATCCCCAACTTCCAGAGACCACTGGCCATTTCTGTCTTCTTCAAGTCAGTTTAGTGCCCTCCTGGCCTCTGTAGCATCAAGCCTAAACCAAAAGTGGAGTGTCTGAAGGCCAGGTCAGGTGGCCTAGTGAGATATCTTGGGCCAGGATGGTGGCGGGGGAGATAGAGGAGGGGAAATTTGAAATGTGATTTCATGTCAAAATCTGAAAAGCGCTGCTCCAACCCTCACCTCCTTACTCCTCTCAGTGGCTCCGAGCCCCAGCTCCACAAGGCCCCACTCTGTCCCTCCTCCTCTAACTTTCTTCTGAGTCCCTCCATCAGCCCATAACAGTCTCGAGTCTCTCTATCCTAAAAAGTACAACCACCCCTTGGCCCTCTTTGCATTTCTAGTTACTGCTTTGTCATCTCCTCTCCCTGACCCCTCGGAACTTCTGGAATGAGTTAGCCTTACTTGCTGCCTCCACTTTCCCAGCTCCTACTTCCTCCTCCGTCCACAGAAAATGACCTCAGTCCTCTGGGGAAGAGCCCTTGCTGTGGTCACAGTGGACTTCTAACCTTGCTGAATCCAGTGCAGGCACTGGGTCCCTAACTCATCATTATTAGCCACCCCCTGGGCCTCCTGCCTTCTTTCCAGGGTTTGCTCTGCATCCCTGGGGGCTTCCTTCTCAGTCTCCTTTGTGAATTTTTGTCATCAGCCCCCAGAGAAATCGGCCCTGGGGGAGAGAGAGAAAAAGAGACCCTAAGTTGATAGAGACCCAAATCTACAAGGATGACCAGTCATGCTTGTCCCTTTAGTTAGATGAACAAAACCTCCAGCATCTGCTTGTAACAGATCAACTAGAACAAAAACATAATTAATTTAAATGTCACCAGACTTACACAATGTGCCTACAAATGATTTATGGGTAGACTGCTTAACCAAAGAGAAACATTCTGAACCCCAAACATCAAACGATTATCATGGAATTTGGTTTTCAAAAGAGCTTGCCTGGGAACATGCACGTTTCTTTCCAGGAAAATCATAGACATAATTAGAGAGCTCAACTGTCTTCTCTGAGTGGCGAGAGGTGCCCGCAACTCTGCCTTTGGAGTGTGTGTACCTTTTCTGTCCTTTAGTAAATCTTTGCTTGTGTCTTGCTTTTGACATGTCCTGGAATACTTTTCAGTGGTGAAAGTTGAGAAGCCATACAGGCAGAGGTGAGGTCCCATTCTCTTCCTTGGAGGGACCTCCTTGGTCGCCATTTCAGTAGCAGCTCAACCTTTGAATATGTTTTTCTTTGTGTCCTTTCTGCTTTCTTTATTATTCCCATTGGTTGGTTCATGGGTTTCCTTTGTATATGACTTTCCAATCACTGAACCCACACTAGGCAGCTCCCCCAAGCATCTGGACCCAAATAGCCAATCACCTTGCTGCCCCACGCAGGTGGGTCACTCCACACAGCATCTCGCAGTCACCTGGAGCTCAGTATGTATCAACTGATCCATTTTATCTTTTTCCCCAAACAGTACTGCCTCAGTTGGTGGCATCACCATACAAACAAGACAAAAGCCTGGGAGTCATTCTTTTCTGTTTCTGCATGAAGGCAATCACCAAGTCCTGCCAGTTTACATCATAAATACTCCTCTAATAAGGGCCTTCCTCTTTTCCTCTGTTACTATTGCCCTGATCACATGGCATCTGTTGGCCCCTAAACATTTTTCCAAACTACTGAGCAATCTTTCTAGAGCATAAATCAGATCATGTCATTCTTTTGCTTAAAACCAGTAACATTAAAGAAATTAAAGAAGACTTAAATAAATGGAAAGACATCCAAAGCTCATGGATTAGAAGACTAAATATGATTAGGATGGCCATTCTTCCCAAATTTATCTACAGGTTCAATATAATCCCTATCAAAATCCAAACTGGGGCTGAGAGTGGCTAGTTCAGTGGTAGAGCACTTGCCTAGCATATGCAAGGCCCTGAGTTCAGTCCCAGCACCAAATAAATAAATAAATCCAACCTGCCTTTTTTTTTTTTTTGCAGAAATTGATAAACTTATCCTAAAATTTATATGGAATGCAAAAGATTCAAAATAGCCAAAACAATCTTGGGGATAGAAAACCAAATTGGAGGATTCATACATCCCAATTTCAATTTACTCCAAAGTAAATTGTACAAGGTAATCAAGACAATATGGCAGTGGAATAAGGGTAGCCATAGACATGAACAGAGTAGAACTGAGAGTCCAGAAATAAACAAGAAATAAGTGTGTGTATGTGCATGCGTGCGTGCGTGCGTGTGTGTGTGTGTGTGTGTGTGTGTGAGTTATATTTGATTTAGGATATATTTTATATATATATATATGTGTGTGTGTGTATATATATATAAAGACATACACACATACACACACACACACACACACACACACATAAATTTCAACAAAGGTGTCAAGATGAATCAAGGGAAGAGTCTTTCAACAAGTGGAGCATGAACAATTGTGTTTCCATGCCAAGCTCGCCAGTGAACTACGTCCTCTCCTGAGAAGGCTTGCTGCTGGCAGGGCGGGGCCTACATGAGTGAGGAGGGGAGTGGAGCCCCTGGGGACAGAAGGCGGGTCCTCCCACGCCATCTTGGAAGGAGTGAGACGTGCTGGTTTCTTGTCCATACACCATCGGTCCTTGCAGGGACTTGGAAAGGTGATGACTCACTTTGAGGATGAGAAAACTGGTTGGATTTTGTTTCGGTAATAAAAATTGAATCCAGGGATGCTCTTCCATTGAACTAGATTCCCAGTCCTTTTATTTTTATTTGACAGGTTCTCACTAAATTACCAGGGCTGATTTCAAACTTGTGATCCTCCTGCCTGGGCAGCTTAGTGAGATCCTGTCTTAAAAAATAAAAAGGGCTGGGCTGGGAATATAGCTCAGTTGGTAGAGTGCTTGCCTCACATGCAAAATACCCTGGGTTCAATCCCCAGAACCACAAATAAATAAATAGATAGATGGATAAAATAAAAAGGGCTGGGGATAGAGCTTAGTGGTAGCGCACCCCTGGTTAAATCCCCAGTACTGAAACAAAAGAAAGGAAGGGAAAAGAAAAAAGAAAGTGAAAAGACACCCTACAGGAGGGAAGAGATGTTTGCAAATCCAGTATCTAGCAAGGATCTAGTGTCCAGAACACTCCAACTCAACAACAAAAAGATAAACAAACCAATTAAAACCAGACAGAGCAGGTTGGGTGGTGCTCACCTGTAGTCCCAGCTGCTTGGGAGGCTGAGGCTGGGGGGCTGGCAGCCCAGGAGTTCAGACCAGCCTGAGCAACCCAGCAAGACCCTGCCTGTGCTGTGCATTGCGGTGGGGGGAGTAGCTCTTGCTTCTGTGACCCCATGCACTTCAGATTTTCCTCCTACTTCTGTAACCATTATTTCTTGATCTCTTCAGATGGTTTCTTAAGAAATGGACTTGAGATACCTAAGTTAAGTCTCAATGACCCATTTTTAAGGTTAATACTTTGACCTTTATTGAGACCAGCCTTGGTCCAATTATTATCATCAATAACTGGATTACTTCTGAGACCTTGCACTTCAGTACCCCGCTCCCTGACACCCATCTCCTATCTTTTTGCAATGGGAGGGATTGAATGGCAGGGAGGGAGAGGCTTGTGAGTGCTAAGCACAAACTCTGCCACTGAGCTATACTCCAGCTCCAGCTCCTGTCTTTCCATCTCACTTTAATACCGTCTCAACAATTCGACTTTTTGAGATCTCCATTTTGTTAACCATTCATGGTGGCATACTTGAGAATTTGGTCAATGGTCAAAGCCCTCTCTTCTTTGTTTGTAACCTCTTTCTCAGGGATTTCAATTGGCCCCTTGGCTTTGTACTGCCAATGCATCAGGAACTATCTCTCTATCTGTACCATATACATGTCATCTATATACACACATACACATATATGTATGTATATATAAACATGTACATATATATGTATAATCAGATTATTGAGCATTTGAAATGTGGCTAGTATGACTCAGAAATGGACTTATTTAATTAATCAAAATTAAATAGCCAAATGCCGTGGCGCACATTTGTAATCCTAGTGGCTTAGGATGCTGAGGCAGGAGGAACATGAGTTCAAAGCCAGCCTCAGCAACTTAGCAAGGCCCTGTCTCTAAATAAAATATTAAAAAGGCCTGGGATGTGACTCAGTGGCTAAGTTCTCCTGGGTTTAATCCCTCGTACTGAAAAAATAATAATAATAAATATTAAATAGTTATGGGGAGAGTAGATACCATACTGAACAGTGGAGGTAAATTACTCCCAATCTTTATTCAGTTACCCTGTTTTATTTTCTCTAAGGCATTTTCTTTAGGTGAAATAATCGTATTCATTTATTAATTTTCTGCTTCTAACTGTAAGAATTTTGGTTCTATGAAAACAGAAACCTTAAGAAACTTGTTTTTAGTTCATCACTCAATACTCAGTGCCTAGAAGAGCATCAGAGAAACAGTAGGCACTTAATAAATACTAACTGATGAATAAAGCATTACATGAGTGTTTCTCAGCATGTGGTCTCTGAATGCTTGCTGGTCCTCAGGACCTTTTCAGAGGGTCTGTGAAGTCAAATTTATGCTCTTTATTCCCCCAAATTATTTGCATAATACTACTAAGATCTTGTCATATATGTGTGTGTGTGTGTATGTATTTATATACATATATAATTTATTTTAGTTGTTGATGGACCTTTATTTTATTCATTTACTTATCTGTGGTGCTGAGACTTGAACTCAGTGCCTCACACATGCTAGGCAAGTGCTCTACCACTGAGTCACAACCCAGTCCCTTTTCTTGTCTTTTTGATGTTGAAAAAGAAATGGTGGATATAAGTGTTGGTCACTTAACAAAGAACAAAGCAGCACCCTAAGCCATGCTGGTAGTTGTATTCTTCTCTGCCATGTGCTCATGGCAAAAGAGGGAATGATATTAGTTCCATTTAAGAATGATTCCAGGCAGCTTGGGAGGCTGAGGCAGGAGGATCAAGAGTTCAAAGCCAGCCTCAGCAAAAGTGAGGCGCTAAGTAACTCAGTGAGACCTTGTCTCTAAAGAAAATACAAAATAGGGCTGGGGATATGGCTCAGTGGTAGGGTCTCCCTGAGTTCAATCTCCAGTAAAAAAAAAAAAAAAAAAAAAAAAGAAAAAGAAAAAAGAAAGAAAGAAAAAAGAAAGAAAAAAATAAAAAAATTCTATGAAATAGCAAAGATTTTTAATTTCATTAAATCTCTAACCTTAAGTATACCTGTTTTATCTTTTTTCCTTTTCTTTCCTCTCTTTCTTCTTTCTTTTGTTTCAGTGGTTGGGTTAATTCCAGGGCCTCTTATCTTAGGCAAGGATGAGCTATATCCCCAGCCCCAAGTATACTTTTTTTTTTTCTTTTTCTTTTCCCTCTTTTCTTTTCTTTTCTTTCTTTCTTTATTTTTCTTTTCTTTCTTTCTTTCTTTTTTTTTTGAGACAGTCTAGCCATTTTTTCCAAGCTGGCCTCAAACTCCTGGACTCAGGTGATCCTTCTCCAATAGCCTCCCAAGTAGCTAGGACTACAGTCTGTGCCACTGTGCTAACATACTTTTAATTTTTTTTTTCTATTTCAGTATTGGGGATTAAACCCAGAGGCACTCTACCACTGAGCCACATCTTGAGCCCTTTTTATTTTTTCTTTTGAAAAAGGGTCTTACTAATTTGCCTATGATGACCTCAAACTTGCAGCCCTCCTGCCTCATCCTCCCAAGGAACTGGAATTGCAGTCATGCACTCCACACTCAGCTCTTTTAAATATTTTTTTAAATACTTTTTTTTTAGTTGCAGATGGACACACTACTTTTATTTTATTTGTTTATTTTTATGTGGTGCCAGGGATTGAACTCAGTGCCTCAGGCATACTAGGCAAGTGCTCTATCACTGAGCCACAACCTCAGTCCTGTCTTTCAAATATTTTGACAGAGTAGAAAAGGTTCTTCTGCATACCTATGTACCATAGTTGTCTCAAGGAAAAGTCCCTGGGCAGCTGTTAGAGTTTCAAGCTAAATTAGACACTTTGCTCATGGAACATAATTTCTAGTTGAAAGAAGGATGGAAAAACATACTATGGTTGTACAAATGCAGATATTTTGTACACATTTTTTTGTGGCGGATAAAGGGGGTTGAATTCAGAGGCACTTGACCACTAAGCCACATTCCCAGCCCTATTCTGTATTTTATTTAGAGACAGGGTCTTACTGAGCTACTTAGTGCCTTACTTTTCCTATGGCTGATTTTGAACTTCCAATCCTCCTGCCTCAGCTTCCTAAGCCACTGGGATTATAGGTGTATGCCATTGTGCTCGGTGCAAACATTTTTGATGACATGAGCAAAGTAAGTTTATTACTTCAAGAGGAAAAATGTCAATATTTTCTGCTAAAAGCTATTGAATGAAAATTAAAATTTTGGAAAATTTGTATCCATCACCATGACTTTGAAAGTTTCCCGCTACTTAAAAACTTTCCGGCAGTATCAGATTTAATAAATGTGATTTTTTTCTGTTGCATTATGAAATGTGTCAGCACTTGTAAAAATTTGCATAACTCCGTAAAACCATATATGCCAAGTGACTGATACATGATGCTACAAAGTTATGCATGGATAAAAAGATGCATTCAAAGTGCAAAATAGGGGAGACTGAGGCAGGAGGATTGGAAGTTTGAGACTGGCTAGGACAAGTCAGCAAGACCTTGTCTCAAAATAAAAAAATTAAAAAGGCTGGGGACATAGCTCAGTGGTAGCGTGCTCCTGGGTTCAATCCCCGATACAATGATAATAATAAAATACTCTTCTCTTTCCTAGTTACATATCTGTGTGAGAGTGAATTTTCTTCATGTGCTTGAGGCAAAAATACCACATCTCTACAAAATGAATGATCAATCAGATAATAGGAATTTAGCTGCCATTATCTAAGATAGACATTAAGATTGGCAAAAATGTAAAAACAAAGCCATTCTTATTAATTTTTACAATTTGGAAAAAGGTATTTTTCATTTAAAAATGTGTTAGTGGGCTGGGGATATAGCTTAGTTGGTAGAATGCTTGCCTTGCATGCACAAGGCCTGGGTTCAATCTCCAGCACCACACACACACACACACACACACAAATGTGTTAGTGGTGGCACACGCCTGTAATCCCGGTAGCTCAGGAACTGAGACAGGAGGATCATGAATTCAAAGCCAACCTCAGCAAAATCAAGATGCTAAGCAACTCAGTGAGACCCTGTCTCTAAATAAAATACAAAATAGGGCTGGGGATGTGGCTCAGTGGTTGAGTGTCCCTGAGTTCAATGCCCAGGACCTCATCCCCTAAAAAAAAAAGAACATATATCAATAAATTATGTTATTATGAAGAGTAATTGTTGTCTTCTTTGTGTTATTATGAATTAACATGTGTCAAGCACTTAGACTAGTGCCTGGCATATAATATTTCATAAATGTTAGCTTTTATTGTTCCCTCTGTAAAATTTGTCATTTTCTGGACACTAAACTGAAGATTTGGGAAAATGGCGAGCATACTATTATCTCCTGACTTAGTTCTACCAAGTCTTCTAATGTTTCTATTCATGTTAGGACATGATATGAGCTTCAGGAGACCTTGGCTATGCAGCTGCTCCTCAAGGGCCACTATCTTCTGCCACAGTCTGGCTGGGCACAATTCAGGAGCGACTTGTCAAAAGAAACTAACTTTATTTTTAGAACTACAAAGGCCAAACAAAACAGCTCCTCACGGGGCTGGGGATGTGGCTCAAGCGGTAGCGCGCTCGCCTGGCATGTGTGTGGCCCGGGTTCGATCCTCAGCACCACATACCAACAAAGATGTTGTGTCTGCCAAATACTAAAAAATAAATATTAAAAAAAAAAAAAAAAAACAGCTCCTCAGGAAAAAACCCTCAGAGCCCAACTGCCACCACCGGCTTCCCACAAGCCTCTCCCCACACATGCCTCACCACCTCCCACAATCCTCCTGCTCTTGAGGCCCATTGGCTGGGTTGTGTGGGCGGAGCCAAAGAAGTCCCCCAATGAGCAGCTCCATGGTCTGAAAGGGTAGGGAAACAGCCCAATGAACATCACCGCAGAGGAGCCAATCAGCTAGATGTTGCTGGGCCGCTGTGAGCCAATCATCAGCTGGCAGCTGGAAGTTTGCTGGCAGCTGCAAGTTTCCTGGGGTCCCTTTGGCTGTGGCTCTCAACAATCTTCCTGGCCCAGGACCAGGGATTCCTCACTGATCTTCAATCATCCTCAATGTAGCCAAGTCTGAGAATTAGGGACCATCACTAGTGTCACAATTTGGAGGAGTGTTCCCCAAAGGTCCATGTGTCAAAGGACATTGGGCCCCATAGGGGTGCTATTGGGAGGTGGTGGTACCTTTGCAAGGTGAGGCAAGTGGGAGGTTCTCAGCTCACTGGGGCTGGGCCCTTGGAGGGGACTATGAGACCCTAGGCTGACCTCTCTCTCTGCTTCTGGCTCATGATGTAAGTGAGTTTGCTGTCACGTACTCCACAATGTGCCACTCTGGTCAGAGGCCCAGAATGATTGGGAAGCCTGATCTTGGACCAGAACCTCTAGAACCATGAGCAAAAACAAGATCTTTTCTCTTTATATACAAATTGCCTTAGGTATTTAGTTATAGTGACAATATATAACAAGCAACACTCTACTCATTGTGTTAGTCAGAACTTCTTCAGTTAGAGAGGACAGAGTCCTAACTGAAATGGACTTTGGGTGGGGGGAAGAAAACTGTTGGATTAATAAACTGAAAATTTAGGGGCTTCATGGTTAGATCAGAGCATTAAAACGATATCACCTGGGGCTCAGGCTGCATCTCAGTGGCAGTGTTTGTCTAGCATGTGGGAGGCATTGGATTCAATTCTTAGCACCACATAAAAATAAACAAATAAAGGCATCTGTCCATCTACAACTACAAAAAAAAAAAAAAAAAATCACCTGGTGTAGTCCAAGAGTGTAGCTGCCTCTTGCCTCCCTGTCAGCTCCGCTTTGCTCTGTGCCTGTTCTAATGTCAGGCAGTCTCTGTCCACTAGTGATCTCTGAAAGATCCATGCCTCCATCTTCTCAGCTTGGGAACCCCAGGAGAAAGCAGGCTTGATTCCCCTGCAAGTCCAGAAAAGCAAAATTCAGGTTTGATCTTAATTTTTCCAGCCCATCATGTTCTTCAGCCTTGTCCCAAAGTGATGTCACATGTGGCCTCAGAGGACTGAAACTGCACAGCAAGGGAGGGGAGGAAAGGACTGGTGTTTACCTACAGTCTGTTCTGTGCTAGGCATTTTATATTTTCTCATTTTCAATCCACTAACAGCCACCTCCACTTCCTTCCAAGCTGACAGGGGAGAGGCCCCTTCTTATGACCATGGCCAACCCCTCTGCAGTGCCCTGGATCATCCCTCCATTTTAGGGACAAAGACCCACCAAATGCTTTCCTTTCCCTCTTATCCTGTCACTCTCTCCCTCCCACTTCCTATCTTTTCCTGCATCTCTGAACATGTTGAAGTCTCTTCCACTAAAAGGAAAAACTCACTTCCTGGTAGAGTTGGCCACTGTCTCCACTCATCACCTCCTACTTGCTTCTCAGCAAAAGGAAATCAATTTACTATGCTGTCATCTCCTGAGATTGCTTCTCTAAAGTTACTGATGACTTTCCATATGACAAACGCAGCCCTCAGTGGCCTGACCTGTCTGCTGACCGTGATGACCCTGCCTCCCTGCCGGAGCCCTCACCCCCTCAGCTTCCATTATTCTGGTCCTTCCGGGTTCTCCTTCTCCCTTTCCCTGGCTGCTAGTTTTAGAGGCTGATGAGAAGAGAAAGTCATTTCTTCTCACATTCACCCCTATGCTTTCAAGTGCCTTATTTTCATGGGTGATTTCTCCAGCTCCTCCACCTGGGTCCCTGTCTATGGGTATCAATTTCTGTGCCCTAGCTCAAGTGTGTCCCCCCAAAAGCATGTGTTGGGAACTTAATCTCCAATGCAGCAGTGTTGGGGGAGCAGTGGGAGGTAGTTAGTGCATGTGGGCACCATCTTTTTTTTTTTTTTTTTTTTTTTTTACTAAGGAAAAGTAGTCATTATAATTTAATAAAATTTCTCTTTGATTTGAAAATATAAAATACTAAAAAACTATATACTGTACATAGTATATGGTTTTAAATACATATAAAAACAGTGCATGTACAACAAAATTTACAGATACATCATCTTTCTTGTTCATTTCATACCTCCGTTTAAAAACATTTTTTTTTAGTTGTAGGTGGACACATACCTTTTTATTTTATTTACATGGTGCTGGGGATCAAACTAGGGCCCCCACATGTGAGACAAGTGCTCTACTGCTCAGCCCCAGCCCCAGCCCCTCATTTTAGGGTTCTAGTAATACCTTGATACCACACCAACTGAGAAGAAAATAAGCAAATAATATAGGCCTATTTCCCACAGAAAAACACAATATATAAAAAAATTAGTGAATAGAATTCATCATTATCAAATTGGATTTATTCAATGAATGCAACATTGGTTCAGAAATATGAAATTAATGTATTTCACTCTAATAACAATTTAAAATATAAGAAATATATAATTAACTCAAGATATAAGATACATAAAAAATACTAGAAATTCAATATTTAAAAACACTCTTAGAAAGCAAATTATAGAAGAGAGGTTCTTTAACCTAATGAATACATCCATAAAAATTCACACTAAATATCACTAAGAGAATTTACTTCAAAGACATAAATACCTGATGTCACTAACTTTAATTCTTAATTTTACTAGTTATCAGTCATTTCAGTAAGGCAATTAGCAGAATAACATTTGTTTATGTAAAAAAAAAACCCATTTTTTTTAAACTTTTCTTTATTTCTTTTCTTTTCTTTTTTTTTTTTTTATTGGTTGTTCAAAACCTTACACGGCTCTTGACATATCATATATCAGACATTAGTTTCAAGTGAGTTATGAACTCCCATTTTTACCCCAAATACAGATTGCAGAATCACATCAGTTACACATTCACCTTTTTACATAATGCCCTATTAGTAACTGTTGTATTCTGCTACCTTTCCTATCCTCTACTATCCCCCCTCCCCTCCCCTCCCATCTTCTCTCTCTATCCCATCTACTGTAGATACCCTGTCTATGGGTATCAATTTCTGTGCCCTAGCTCAAGTGTGTCCCCCCAAAAGCATGTGTTGGGAACTTAATCTCCAATGCAGCAGTGTTGGGGGAGCAGTGGGAGGTAGTTAGTGCATGTGGGCACCATCTTTTTAAAAAAATATTTTTATTAGTTATAGATGGACACAATACCTTTATTTTATTTATTTTTTATGTGGTGCTGAGAATCGAAACCAGTGCCTCACACGTGCAAGGCAAATGGTCTACCACTGAGCTAAAACCCCAGCCCTGGGTACCACCCTTGTGAATGGATTAATTATGCCAATTTAAAAAAATGTAACTGGGGTGCATTTTTTTAAGTGTAACTGAGACTTAGGCTGCTTTTCTCTAGGCAGGGAGTCTTTACCTAGGCATGCAGATGCCACATGAGTGACTGCAAAACAGGATAGAGCTTGGTATCTCTGCTTTCATTTTGCATCTGTCTCCTTTATTAAACTTTGGGTCAGATTCCTGCTCAGCTCTGCAGATAGGCACATTAATCACTTGAGGCATGCTCATCTCCAAACTGGTAACACAAGTTTATTAGCCCTAAATTTACCTGATCTATCTCATCGTCCTTTCAGACTGAGGTCAGATTTGCACAGACTTGCAGCAGCCTGTTTCGGACCCTGGAGCAGTGCCTAGAAGTCTTCTGTTGAGACTGCTTCCTCCAACAGGAGCAATCATGTCAAGGGGACTGAACTGTCCCCTGCAGGACCACAGGCCTGATGGATAAACATCCCGAGTAGCAAGTAGAAATTGCCCCTTCAAGTGATCAACCAGAGCTACCTTGCAGAACCAGAATGGAGAGGATGATCAACCATACCATAGTTAGATCAAGATTGTTTAGTTATGCGTATCTCTTATCCGCTGCCCCATTTCTTCTATTTAAACCTAAAGGTCCTGTCAGCAACCCGTAGATAGGGCTGAGATGCTGAATTTCACTTTGCTTTCCCAGTGTGGCCATATGGATTAAGTTTCCTTTCCTGCTTTTCACCATTATAATTGCTGCTCGTTTTGCAGTGGTGAATGGCCAGATCTTTGTTGGAACCCCCCAAGCCAGGTCTCTGGCCTAGGCCTCTGATAATGGGCTGGAGGTGCAAGTTTGATCTCTCTTTCTCTGCCCCACCCCATGCAAGTACATGATAATGTTCTTTTGTCCTTCTCCCTTCTGCCATGGAATGATGCAGAAAGAAAGCTCTTGCCAGATGTTGGCCCCTCGACCTTAGACTTTCCCGCCTCCAAACTGTAAGAAGTGAATCTCTGTTCTATATAAATTATCCAGTCTCAAGTATTCTGTTATAGTAACACCAAAGAGATGAAGCCTGGAAAAGAGCAGTTGCTTGCATCCAGTGGGTAATAAGTGAATTTCTTCAAAGGCAGGTGCCTGAGGGGTGGCACATTGGGAACCATATCCAGATCTAGAACTTTCTCCAATCCATGCATACAGACCCCCAAATCAAACTTCAGCTGCATTTCCAGCTCAGGCTGGGATGAGGGCCAGCTCCCCTGCCTTGTTCTCCCTCAGATGACAACTGAGGCCTCAGAACTCAACCTCCTAGTGTCAGCTGTCTTCTTGTGTTGTCACGGTTCACCCACGGAGCCTGCTGTCTCAGTGCAGGAGACAGCATGTCAGAGTGCAGAGAGCAAGGTGTCTGGAATTTAGAGCTGGGTTTGTGGTGTGCTTGTTTTTCCATCTGACTAGGTGTCATCTCCAGACAATTTCTGGCCACCCTTGAGAATGTTCATGAGCTCCTTCAGGTATGCAAGATCCAGGCTCAGATGACTTTCAGTAATGGGGACCATGGTAAGGACACAAAGTGAGGTGATCAGGGGAAGCTGTCAGCAGCCCCAAGCAGGTGCCTGGAGCAGAGGAACAATGACAGGCTTGTGCTCTAGCACTGTGCCCTCTGGGTGTGCCCCCTGCATGTGTGTCTCTCTTGCCAAACAGTCTCCCACTGTCAGAGGTCGGCCTCCATCACATCTGGATTATTCATGGCAGCACTTGGCTGGGGCCCAATCCTGCACCCAGGCGGCTCCAGCAGAGTTGACAGGGCGGCCCCACTGCATTTACATGACCTAGATCACTGTGATTCATGAAGCTGGATCAGTGAAGGTGCACTGGCCTCGGGAGGAGGCTGAGGGAGTTGCAGACACTCTGCTTCATGGTTTCTGTGTCTTCTTTAATTTATTTCTTTGTCCAATGCAGGGGTTGGATCAGTTGATCTAAAGGCTTTTTCAGTTCTGGCTTTCTAGGAATTTGTTGTTATAGTTTGGCTGTACTTCAGCTCTGGCAAAGTGATGTGCTGTCAACTCAGTCTAAGGATTCAAATCATTCTGCTTATCAGTTAGGGATCAGTTCTGGGAAACAAATCACTCTAGTTATTTTAATCAGAAAGGGATTTTTTTTTTTTTCAATGTGGTGCTCCTGGGGGTGGAACCCAGGGCCTTGCATGAGCTAGGCAAGTGCTCCTCCACTGAGCTATATCCCCAGACCCCAGAAAGGGAATTCAAAATTAACATCCTTACCCACAAGCTTCTTAAAGACACTAGTAAAAATTCCCCCCTTGTATTGCACACTGTTCTTCTGGGTTGTGACCGCATGAACCTTTATAAGCCAACTGCCTTCCAGCTTCACTTGGATGCCCTTGCCCACAGTTTTACTTGGGAAGACCAAGTCCTTAAGGAGTGTGGTGTGCACAGCTGTCAGTCTGTGGATGCTTCTGCTTATTTTTCATATGGATTTTCTTTTAACTGGCTTTCTCCTCTGAGCAACCAAGACCACATACTTCCTGCTGAACTTTTTCTCTGATTCTTATACTAGCTGGACTTGGATGTCCGGAAAGATTTCAGCTGAGGAACGGAAACAAAGATTATGTTCACTTCCCAACCACCAACAACTTCAATTTCCTTGATTGTGGTGCTATTCATCTCCCGTGGCTGAGCCTCAAGGTCAAGTTCATGTCTAGCAACAGCAACACCTTGGATGTGCTCAACTCATCAGGCTTGGCACTTGAGCTGAACGTGGCCTTCTCCTTGTTGAAAGCTGGCTTAGGAAAAGGAGAAAGTAGATGCTTAAAATAATAGTTGCAAGAGCTGTTGGAGTGAGCTCTAAGTGAGCCTCCAGAAATAATTCCCAGAAAGGCTACAAACTCTGGCACAATCAGGAAGGTGATGAGTTAGATGAATTAGTAGGCAAAGAGCCACTACTAATTATAATTGTTACTTTGAAAGTAGACCAAGTGAAAAGTCACAGAATGTAAAAAAAATATTTGCAAATCATATACAGGTTGAACATCCCCAATCTAAAATTTTGAAATTCAAAATTCTCTAAAATCCAAAAGTTTTTGAGTATTGCCATGATACCACAAGTGGAAAATTCCACAGCTGGTCTTGTGGGATGGGTCAGTCAAAATGCAGGCCCATTAAAAATATCGTATAAAATTTCCTTCAGTCTATGTGTATAAGGATATGTAAAATAAAAAAAATAATTTCATGTTCAGACTTGGATCCCATCTCTAGGAAATCTCATTATGTTTATATAAATGCTCTAAAACCTGAAAAAAAAATCTGAAATCCAAAATAGTTCTGGCCCCAGGCATTTTGGATAAGAGATATCAAATTTCTATCTATTAAAAGACTTACACCCAGGGGCTGGGGATCTAGCTCAGTTGGTAGAGTGCTTGCCTCATATGCACAAAGCCCTTGGTTCAATTCCCATCACCACAAAAGAGGAAGGGAGGAAGGGAGGGAGGGAGGGGGAGGGGGGAGGGGGGAGAGGGGAAGGAGAGAGAGAGACAGAGAGAGAGAGAGAGAAAAACCCAGAATAGACCCAGAATTCTTATAATTCAACAAAAACAAAAAAACAATTTAAATATGGGCAAATGATTCAAATATTTCTCCAAAAAAACAAATGGTCAACGTACATGAAAGATGCTCAACAACATTCATCATTAGGGGTATATAATCAAAACTATGTCATACCCACTAGGATGACTATAATTAAAGAGACAGACTATTAAGTGTTGATGAGAATGTGGAGAATTCAGAACCCTGTGCATTGCTGGTGGGTAAAGTGCTACAGCTGCTGGGGAAGACAGTACAGCAACTCCTCAAAAACTAAACATAGAATTACAGCAGGATCCAGCAATTTCATTTCATATTCCCCAAAGAATTGAAAGCAGGAATTCAAATGGATATTTGTACACCAATATTCATAGTAGCAACATTTTTCACAGTAGTGCCAAAGTGGAAACAATGTCAATGTCTACCAGTGGATAAAGACAATATGGTATATTCAAAAAATATCTATACAATATCCAGTGAAATATTATTCAGCCACAAAAAGAAATGCAGTACTGATACATACTACAACATGGGTGATTCTTGAAAGCCAGGCTAAAGCTGGGAGTGGTGATGCATGCCTATCATCCTAGAGACTGGAAGCTGACACAGGAGAATTCCAAGTTCAAGGCCAGCCTAGGCAATTTAGTGAGACCCTGTTTCAAAATAAAAATTTAAAAAAGGGATTGGATTGTAGTTCAATGGTAGAGTGTACCTGAGTTCAATCCCCAGGACCAGAAAACAAAACAAAAAAGACCAAAACATGCTAAGTGAAAGAAATCAGACACAAAAGACTACAAAGCTATGATTCCATTTACCCAAAGTATCCAGAACAGGCAAATTCCTGGAGACAGAAAGTAGATTAGTAGTTACCATGGGGAAGAGGTTATTGGGACAGATTACTAACAGCTTTCTCTGTAGAGTTATGGAAATGTTCTGGAAGTAGATGTGATACTTGTACAACTTCATGAAGATACTGACATCTACTGCATTGTATAGTTTAAAATGGTGAATTTTATGTTATATAATTATACTCAATTAAACAAACAAAAAAGATTGGTTAGGGGTTCGTGGTAGAGCATGTGCTTAGCTCTGGGTTTGACCCCTAGCACCAAGTGGAGGGTGGTGGTGCAGAACAAAGAAGAAAATGATTTTTTTTTTCTTTTTTCAGGGGGCAGCGCTGGGGATTAAATTTAGGGCCTCATGGTTAAACTTTTGCTCCTTATGCCTGTACCTTTGGTCTTTTGTTAGAAGTCTCAGTACTTAAAGGAGAAATACTTCCCCCAAAGCAAAGAGTAAATCCATTGAACTGGAAGTTCTCTGGCCACTTTGGTCTCCTCTTCCACTGAACCAGTATCCTAGGTGGAGTGAGTGGTTCTATCAAGGAACATAGGGTTCCTGTTGCTCAGTGGGGGGAGGTAGGGGATGCTGGAAGGACATACCTGAAGGAGTGACTGGGGCTACTTCTAGTACTGCCAAACTCAAAGTAAAAGTACTAAAAGTCTAGACCACTAAGGGCTCAGTTCCTTTAGGAATAAAAACTTCAACCAGCTGAGGTTCTGCCTGGGGGAAAAGAATGAAGCATGGAGAAAGAAAACTATGAATATAAGTAACTCATAAAATGCTGAGAAATGAGGGAAATGTGAGCATTTCATGTTCTTTCTTGCTCTATTATATTCCTTAAAACATGCCATGTCACATAATCCCAGAGACTTGGGAGGCTGAAGCAGGAGGATCACAAGTTTGAGGCTACTCTGGGCAACGTAGTGAGACTTTGCGCCTCAAAACAAAATTTAAAAAGGACTAGGGATGTAGCTCAGTGGTAGAGAGCCCCTGAGTTCAATCCCAGTACAGAAACAAAACAAAACAAAACAAAAACCTTCCCCTGGCCTTGCTCTCTGTTTTTTTTTTTCATTCTAAAGAACAAAACTTGAGCTTCTCAAGATGTCTCCAAGCTGGAACCATAAATAAATCTTTATTAAGCCATTTGACTATTCTATAGAATAGGCCAGCTGCTTTGGTACAATCCCCTGGATCTTAGTCCTAAGTGCCTTACTTGCTGAGAGACTGTGTTGATGAAATACCACAGAATGAATAAAAGGCATTTAATTATTAAATGATAAAGACTTATTAAATGATAAAGTCATTGATAAAGACAAGGATCATGATGATCATGACAGTGGACAATGATGCTAGGCCAGGCACTGTTATCTGTATTCACTTAATCCTCACAACCCCAAATGAAGAACCTGAGACAGAGAGGTTAAATGATTTGTCCAAGTTACTTAAATAGTAGAGCTGGAATTCTAGCCCAGGCATTCTGGCTCTGGAAAATATCCTCTTAACCACCATCCTTCTCAAAGTGAACATATAATCAAATTTAGAGTAACTAGGGGGTGCATATCTTTTGTTTTGTAACAATTGGAATTTTTGTTATTAATATATTTTGTTATTAATATATTCTGTGAATATTTTATGTTTTGTAGGCTTAAAATAATCCCTACCTTGGAAACAATCCATATCTTGAATGTCTTTTCCAGTGGGGACAAATCCCTTCCTTCTTTGTGATGAAAAGGATCTGATATAATCCAACTGCTGCCGAGTGCCCAGCTGGTCTCCCAGAGCACAGAACAGGGCTCAGTAGCAAGCCAAAAGCAGCTTCTAAAGGAGAATAGCCATTGCCAGAAATAGCATGGCTTGACTCCAAATTCTTAAGGCTCTGTGCTGTGGCTCTATACGAGAGCTTGCACAGCATGTATACAGCATCCTCATTTGCCAGGGGACCTTCACGCACTACTGGATCTGCTAGATCATAAACCCCCAAACTGCATCCACTGCAGCCTGTAGCAATTGGTGGATATTCTTTCTCTGGGCCTTCAGAGCTGGTAGCTTCCCAATTACTTGGTAAACAAAGTCAGTGCTACATAACCAAACATCATGAGACCCAGAGGAGGCTCAGTATTTTTCTCCGTGGGGTGTACAGTGAAGAGCCCTCCTTTCATTTTAGAAGGGAGTACTGTCATGCACTGGACCCCCAAAAATTCTCTTAGAGGCTTTCTCCTATTCTCCACAGCATGTTTTAGGAGGCATTTTGATATCTACTACTCATGCTTACTAGGTCCAGAAACATGTTCAGTGATGTTCTGGGAGACGAGATAAGTGTCAATGGCTTAGAGTTCAACAGCACGGGGAGGTGATATAATCCAGATGTTGGGCAGTGAGAGGGACTCTTGACCCAACAGGTAAAATTGGCTTATTTTCTGCTCTTCTGACAAGAGAAAACTGCATATTCCAGGTCAACATTCATGTTCAGTTGCATGACTCAGGTTCCAGGAAAGAGAGATGCCATACAAGATCACAACTGCAATTACAGCTATGAGTTGAGTCCTGCATAAGCCAAACAGGAACAATAGGGATCATCACTCCTGAATCTCATTTTTGATGGTGGCATTAATATCTCATTCCCTCAGGGATGTACTGTTACTTTTTGCTTATGATTTTGGTGGAAAATGGTGATTCCAGGGTTTCCTTTGCTGTTCATCACAATAGCTGTTATTTTGTGGGACAAGGTAAAGCTTCTACCAGTTGCCAAACATGTCTATGACAACGTGCCTACAGAAACTGGGAAATAGCCACAGAATAATCATGTGTGATAGACTCAGCCCAAACTCCTTTTTATCACTTGACCCCCATATAGGGGGGTCAAGTGAAAAAAAAAGTATTACAAGCTGGATTGCTTAAATGACAGAAATTTATCATCTCACAGGTTGGAGTCTGGGAGTTCTAGATTAAGGTATTGGTAGGGCTGGTTCCTTTGAAGGAATGTGAGGGAGAATCTGTTCTAGACCCTCCTAGTTCCTAGAGGAATTAGTTTTCTGGCAACATTTTGCTTCCTTTGGCTTCTGCTAAACTGCTCACCCCAGTCTCTGCTTTCAACTTCACACGGTGTTCAGCCTACGTGTGTAAATGCGTTCAAATTCAGCCTTTTTATACAGACACCTATCAGATTAGGGGGCCACTCTGCTCCGGTACGACCTCATTTTGTTTTAATTATATCAGCAATGACTGTTTCTAAAAAGGTCACATTTTGAGGTACTTGGAGTTAGGACATATTGTCCCTCTAAAATAGTGATCACAATTTAATCCATAATACACCAAAAGTTCCTATTCTAACTAGTGGACCACAAAAACCTTTTAGATCTCTTGAGATTTGTGTTAGAATAGAACCAGTCTCCAAGTAATCCTTTAAGTTCTGGGAATACCCAGTCTCACTGAGCGCAGGAGCATAGGTAAATGGCTTATGATTCCCCGGGGGAAAACTAGAATGTAGTTATGTGGTATTGCTGGGTGCTTCCTCCAGGATACCCAGCATCCCTTTATTTACGGATCTTAGTTCTGAGAATTGAATGTCCACTTTTTTTTTTTTGTACCAGGGATTGAACCCAGGGGTGCTTACCCATTGAGTCACATCTTCAGTTCATTTTTTATTTTTTGAAATAGGGTCTCACTGTGGCTCAGGACACCTCACTAAATTGCTGAGGCTGGTTTTGAACTTGAGATCCTTCTGTCTCAGCCTCTGGACTCTCTGGGATTACAGGCATGTGCCACTGTACCCAGAAAGTCTCCATTTTGGACCTCAAAGGAGTTCTCTATTTACCGGACCTTAGGTTTTGTTTGATGTATAAATAAAGTAGGACATTAGTAGGTTCTCAATATGTTTCATCACTCCAGCTTTGTTGCCCTGGTACAATCCCTTGACCCCTCCTGTCACTCTGACCATCCTCTGATATTAAGGATTTTGATTCAATGGTAACATCTCTTAGCCTTATTCCCAGACTAGGGAGAATATATTCTATAGCACTTTTATTCAAAATAAGGGGTTTGGGGCTGTAGTTCAGTGGTAAAGTGCTTGCCCAGCATCTGTAAGGTCCTGGGTTCCCAGCATGGCAAAAGATAAAAAAAATTAAAAAATTGGGGGACAAAATTAGGAGATAAGTAGATCATATACATAATAAATCTACAATCAACATCTCTATCATCATTTTTGGTTCTTCTAGTTATACTAAGGAATTTATGACATCACAATTTCTTGAGCATAGGCTACTTTTAAGTCCAGGTCTCATCTAACCAACTAGCTAAGAGTCATTCTCAGAGCCGAGCACTGTGGCCCACGCTTGTAGTCCCCAGTGACTTGGGAAGCTGAGGCAAGAAGATAACAAGTTTGAAGCCAACCTCAGCACCTTAGTGAGGCCCTCTCAAAAAATAAAAAGGAATGCGGGTGTAGCTCAGAGTAGAGTGCCCCTGGGCTAAATCCCTAGTGCTTCCCCCCAAAAAAGCCATTTTTTGGTGGATAACCCCAATAAATATAAACATACTAAATCCAAAGATCTCCATTACACTACATTGATAAATTCAACCAAAATGAAAATCAATTTATTTTCCTTTCTTCCCTAGCTACCAACTTTAGAATCAGTTCACGACATACTCCCCAGGTTCCTGCTGATACAAATTGGCAAAATATTGTAATTCTTTTGTAAGTCTTTTCTCACATCAGACTGTCTGCCTTCTTCTAGAAAAACCAGAAATCTGTCAGGCGCTACCAGAGCGCACACCTGTAATTCTAGCAGCTCAGGAGGCTGTGGCAGGAGCATTGTGAGTTCAAAGCCAGCCTCAGAAACTCACTGAGGCTCTAAGCAACTGTCTCTAAATAAAATACACAATAGGGCTGGGGATGTGGCTCAGTGGTTGAGTGTCTCTAAGTTCAACGCCCTGTAACACCCTCCCCTCAAACAAACAATCAATCAATCAATCAAAACCCAGAAATCCGACTCTAGCTACAAATCTGGTAGTAATGACAGGTAGTGGGTTGGACATGAGAAGTACTGGTATTTTCTTTCAAGGCAACTACCCCAGGGTCTCCAAGCAACAGAACCAGTCACATCAGTGAGGGGAAGAAGAGCTGCTTTTGTTGGTTAAGAGAAGCTCCGTGTATGTGGAATTAGTGGTTCAGAGCTCAAATGTCCCCATTTCTCATTTCAGGGTCCCACTTTCCCAAATGATGCCCTAACTTTCACAGAAGAGACCTGGTAAATCTCCACCTGATTTCCACATACTTCAGCCTCAGCACAAGATAAAATTCTCTTGGGGCTCTCCTGTGGTACATGCCTGTAATGACAGTGACTTGGGAGGCTGATGTAGGAGGATTGAAAATTCAAAGCAAGCCTCAGCCACTTATCAAGGCCCTAAGAAACTTAGCAAGACCGTGTCTCAAAAAGCCCCTGAGGCTTACATTTTCTTCCTTTAACGTCTCTGGTGCAGCCCCCTAAACCCTCAGTTCTCATGTGATAGTCTGTCACAGCAGCCACTTGATCTGCTAGACTTTTCCACTAAGAGACATTTTTCTTTGGGTGACCACAGATACCAACCTTTGCTTATAATTTCATTGTATTCAAAGGCAACAAGATCCTCATTTCCTACAAACCCAACTTAATCATAACTAATCTAAGTAGGTCTGTTGCCTATAACCATTTTTGAAATAAAAAATAGTTGCAGACAAATGTCTACCAATTTTAAGTAGAAAAGGATTAATATAGGCAAATTAGGTATTTACTGAAGAGTTGGGAAGCCTTGGCAAGAGGGCTGTAGGCTGGGTTTCCAGGAGATTCATAGAATTGGCCAGTGCTGAGAGCTGCTACCTCTGCCACACCGTGGAGATGAGGAATCAGGAGGTCATCACAGGTTGACTACAAAAACACGTATCACCTGTCAATCAGGATGCCCTTCAACACTGATGAGAGCCATTGATGGGTAGTAGAATACCACTGATGAGACACTAGGTCTGTACATCTTGAAGCCCAAGTAGCTAAAGACAACCCCCAGATGCTCCTCCCTTCCACATCTCATTTGTGCATCCAATGGGCAAAATTTAAGTTACTTTCAGAGTGTTGGCTTCAAGGGAGTCTAAGACCTGAAATTCTCAGCTTGCTAGCAGCCTGCAGTACAAGAGGGTGTGTTAGGTCCGAGAACCCATTTGCTATGGCACAGCTTCTTTCCATTGACTTAAGTAGGACTTGTAAACAGACACATCCTCTCCTAGTTTCAGCCCCTTTGAAAGCTGACTGCAGCGCTATATCTGTCTAGCTTTGCATATTATTTACCTTCTTGGCCTCAAAGACTCCTTTAGTTTTCTTGTTTTCTATGTCGTTTTGCTAATCTACACAAAATTGCCCCCAGCTAATCTGCTTCTCTCCCTGCCTTAACCTATTTTGTTCCAGTCACATAGGTCACTATACTGTGTCTTTTAAAAAAGCAAACCAATGATGCTCCACCAAAGGCCTTCGTACTTTATTTCTCATGTCAATTGTACTCTTCCCCTATTCAGTTCGTTTCCTCATTCCGTTCAGATCTCAAGATCTCTGATCAAAGAGGTCTCATACTGCCCACCTAAAACATCACCTACCACTGTCTTCCCTTTGTTTTTACCTCAGCATACCTGTCCTTATTATGTACAACTGACTTCCCCCACTAGAGTAAAAATTCCATGGAGACAGGAATTTTGTTTTCCTCATTTCTGCATCCCATATCCTGCATAGTTATTTCAGAATGAATGAAGGCCATATGAAGAAAAAATTAGCCAGGAGCTATGGGTATGCCTGTAATCCCAGTGATTTAGGAGGCTGAAGTAGAAGGATTGAAAGTTCAAATCCAGGCTCAGCAATTTAGCAAGGCCATATGCAACTTAGTGAGACCATGTCTCAAACTAAAAAGGGCTGAGGATGTAGCTCAATGATTAAACACCCCTGGCTTTAATCCCCAGTATGAGAGAGAGAGAGAGAGAGAGAGAGAGAGAGAGAGAGAGAGAGAGAGAGAGAGAGAAAGAGAGAAAGAAAGAAGAAGAAGAGGAGGAGGAGGAGGAGGAGGAGGGAGAGAGAAAGAAGAGAGGAGATGAGAAGGAGGGAGAGAAAATGAACATGAATCAAGCTGATTCCATTTTCTCAGCAGAGAACTTTCCCAATGCATTACTTATGTTGTCCTCCAGGTGGTACTGATGAGCCTTTCTGGGAGATGAGAATGGAGTGTTAAAAAGGATTCAAACAGTTTTTCCTACCCCTGGTCAAGAGTTCTGGGCTTCCTTTCTTAGATGATATCCAGAATCTCCTTTAACTTATTTCTATGTATCTCTACAGGAGGAAAAAACATCGGCCTTTACCAACAGTGTTTTCAGTAAACCATCTCACTTATCTTTACAACCCCATAAATCAGGCTTATTATCCCATTTTAGTTAAGTGAAAGCAGACTCAAGAGTAGACTGCCCAAGTCCCACAGCATTAAGCAGAGCCCAGAAAGGGGAAAACAGGTTTGGCTGTAAACTACACCCCTCCAACAAACTTCTTTGATTTTATCCAAGTTAACTGTTCTCTTGATGAAGCTTCAAGAGAATTCCAAGTCTTGAATGGAAAATCTGCATTTCAGGTCTCCAGATTGCCCGCCTCTTCTTCCAATAGGTTCCTTTTGTCACACAGGGACACCCTTTAGGGTGCTTTCTTCCAGAGACCTGAAGTCCACTAATGGCATCTTATTTCAGGTGTAAGAAAATGTGCCAAGTTGGAATGTAGTGCCCAAGAAGTAAGATGCTGGCTGTTGTCCAGACTCCTCATCCTCAGTGCAGCAAGACAAAGAGCAGGTGCATCTGCAAAGGAAAACAGAAAGCCATCTGGTCTCTAGGGAAAGACGCATTTGATTCTTCCTCTGGGCCCAGGATTAAGGTGACAGAAGTCACCTTAAACACAGTCTTGAGAATTGGGGAATCTGGGGGTATGAGGGAGTAACTTTCTCATACCATCACTGAATTAAGCCAATCTTGCATTGGGTCTCATGAGTCTTTCATTCAATTTTCTTGCTACTCTCTGTAAGAGCTTTCATTTCTAAGGACATTATTCTAGACAGTGTAAAAATTCAAAGTAGTATTAACTTAGTTTAATTCTGATGAATTTTTAGGGTCAGGAAAAGTTAAATATGTTCAGAGATTTTGATGGCATGTATCCTCTCTTTCATTACAAATCTCAGATTTCTTTGTCCCACTTAAACCACATTGGCAAAACTTAGAAAGCCTTTTGGAACAGGGGCACGCACCTGGGAATACAGCCAATGCCTCCATCACTGCTGGTGATTGTGCAAATCAGTACATTTCTTCCTCCAATAGAAATACTGTTCCCAACTTGTGACTCTGCAACGTTCATGGAGACCTCTTGAGAGCAACTGGGACTGCCACCCTGTCCTCCTCTGAAGCATAGGACTAACAATGACTATAATGCAGAAAAGGGTAAGTAAAGCTTTAACAGGAAAACTGCAGTTGCCTCTAGGTGGCAAACAAAGTTCATTCTAAACTATGGCTTTCCTGTCCAGCTGACTCAGCTAAATAACTCTTCAGTCTGACTCTACAGTCCAAACTGAGTCTGGCTTTGCTCCCAGTCAAGTGGTTTCTACTTGACTCCATTGTAGTTGGATTTGAATAGAATCCTTCCCTGGGGTAAGAAAAACTCAAGTCTAGAGATTGTCAAAGATGCAGTGTTTTGTTTCAATCAAACACTTGGCTCTGTAGGACTAGCCAAGCCAAGGAAAATGCCATGAGTTGAATTACGACAGAAATCTTTATTAAAATGTGTCCTTCAGTAATACGTTAGCATACATACAATATACACACATACATATGTACACTCTTTGACACACCTCACGGATCGCCAACATCAGTTTAACCAATAAATTAAACCTAAAAAAGAGGGGGAAGGGAGGGGTACTAAGGGCAAAATTTTCATGTATTATCTGGTAAGAAATTGCAAATTTCTCAGAATTTCCCTGGGGAAAACCTGACCAGAAAATCTTTGAAATAAAATACATAAATCCCCCCCAACCCCCCCACCAAAAAAAATCCAAAAGATGCAGTTACAACAAATGTGCTTCTCAGAACAGGAGCATTCATTTCACTTCATACTCTGGCTTCTGCACCTTCTGGCTTCAAGACAGTCTGTCCCTCGGCTGGGGCACAGAGGTTCATATGGGCACTTGGGCTTGGTGCACCTTGGGCTCTGGGGGTTGAGGGGCAGGCTGCAGTATGGGAGCGGGGAGAGCCGCACTCATCTGAGGTGATGTCTGGCACGTCATCTGACTGTGTGTCAGAGCTCTCCAGATCACTGCGGATGCTCTCTGGCTGGGCCAGGCTGATGTCCCAAGCTTTACTGGCCAGGCAGTCTTTCTGTTCACAGCTTTGGTGTTTGCAGGGGGGATCCTCTTCAATGCCGCCACCGCCACCGCCACCGCCACCATCACCGCCACCGCCACCACCACCGCCACCGCCACCGCCACCACCTTCTTCTTCATTTTCTGCCATCTGAGCATGGACATGGAGTGAATCCTCTGTGCTGCTTCCACTCACCAGCTGATACTGGCTTGGTTTGGCCTCAATATCCACTTGGATTTCCATATTGTTGCATTCTCTGTGGAGACAAAATCCACTGTGCTGAGTCATGCATGGGTCATGCTATACCTGTTGATAAAAGCAGTTTGTGGATTTAGGATTAGGAAGTTTAAAAGGATGAGTAAACAGAGGACTTGAGCTTACTTTTTGCTACACAAACACTCTTTTAAACATCTGAAAAAGCTTCCAAAATTCTTCTAAGGGTCAGAGCTTCACACTATCTTTCTCAAAACATGAATGTGAAAGATTTATAACTCTTTCCTACTGTGCTGTAATTAGAAGAAGCCAGAATCCCAACAGTAAGGAGTACTGCAATCACACCAAGCCAGATACACTACTTAAAATGAAAGCATATGGGAACCACATCAAGCAAAAGGTGAGCAGAAACTGTAGATTCACAGACATCAATGAACACCAGTCTAGCTCTTTCAGTTCCATGTGAGTAATTACACACTGTTTCAGTAGCCAAGGGGAGGGGAGGAGGAGGGAAATGAGAGAAGGAATCTTTAAACATCAAGCCCTAACAAGAAGAATCAAGAGATGCCAACACCCTAGGACCAAGAACTTGGTCAATGAATTCACAGGGCATACTCTACATCCCACTAGATGGTACATAAGAACCCTAACATGAGGCGTTGCACTTCTCAGAAGACCTAGTACTGGGCAAAAAAAAATGCAACCTCTCCTGGGCATCTGACTGTTCACATACCTGTCCTGTGGGTTGTAGGAACTGATTATGGAACCGGCCATAGCACGAGTGCTTGCGTTGTCACTAATTGCACCAAGACTGGCTGTGTCTTTGGGGAAAATTTCCTTTTGGACATCGGCTTGGACTTCTAACCTGTGTAAAGAGGGGACGTTCAAGTTAATACGAGACCTGGGTATTCTGAGACAGTCTACTTCCTGGCACACATCTCTTCCATTATTCTCTTGCAAACTGTCTGATCATCTCCAAATTGTTAAATAGATCAAATATGTGCCCGCTCATTTACCCTCTTAAATATCTACTGATATCGTCCCCTCCTTTCTATCCCCACTACTACTACTTTCACACCCCCAACATCTCCTGCTTGGGGATTTACCCCTGGGCTCTCTCTCCAGGAGCACCTAAGTCCAAGTCAGACAACCTCAAGACCAGTGCCAGTGGATGAAGACCTGATCTCTCTAAAATTCCTTAACTCCTGGCTGCCTCCTGCTGAACAGGCATTTATGGTCTTCCTGATCTGTCAGGAAGCCAGTCTCATCTCACTAGAGGCTCAAAATCATAATCACTTTGAGTTCAGATTTTTATACCTCCATAACTCTGCACCTGCTATTCTCTCTCTCTGGAAGTTTCCTTTCCTCTGCAACAAACATATTTGGTCCTTAATAAAGGAAATACCATTTCCCAATTTTCTCCCAGAAAACCAGTTACTTCAACTAAGTGCTCCCATAGCAACTACCTACTTATCAATTTATCTCTCTCTCTCTCTCTCTCTCTCTCTCTCTCTCTCCTCTGGGAGTTTCATAAAAGAAGAGACCACATCTCACTCACACTTTACCCTTTGGGCCTCAAAACACTTAGCAATCAAATCACCCCTGGGCTATAACATTGAAGGACACACAGGAGCCAACCTCCTCCCTCCTGATAGAGCAGCATTTTCCCAATGATGTCTCAGAGATAGGAACCCATAACTATTTGCCTTCTTGGCTCAAACACCATTTTGTTGCACTCTTGAGTATTTCCTCATAAAGGGTTTCACCGTCAAACCCATCTGACTCATTCACTTCCTATAAAAGAAAGGCTTTCACAGAACTGGAACAGCTGGACTGGCTAAGCTGCAGTTTCAGCAAGTCACTCTCCAATTACATGTGTCTGCTCATTTATAGGGGAGCTGGCTTTAAGAGTACAGCAGTGAATGTTCCAGCATTTGGGGGCAGGATCCCCTAACAATAGACACCATAGTCACAAGACACAGCGGGATCAGCAGCAGCCTCCACCCTACCACCTGCACCTTGGCTCTGCTGCTCCGCCTCAAATACCCTTCAAGGATGTGAAGCAGTCTGGCAAAATGAGGAGGGTGCAAGGGAAGTGCACTCGTCAGAGACCTGGGTTCCAGCTTCAGCTCTGCCACAGGCTCGCTTTCTGTGGGCAGAAGCTTTCTCAAAGTAGCTTTCTTACTTACTTAGTGGCTATGCTAAAATCAACTTGGAAGTTTGTTTTTAAACTCAGTCCATCCCTAGGTCTCATTCCAGGAGACTTTAGTTATTATTCGTGGAAATGGGCCCTAAAATCTATTTTTAAGAGGTTCCCAGGTGATTGACCTACCTGCCATCTGTTGCTTAAATCCTTTTAATAGCCAACAGGCCCTTTGGTCCCACATTAAACACTTCAGAAATAAGTAGCATAGTATCTGCAAAGGTAGTCCTTTCCTTCTTTAGGTTTTTATACAGCTTTCTTCCTATATTCTATGTATTGCATTCAAATTAGTTTCCCTCTAGCTTCTGCCTAGTCATTTTAATCTTCCTCTTGGCGTGAGTCACAGAAGTCTAATCCCTTCCCCAGCTGAAGGCTTTCAGACATCTGAAAGCGATTAGCTTCCCTGCCTCCTTACCCTGCTGTGCTCTACCTGTGCTCCGCCCCAGGCCACTCTTCAGAGAATCAAAAAACTGCTTCTTATCTAATATCTGTAAAGTGCCTCTGTATATATTCTGGGTTGTCTGAATGTGAAATGACCAAGCAAGTCACAATCTTTTTAAAAGTCATAAAGCTTTACGCATTCTCAACACAAATTCATAGATAGGACAGATATAAGGGTCATAGTACCAGTTTATGTTGTACATGGTACAACATAAATGCCATTCAACCAAAAGCCAGTAAAATGAGCCAAGGGAGAGCACAACCTCAGGAATTCAATGAAAATGCCCGTTCTTCCGTTAAGCAGGAAGCCCAATGTGGTTAGTTGAGGGATAATATTCTGAATATGGAAGTAGCTACTGTGCAGCATAAAGAACTCAGAAGTTTGCTAAAAGTTGAGAAAAATACCACTGACAACTAAATCAAAGTGACATGATATATGAAAGATGCATAGTACAGAGAAATGGCTTAATGTATCACTTCTTATAATTCTAACTGTTAGAAATTTTCTATTTGCTTACCTGCTGTACTTTCCTTTGCCACTGGAGAGAATGCCACCACTCAGCGTGCCCCCTGAGAGGGCTGCAAAGCTTGCTGTTTCACTGTAAGGGCCTTGCATAACACTGAGTCCATCTGTAGGGCTTCCACTGGTGCTCAACACACTAGTCAGGCCTTCGATGCTGCTTTCCCCAATGCTGGGATTCTTGAGGGCTCGCCAGGCATCTGCCACTGTGGGTGGAACAAAACATCTCAATTCAGGACAGCAAAGCATCAAAACAGTCTAACAGGCATATTCCTAAAATGACTTTTCAGAGTGGAGGATTTTATGTAGAAAAGTACTAAGGTATTCAGTTAATGAAAAAGCTACTATGTGCAGCCATTGTACATCATTTGTTTTAACATATGTTCATATTTAATCCCCCCAATTGTCAGGCATCGACAGCTCTGACTTTAGTTGAAGAAATTAGAATTTAAAACTAAATTTAAAACTTATCCAAGATCACAGTCACACCAAACTACAATTCTAAGTCCAAAGTTATTTCCACAACTCTGTAGCTCCTTAATTAAACTGAAGATTTCAAAATATGTTTAGGTCAGTGTGGATTTCAATAGAAAGACTGAATTCACCATTGGTAAACTCTGTGCCCCAGGTTAGTTAAGATGGTGAAGTGGAAACAATGTTCAAGAAGTCAGAAACTTGCTTAGTCCCAGCTCTGTAAAAAACTCTTAACAGATACTGAAGTAAAAGCTTAAATATGTTCCCATTTAAAAGGGGATAATAATAGCCCCTGCCCTTCTTCTTCAGAGAGCTGTTGTAAAAAGGAAGATAATAACTATGTAAAGTCCTCTGAAAATTGTAAAGTACTGTGCAGACATAAGGCTTTATTATAATCACTCAACCACCAGCATACTTGGAGTTACTTAGAATCCTACTAGTTTGTACCTGCCACACAGAGGCAAGCACCAGAGGAATTAACCTAATAATTCTGGAACAAAGAAATGAAAAGCTAAAAATACATTACCCCCTACAAACCTCATTATCCAAAGTAATCCAATGACAATCTCTGTAGAATGTGCTGAATTTTATTGATTTTTATTTTATGTCCCATAAATTTAAATGAAAATAAAAATCTTTCCTTTACCTGTAATTGGACCATCATCTTCATCAAACTCAATTTTTACTCCCTTTCCATTGGCTGTGCTAACTCCACAGCCACCGCCACGACAGAGAGAAATGGGCACAACCCCATAGACATATGCCAGCATAATGGGGACACCAAAACCTAGGGGAAGAAATGAAAACATGTCAGCAGGCCATCAGGGTGCAATTGTCCTAAATTCTCTTTCCCAGTCTTGACATGGACAAACCACTTATAAAGGGCCAAAGAAAGAGTGCACAGTCCCCAAGTGGATGTCTGGTATAATGGAATGATGACCAGACTTGCAAATAGAAAGGTCTAGATTAGCTGGGTATGGTGGTGTATTGCCTACAATCTCTGTTACTCTGGAGGTTGAGACAGGAATATCCAAGTTCAAGGTCAGCCCTCAAACAAGACTCTGTCTCAAAAAAAAAAAAAAAAAAAAAAAGAACTAGGGATATAGCTCATTGGTAGAGTGCTACTGGGTTCAATCCCCAGTACCACCAAAAGAGAATAAAAAGATCTGGATTACAATCTTGACTCCAATTCACTGGCTATTTTACTGTGGACCTGTCCTCTCAGGGAAAAGAGAACATATGTGCAGTGCCTAGCAGAGTAAATACACATTACTTTCATTTCCCTCCTATTCACTGTTTAAGGGCTAACCCAAGAATCAAACATTAAATAAGTGACTACTAGGGTTTAGGGTATCCCAGCAGTGTAAATTACAAAGTCATACTGCTCTGTGAAGTAGAATGGTTTAATTATTAAGAGCACAGGATCTGAAGTCATACTGCCTTGATTCATACATCTGCAAAGTGACTTTGGCAAAATTACTGCACCTTTCTGTCACAATTGTGGTGCTTTCTGAGGCTGTAGGATTAAATGAAACAATGTGTGTGAAGCACTCAGAATTATGTTTTACCACCAGCATACTTGGAGTTAGAGAACAATTAGTAGAACTGTTCTATTAAAAAGTAGAATCCATTTCTGCTTCTAATGAAGTTCAGAGTTCCTTACACCACATGATAGCTGCTTCCATATGTAGAATAGTCTTTTGACTTCATATCCTTCCTCTACTAACCACATTGGGCTTCCTGCCTAATGGAAGAGCAGCATTTTCATTGAATTTCTGAGGCTGTGCTCTCCTTTGACTTTCAGCTGAACAGCATTTATATTGTATCTTATGGCTACCAGTTCTGTGGCCCTTTATATCTGTCCTAGTCTGTAAATTTGTGTTGAGAATATGTAGAGCTTTAATTATTATAACTCATGAAATATTAATTATAGATTATTTTTCTAAATATCTCCAAAAATATTGTGAGACATTAGTCAAAAATAAAACTGATTTACTTTGTGAATCTCATGACAAGTGAAGGAAGAAGATGAAAGGTGAAAAACTAGGTTTAAAATAATATTCTTTAATTCAATTTTTTCTGTATGCCACACTGAGTTCTAGGCACTAACTTAAGACACATTCTGATAGTTTAGTGTAGCTGAAAAATAATCATAACAACATTGCCTAATAGAGTTAACTTGAACGCAGGTTTGTCATAAAATGTGGTGTCTCCAGGATAAAATGTTTGGCCAGCTGACTAAACTGCTGAGGTCAGAAAGCTAACAGAGCAGTGGGCGTGGTGGCACGTGCCTGTAATCCCAGCGAATGGGAAGGCTGAGGCAGGAGGATTGCAAGTTCAAGGCCAGCAATTGAGCAAAACCGTGTCTCAAGATAAAAAATAAAAAGGGCAGGAGGTATAACTCATCTCCTTAGTGGTAAACAGTATAGCTAACAGAGGAGTTGTGGACCTGATTAGCTTACCAACACTAACTGCTGCAATCACTGGGGATGCAATGACCGACAAAGTCACTCCTCCTGTGATGGCTAAATTCCTCTTGTGTTTGGAGGTTTTCCTTCCCTCATACCTGCTGTGAATCTATAAAAGAGAAAATTCAGGTCAGCAGGTTAGGACACCAATATTTTGCCAGGGGAAAAAAAGAATAAGTGAATATTTATTTACAAGTTATATATATTAAAATATACCCTTTACCCCCAAAAATCTTTCTCAAATTTTAACCTAATTTAAGAGTTGGAAAATATAAAAAAGTTAATCCAAGAGGAGACAAAATAACTCAGGGGAATAAAGTAAGCAATTCACCTTTAAGTCTCTGAGACAAGCCAAGCCAGGATGTTAATAAGAACTTTGAGATCCCATGGGGGTTTATAAAAATCCATTTAAGAAATTAAAGTTATTTTTATCTAAGAACCAGCTGGTTTCCAGGCAGCTCTGAAATATAAGCTCCTTTCCATTTCCCTCAAACCTTTGCCAACAAAACTAAAGCTGGAACAGGCACAGAACCCAGCATGTCTTACCTTCCTTCCAACGTAAACAGGAATGCCAATGACCATGGCAGGGATGGCAATACCAGCAATGAGAGAAATCCCCACTGGAGCACCAATTAATGTGCCCAGCTGCCAAAGAATTTTCTTCTTCCGACTCCATGGCTTCTTGCCCCAGAATGTACAGCCAGAGGGGCTACAGAAGAAACATGGAGTTAATGTCAATATCACAAACACAGCTTCTTATCAAGAAGGCTTGATAAGAACAATAGCTTTCTTTTCAATAGGAGTGATTTAGTTAAAGGAGAATTCAGGAAACCAATATATTATACAAGAGAGAGAGAAAGAGGACATGGCTAGAGTAGTAGAGCTGTGAGCTCTTTCAATTATTTATTAATTCATTTACTTTGTAAAGGCAGAACTCCAGAAACAAAAGGCCTTTTCTTCTCTCTGTTGAACTCTCTCTTCCCAGACCCATCAACACTGATCCAGCTTCTTTTTTTTTTAAAAAAATTTAATTAATTATTTATTTATATAACTGATCCAGCTTCTTGACACTACTTGGGATCCTGCATAGCCTGTGCATTTGATAACTCACCCAAATGCATTGTGTACTGCAGTTAATTAACATTTTGTGAAGTTTCTTAGCACATGTCCTACCACGCCTAATAGATATTGTAAACCATGTTCATCGTTAATGTCAGTTTGATAACTTTGGCTACTTTTATTCTCGGTCTTTCTATACCTGGTCCTTCTTCTTCATTCCCTTTGTGGTACCTTCTCTTCTTGATATTTAATAAGCAATTGTGAAAGTAGAAATCATGTCTTAATCACCCTGTGTCCCCAGTGACTGTTACAGAGCAAGTATTCAAATGTTCACTAAATTGAAAATTAGGTATTTTCATCTACACAATGAAGTCTGTAAATATTAGCTCCTCTAGGACAATTATTTTAAGATTCACTCAATGCTTTGGGAACTCATTATATGCAAGAAGCTGTAAAGAGATCATAGTTTAGTAAGATTAGACATGTCCATGAAGTGCAAAGTAGTGAAAATATACTGAAAGTGATAAAGGAATGTCATGAAGAATGAGGCAGAACCCAATTACTCAGGAGGCTGAGGCAGAAAGGTCACAAGTTCAAGGCCAGCCTGGGCAACTTAGTGAGACCCTGTCTCAAAATAAAAATAAATGAATAAATAAAAAGGGCTGGGATAGTAGACAATAGGACAGACAGCAGAATACATCAGACACTAGAAAGGCAATATGTCAATCAATGGAAGGGTAACTGATGTGATACAGCAATTTGTATACGGGGTAAAAGCGGGAGTTCATAATCCACTTGAATCAAACCATGTAATATGATGTATTAAGAACTATGTAATGTTATGAACGACCAATAAAAAAAAAAAAAAAAAAAAAAAAAAAGGGCTGGGGAAGTTGCTCAGTGGTAGAGTGCTTATCTAGTATGCATGAGGCCCTGGGTTCAATCCCCATTACCACGAACAAAGAATGAGGCAGAAAATGGGAAGGTATGATCAATGAAATGGCATTTAAGTGGCTCTTCAAGAATGAATAAGAACTGAGCAAACTGAGACAAAAGGGGAATACTGGGAGGCTGATGTGGTTGGAAAGCATGTCAGGCAAAGAAAACAACAAGTATAGGGACAGGATCCCAGAAGAGACATAAAGAACAACAAACCCAGATTATCTGGGATATAGCATAACTAGAGGAGTAGATTAGGGCCAGGCTATGGAAAGCTGTTGGGGGGGAAGACATGATTAGAAGGTTGCCCAGAGATTGCTGAACTGGAAAAAAATATGATCAGAGATAACTTTTTACAGATTCCTCACTCTGTAGTGAGAAGACAACTGTCTCTTTGACATCCTTTTTTCTAAATAAGTAAGGGAATAAGACTACAAAAGCAATGGACATATTTCCCATCTCACCTGAGGTAATGCAAGTCTGAGATTTCTTTCATACAAAGCCAGCAGAATTCACAGCCACACACTGCACAGGTCATGTGATTACAGCTTCCATCATTCATCTTGATAATGTAAGCACTGCATCGTGGGCATGGCTTGATGTCATCTGCTGGAGTGGGAGTAGGAAGGAAGGATGGGTAGAAAAATACCCACTGTTAAACCTAGTTGACTTCATCATTCCTAACAGTGCACATAGAAATGAAGGGGCAGTCAAGAACTCCTGACTGAGGATTCCAGATTGTGCAACACACTTTACTGGAAGGTTGGCTATGTCTAGACCTCAGGAATTTTCAGAAAATGAATTCTGTTTCATACTGAGCTGCCTATCCCAGTAATTGGCATCTTATATAGCACTTGAGTCACAGTCTGAACAAGGAGACTTCCCTAGAGAAAGAACAATGATTCCAAGTAAAACGGAATTTCCACTTGCCTATAGGCTGATGGATTTAAAAGCAGAATCCTATTTCAAAAATAGTCAGCAGTCTAAAATTGACTTTAAATTTGGTTAACTGTTAATTCAGAAAACTAATTTTTCAGATTCAACAAGTATTATTGAGATTTGTGGTCAACATAACCCACAGTTTCTTCCTGTGATACTTTCAAGTTCAAAATCTAAAAATAATTGGATATGCTATATAACATATACCTGGTAATATTTACAGCCAAGTTAGGAGCTACCCTATAAATATGACAATTTAGGAGATTGTGCTATGCCAGAAAAATGAATGGCAAAATCTTTCCTATTAGCCTCTCCCAAATGACATCATTTGGGAGACATAATCCACTGACATTTTAAAATAGGTTTATTCTGACTTGTCAAGGTTGGAACTGAATGTGACATTTTTTTAAAAGGTTCTGGAGATTGAAAATCTTCCTCCTTTTAAGGTTAATGATTAATTCATATTAGTATCATTTTCTTTCCTTAAATCTTTATCTAAAAGCAGTGATATGCTTGAAGCTAGAAAGCAAACAAGTACAGGTTTAACACTAATTAAGTGTCTTTCTGCTCACAATGAAATGAAGAATGAGGCAGAACCCTAGCTAAAGTACCTAATTGTTCTCCAATGTGAGACATATCACTAAGAAGGTAGAGGCTTAAATATTCAATTTTGTGGCTGGGCCTGGTGTTCTAATTCCAGTTACTGGGGAGGCTGAAGCAGGAAGATCACAAGTTACGTGCCAGCTTGGGCAATTTAGTGAGACCCTGCTTCAAAATAAAAAAAATTAAGGGGCTGGGGATGTGGCTCAAGTGGTAGCACGCTGCCCTGGCATGCACGAAGCACTGGGTTTGATCCTCAGCACCACATAAAAATAAAGATATTGTGTCCACCTAAAACAAAAAAATAAATATTTTTAAAAAATTAAAAAATTTAATAAGGGCTTGGGAAGTAGTTCATGATTCAGCACTTGCCTAGCAGATATGAGGTCCTAGGTTCAACCTACATACACACATAAACACATACAATTTTAATTTTGTTGTATTTTAATTTTATGTGCCTAGGATAACCTATAAATGGTCAGAAGAAAAGGTACATATCAAACATATTAATGAAAGTATAACCACTATACTATTATACCATGCCAGGCATGGTAGTGTGCATATGTAGTCCTAGCAACTTCAGAAGCTAACATGATGTAAACATGAGAGTTCAAAATCAGCTCTGGAGATCCCAGCTCAAAATAAAAAAGGTGTGTGTGGGGGTGTGTGTGCTGGAGATGGAGCTTAGGGATAGGTAGAGTACTTACCAAACACGCTTGAGGCCCTGGGTTTGATCCCCAGCACCGCCAAAAAAAGTATAATCAGGGGTGGGGATCTATCTCAGTTGGTAGAGTGCTTGCCTCGCGTGCATAAGGCCCTGGGTTCAATCCCCAGCATCACACACACACACACACACAAAAAAAAAAAAAAAAAGTATAGTCAAATAATAGTTTCTGTTCTCAGATTCCAAGGAATTCTTGAGTTTTATATTAGTAAGATAACTTTTCAAGATTTGGGCTCACTTTATGAGGTATCAAATAAAGAGACAATGAGATAATGCCAACTTATACCTGGTCCAGATTCTTGCCCATAACTGAGACCTGAAGTATGCTTGGTCCGAACTCTCAAAGTCTGTGCCCTCTGCTGCCGGGCCATATCGCAGGTCTGATTTGGATGCCATATCTGCTTACAGTGGTAGCAGAACTCAGTCTGGCAGCCTTCCCTCTCACAGGTTAGCTTTGGGCAGCTGGCACAGCCATAGGCAATAACAGCATAACTGGTAAGGAAACAGGAAGATACCAGTAAAATTAAAATTGATCTAACAAGACAGACATTATTCATCAGGGCTAACATTGTTTGCCACCACCCCACAGCCACATAAGATGCAAAGAAAACATGCATACATGAACCTGACCAACTATATAACTAATCCCATATGAGAAAGTAGATTTCTTGATATTCCAAAAATAATTTCCTGAAAAAATGGGGGTATATATCATATTTAGCCTGAATTCCTAGCCTTTGTTTAATCATAGTTTAAAATGCTTCAGTGGTTTGCCACCCAGTTTCATAAATAAAGAGTACAAAACAATTTCCTTTCCATGGTTTATTATATTTAGAGAGATTAGAGTTTGTTTACAAGACAATACTTATAAAATAAAGAACTACAGCAAAAACTAAAGCAAGCATACTTTTTCATTTTAAGTTTTACAATGGAGTTGGTCTAACAACAGCTTGAGAGACAATGGCCCTAGATGGTGAAGTTCTACTGAAAGCTCATTTTATCTTACACCTTTCTTTTTTTCAATTCCATTCTATACCTTTTAATGTCTTCTTTCTTGATAGCTTCCAAAAGCCAAGAATACTACCACCTCTCTTATAATTAATATAACATAAGGTCATATCTTCCCTCCTCTCTTTTGACATATATGCTTAAAAATGTAATTCAGAAATTATCAGCTCTAATATCAATCGTTTCATGTAATCCATGCTCATTTGCCAAGAATTAGTCTCCCATAAATAATCCACTATATTTACAACTTCTAGCCTTTCTTATTAATTCTAAATATGTCAACTAAATTTTCAGACTACCCTAACAATCAGAGACTTTTCTTTAAAAAAGTAATTTAGAGAAACAAATGGAAAGCTGCAAAAGTTTACCACACGGTTTTCAAACAGATAAATAATTGCATGCATAGCTGTTGCCATCTGTGCTTTGTTGTCCCCTATTCCATCCTCTTCCCAATTTCCAAAGCCCTCAAATAACTTATGTGAATGGCTAATAAGGTTTTCTTGGATTTATTCCAGTTTTCTCATTTATTTGAATGTACATTAGATGTTCATAATACCAACTCAAGTTCTATGGTTCATCATAGATCCTGCAAATGACACTAAAACTATAAATGACCAGTATCTCCTATGTCATATGATACAGGCTGCATTAAAACTTTACTCAGAAAGAACAAAGTGAGAATAGGTTAATGTGTGAATGCAAATGATTCATATCCTGTGGGAGCTCTGAGCAAATTTACCCCACCTAGCTGCAAAATAGCTACTAAAGATAAACAATATACCTCCTAAAGAAGTGACTTGCTTGCTATTTTGTGTTAAATGGGAAAAGCAGTAGATGACCTCAGAAGAGTAATAAGCCAAGTTCTGAAGATACACATTAAATTGACTACCAGTCAGGAACACTTAAACACTTCATAATCCAATACCATTTTGCAGAGGAGGAAAAAATACTTATTAAAATTCTGTTTGTTTTTGTGCTAGGGACTGAACTCAAGGCCTCCTGTATATTAACCACACACTCTACCACTGAACTACACCTCCAAATAAGATTCCTTTTTTATTAAAAAAAATTAAACACAGTTCAAATCAGTATGTCTGGTTCATTTCAGTTTCTTCACTATTAAACCTGAGGGGCAGGGACTGCTTCAGTTTTCTCTGGCTTCCTTTGTCTATGAAGACCAAGGTATAAAGGTATCTGCTGCTTTGAACCTTAAACTTCACATTATCCTTGTTTTTCTTAATTTTGACAGACTTGGCATCCTTTTGCCTGTGAGTGGAAAATCCTTGATTTCCTCAATTTTTCAAGGCACAGCAATGAGGCATACTAGGGAGAAGACGTGGACTAACACAGCAAACAGTGAAAAACCAATTTTAGGTGTGTAATTTGGTTCTAATGAAGTAAAATAACCCCAAACTCCCCAATCTATTATTATGACACAGAATTACTCATGGCATGAGACTTGATATTCTTGTTTTGGGGTGCCTGGTCTGGGCTCTGATTCATTATACATGATACTAAGCTACTTAAAATCTCCAAACCTTAGCTTCTACCCCTCAAATCAAGGTATAGGGAGATAATTCCCACCTTCAAGTGTAGCTGAACATATTCTAAAACTGTATTTGCAATCTTGCCCTGAAAAGTATGGCATGAGAACGGCACGAGCTGGGCATGATGGTATACACCTGCAATCCCAGATATTAAGATGCTGAGGAAGGAAAATCATAAGTTTCAGGCTAGTCTGGGCAATTTGGTAACTTCCTTCCCTCAAAATTCAAATTTTAGAAAGGGTTAGTTAGAGGTGTAGCTCAGTGGTAGCATGCCCTTGGGTTCAATCCTTCAATCCCAGTTCAATCCCCAGTGCCATACACACACACACACACACACACACACACACACACACACACACACACAGAGCTAGAAACAGAAAGAGAGAAGAAAAACATAGCATTCTTGGGGCTGGGGATGTGGCTCAAGCGGTAGCGCGCTCGCCTGCCATGCGTGCGGCCCCGGTTCGATCCTCAGCACCACATACCAACAAAGATGTTGTGTCCGCCGAGAACTAAAAAATAAATATTAAAAATTCTCTTAAAAAAAAAAAACATAGCATTCTTTGCCCTACACTTCTTGGCCTTTGCATATTCTTTCTTTTGCCTAGAAGTCTTTTCCTTTCTTCTTGCCCTGGTAAATACTTACCCATTTAAAAATCAGCTCAAATGTCATATTCTCTGTAAAATCTACCTAACCTCTTTAGGCACCTGGTTGCCTATTTTGTGCCAGTGCACAATCATAACACATTATATACATTATATTGTAATTATCTTGCCTCTCCAACAATAATAGAGAAGGAAGGGGGAAGGGAGAGAAATACCGACAGGGAGAGGGAGAGAGAAAGGAAAAAAAAATCCTTCAACCCTAAACCTATTTACATGGCTTAAATACATTGATCAACTTGAATCCAGTCTACCTTTTCAGATTGATATTTAGTCACTTCCCAGATCATGCTCCCTACAATATGCATCCAGAGGCTAACCAATCCAACTCCAGATTTAGGATGGTATCTTGGCATTTTATATCTCCATGCATTTGCTCCTAACACTCAGGTTTAAGAGGCTTTTTTCCCCCTCTATCCTCATCTTGAATGAATTTCTACTCATATTCTTGAAGGCCCACATCAAATACCATCTTCTCCATGAGATCTTTTTTTTATATTATCATGCAAAACCTATTATTCTTTCATCTAAGAATACTTGTATTTTCCTTAGTACTTATCACATTATGTTTATAATTTCTTATCTATCAATCATCCTGTCTTCTCTACTAGGTCAACCTTCTTATCAAGAGGACTGCGTCTAAGTCCTTTCTGTTATACCCTGTCCTCAATTAGTGTTCAACAAACACTGCATCATTTTCAAAAGTGTCTGCTGAATGATTACCTAGCCTATTCTTTCCCACTTCCTATTCTCAGTTCCTTATTTATGAACCAGGTATGCTTTCATACTCTGTACCTTTCTCATCAAGACTCACCTATTGATCTCATGTTTTTAGTACCTAAATGAAAGGGTTTGTACATGGAAGTTGTAGAAACAGTAGAAATATTCTAGAGGAAGTATTTTTTTAAAGTTACATATGGACACAATACCTTTATTTTTATGTGGTGCTGAGGATTGAACCCAATGCCTCACACATGCTAGGCAAGTGCTCTATCATTGTGCCACAAGCACAGCCCCTAGAGGAAGCAATTCTTAATCTACTCTGAGTGCACAAGATGTACTGATAAATAAAGACACCCACTCAAGGCAGGCCAGAGTGATAACTATTAAAGAAGTCTCAAAAACTGCAAATAGGGAAAACAGCAAATAGTTGATTTTATAGATGCAACAGAAAAAATAAAAACATGCTCCCTAATGATCCACATTTTGAGATAGGGTTTTGGTAAATTGTCCCAGCCTCCTGAGCCACTGGGATTACAGACGCACACCACTATGCATGGCTAATATTCTCCTTTATTGACTGTGAAATTTGTCTCACTCAGGGAACTTATTCTTCCCTCATAAATGTGCTAGGAATGAACAGAAGCTTCCTGTTTATGGGAATGGTCCTATCCAGTTGTCTGGGAAGACCAATACTGATATTATCTCCTAGTGTGAGGTGGGAGGTGGAACTCTGCAAGATACAGAGGCAACAATGAGAGGCTGGAGAGGGGGACCTGCATAAAGAATTTAGGTCAGGACAATCTTATTTCCTATTTAACTGTATAAAAGTTCTGCCCTTGTATACCAGGATATTTTATAACCTACTTTGCTCACCCTCAGTCTCCCAGAGATTCTGAAAGGATTTAAAATTGGCAATGGAGTAATGATGTCCATCTCATTTCATCATCTTTCCTGCCTCCATTCCTCCCCCTGTCTCCCCTTTGCCCAAAGTTCCTCCATTCCCTCCCCCGCCCCACCCCCCATGGATCAGCATCCACTTATCAGAGAGAACATTTGGCCTTTGGTTTTTGGGGGCTTGGCTTACTTAATTTAGCATGATATTATCCAGCTCTGATCATTTACCTGCAAACGCCATAATTTTATTCTCTTTTAATGCTGAGTAACAGGACATCATTACATGTATGAATGCACATATGGTGCCACACTACATCGTGTACAACCATAGAAATGAAAAGTTGTGCTGCAATGAATCAAAATGCATGCTGGTGTTATATATACCTAATTAAAATTAACTAACTAATTTAAAAAAATGTTCTGAACATAAAAAAAGTTGGCAATGGAGCATCTGAGAGGAAAATATAAAAGTTTCATTATTTGGGGATTTTTGAAAAGACATGCATAGGCAGAGATTCAAAAGGATAATAGAGCAACTGTACCACTTATTAGCTACAAAACATTAGATCCCACATTTATATTTATTTTTTTTTAGTACCAGAGATTGAACCCAGGAGTGCTTAACCACTGAGTCATATTCCCAGCCATTTTTGTTTTTTGACAGGGTCTCATTAAGTTGCTCAGGGCCTCACAAAGTTGCTGAGGCTGGCTTTGAATGTATGTCCCCTGGCCTCAACCTCTAGAGTTGCTGGGATTACAAATTCTTCTCTGAGATGGTTTCTCCTTTACAAAATCCATTTATCACCATCAACTTGTATGAGACTAAAATTAAATTATATGTAAATAAGATTATACTTAAATACTATGCTATAAATAACCATAAATGTCAGTTATTTGTATTTTGAGCTAATTTTATCTCATTTGAAAGTTTATTTATGTTTGTAGCACTGGGGATCAAAATCAGGGAAGCTCTCCCAAGCTTTATCTCTTGCCTTTTTAAAATTTTGCTAAATTGCCAAGGCTCACAACTTGTGTCACCAAGCCTGTGAAAGTATATTGTGTTGCACACCTGTAATTCCAGCAGCTCAGGCTGCGGCAGGAGGATAACAAGTTCAAAGCCAGGTTCAGTAACTTAGTGAGGCCCTAAGCAACTTAATGAGACCCTGTTTCAAAATAAAAGATAAAAAAGGGCTGGGGATGTGGCTCAGTGGTTAAATGCCCCTTGGCTGAAACTCTGGTACCACCCCCCAATACACACATACCCCCCACACACACACTTGTTAATATAGTACTTAGTATATTAGTATATCAAATAACAATATGAATGTTCCCTTACTTATGAATAAAATATTGTATTTAAATGATTAAAGACTATGCAAACTCTTTTTCTGTTCTACAAATATTTTGTAAAATAATGAAATCTCTTAATATATAGTGTTCTATAAGGAGTAATCATAATAAAACTAATGATCAGAACTTGGTAAATTCACTCACATGTTCCCCCACCCTGGGAAATACATATACATGTTCCCATGTGTAAGCACACTCATATATTAAACCCAAGTGAGGATTTGGTAAATTTTGCTGGCAAGAACTTGATCAGTGTGTTACAAACATGATTAGGTATGGGAAGAGATAACTGGAGCTTAGGGCTTCTTTTCTAGTATTATCCATGATTTTCCCCAGGCTCAGAAGAATAAAACAGTTTGATTTAAAAAACAAAATGGAGGGGCTGTGGCTGTGGCTCACTGGTAGAGTGCTCACCTGGCACATGTGAGGCACTGACTTCAATCCTCAGCACCACATAAAATAAAATAAAGATATGTGTTCCACCTACAACTAAAAAAATACATATCTTTAAAAAAAAGTTTAAAAAATACCCCAACAACAAAGATCCACAATATCCAGTAAGAACATAGAAGCTATTTTCTTCCTGGCATTAAAAATAGGCAGCAGCTGGATGCACCCCTGTAATCCCAGCAATTTGGGAGGCTGAGTCAGGATTGTAAATTCAAGGCCAGCCTATGCAATTTAGTGAGACCCTATTTCAAAATAAAAATTAAAAAGGACTGGGAGTGTAGTTCAGTGGTAGAGCACTCCTAAGTTAAATCCCTAATACCACAAAACAAAACAAAAACCCATGGGTAGTAAAACTGTGGCCATATCCCTAAGGAAACCAGGACACTCCTTTGGGAGGTGACAGAATTTTAAACTTAATCCCTGTTTTTATAACCACCTTTAGCTGAATATCTCAAAATTCTTTGCAAACATTATTTAAGACTCTCAACTATAAGGAAAGAATTAGGCCTATTTCAGATAAGAGAAATAAAGTAAGTGATTGTTAACAGGAATTAGAAAAGAAACTAGATTCTATAATACCTGGCTCTCTCAATGTTGTCCTTAAGGAAAATGTCCAAATAGTATTCCCAAAAATGGAGTTAGGCTTACAAGCCAATGCTTTTTTATAACAGAGGCTAAGTGCAAAAAGTAGTTAGAACAGAGGTTGAGTGACCTTCATTAGCGTTAAGACAAGCATTCCAAGCCTAGTTCACCACTATTAGTTATATAACCCTGAACAAATCAATCAATTTCTTTAAACATCAGTTTCCTCATATGTAAAACTGTATCAAATCCATCTCACAATGTTGTAAGGATCAAATTATGTATGCCAGTCATGTAGGTCTTCAGATGCCAGCTTGCTTGTTTTCCTTTACCTTTAAGTGAACAGACACATAGAAAAAAATAAATATATGATTGCTATAATTGTTTTTGCTAATTTAAAAAACCTGGGTCCTGTCAACCCAATTCTTGGCTAAATTAAGAAATGGCCTAGGCACAGTGGCACATTGACTCCCAATGACTGGGGAGGCTGAGGCAAAAGGATAACAAGTTAGAGGCCACAATCCCAGCCCCAATTTTTCAATTTTATTTTGAGACAGGATCTCACTAAGTTGCCCAGGCTGGCTTAGAACTTGCAGTCTCGGTAACTTAGTGATTATCTTAGTGAAAGCCTGTCTCAATAAAAAAAATAAAAAGGATTAGGGATGTAGCTCAGTAGTAAAGTGTCCTGAGTTCAATCCTCAGTATTTGGAAAGAAAAAGGAAGATAGATAGACAGACAGACAGACAGACAGACAGATAGATAGATAGATAGGTGTGTGTGTGTGTGTGTGTGTGTGTAGAGGTATGTGGGGGGGCAGGGAGTGGAGATATGAAAAGAAAAACCCTAGGACTGTAGTTGTAGCGCAACAGAAGAGCACAAGACCCTGGGTTCAATCCCCAATAATACATACACACACACACACACACACACACACTTCTTTAATACCTTTCAAATCAGTAGTGGTTTTGAGTTGCCACCAAGTTTTCAAATTAATTTCTATCCATTTTTGTTGATATAAGCAAAGATATAAAATTGACTTCAGAGAAATAAAAAATGTAAAATGGGGCTGGATTGAAACTAGTCATAGGAGGTTTGATTCTTCCCTTTCTTTAATTATGCTTTGACATATTTTCCAGAAAGACGACCAGAGATGCCACATTTCTTAAATTCAAGGAAACTCACATTTTTTTAAAAAAAAGAGTTAATATACTATTCCAAAATTAACCATATAGTATTCTCTTAATATTCTTTGGGTTCAGAAAATAGATCAACAGTATCTGCAAAACTTTAATACTTTATAAATTAACCTCACAAGAGCTGGGTGCAATGGTTCATATCTGTAATCCCAGCTGCTTGCCAGACTGAGGAAGAAGGATTGCAAGTTCTAAGCCAGCCTGGGCAACTTAATGAGACCCTGTCTCAAAATAAAATAAAAAAATTGGGGCAGGGATTGTGGCTCAGTGGTAGAGTGCTCGTCTAGCATGTGCAAGGCCCTGGGTTCAATCCTCAGTACCACATAAAAATAAGTAAATAAATAAAGGTATTGTGTCCAACTACTTCTAAAAAATAAATATTAAAAAAATAAAAATAAAGGCTGGAAATATGGTTTAGTGGTAGAGCACTTACCTAGCATGTGCAAGGGCCTATGTTCAATCCCCAGTACTAGGGGGGAAATAATTAACTTCATAGAGCCAGTAAGACCACCAGACCATAAGCAGACCCTTTTGTTTAGTTTTGTTGACAAGGGTGATTGAACCCAGAGGTGCTTACCACTAAGCCACATCCCCAGCCCTTTTTGTTTTGAGACAGGGTCTTGCTAAGATGTTGAGGCAAGCAGACCCTTTAAAGAGCCTACGAAATCCTTCCTGATACTTATTAACCAAAAGTGAAAGTGATCTATCATAAACAGGGTACCTTTGACCACACACTTCAAAGTAATTTGGCAACTCCATCTTGGTGAGGTTAAATAACACACCCACTTCTAAAGAAATTTGGCAGGGGCTGGGGTTGTGGCTCAGCACCAGCCTACCATGTGCAAGGCCCTGGGTTTGATCCTCGGCACCACATAAAAATAAAGGTATTGTGTCCAACTACAACTAAAAAAAAAAAAAGTTAAACAAAATAAATAAGTTTGGCAGAATAAAAAATAGAAGTTAACTATTTTAATTCTCCTAGACACTCAAAAACGGCTCCTTTTGAAAGCAAACAAATGGCAGCATCATGAAAATCTCAAACAGCCTATATACAGAGACTACAATTAAAAGCCCTTAAGTGCTTTGAAGCAAAGGATCACACAGCTTTTTACTAGCATTACATTTATGCCCTGCACCTTAGAATCCTTTTGCCTCCAAAACATAACACAGGAGAATAAAATTATCTGTCCAAGGTCCACAGCAGGTAAAGGAAGTCTGCCTCCCAACCCCTTAGATGAGCCCCTCTTGGCTGAATGCTAACATTCATGAGATGAACTGAAAAATAATATTTTTTTTTAAAGAAGGGGTGTGGGATGGAGAATCTCCACTGAATGCTTCAGACAGGGAAATCTAGTGGTATTTCAGCTCTGCAAATATAACATTTTAACTCACTGACCTTTGAAATCAAGCATTCTTAGTGCATTGAAGACTGTCATCATGATCTCAAGATCAAATCGGTTGGCAAACATTTTTTTTCTACCTTATCAATCTCTGGGTATTCTTCCACTCAGTGCCCCATTGACACTCTGGACAAAGAAAGGGTTTGTCCACCCCTCACCCCACCCACAGCAGCAGGGTAAGAACCACAGGGTGCCTCCCAAAAGCTTGGCACAGAACACACAGTGCCAGGGTGCTCCCAGAGCTCTGCTAGTGAATTGTCCTCTGCCCTAAGTGCCATTCCTATCACCTCCATTCCAACTTTCAACAGCGATTGTCAGGAAAAACACGCCTTCTCCTGCAATGCTGCTAAGCGTGCCCCTAGCCAAATGGACACACCCCTCCAAAGCGCTGCCCCTGCAGAATGACATTCTCACTGCCTCCTTTGCCAAATATCCCCTCCCTTCTCACCAAAAGATATCCCCACTTCTGCAGAGGGGCCTTCACCTGCCCCCGCCCCAATAAACCCTCCTGTCTGCTGACTTAATGGACAGTTCCCTTCCCCTGACCGACAGCTTAGTCCGCACCTCGAGCCCCTGGGCAGGGGTGGGGCGCTGGGTGCCTTCAACACACTTGTCGGGGCTTGTCAGATGGTTAGTTACCGGTTACCACCCCGCCGCACTCGCTTCCCTTCTTTCCCTGCCGCTGGTCACCCTTACCCTCCTCCTCGCTTAGGGATACACTCTCAGGGCAGCCCCTCTCTGCTGGCCACACGCGAGGCCCCGCAGCCCCCGCCACGCCCCTCAGCTGCAGCCCAGTGCCCCTGGCGGCCACGCCCCCGCGCTCACCCGCAGTCTGGGGCCGGGCACCAGCGGCAGTCCGGGTCCGAGGCCAGGTATCGGCGCAGCATGAACTCCTCGTACTTGTGCATGAGCGGTGGGTCGGCGAGCAGCAGGCGGATGTCGTGCGGGTTGAGTCGCTCACTGCACTCGGGGCAGCTGATGGGCACCCGGCTCTCGCTGATCTCCAGGCGCAGGTAGTGGCGGAGGCAGTCCCGGCACGAGCGGTGCGGGCAGCTGAGTAGGCGCGGGGCCCGCTCCGGCGGCAGCCGCACTAGACACAGTGGGCACTCCACCTCCTCCGCGCCCGGGCCGCCGCCCTCCGCCGCCTCTTCATCGTTGAGTCCGGCCCCCGCGGCCGCGGCGGCCTCCTCGGCCTCGGCGACCGGCTCGGCGGGCAACGCCTCGGGCGGCGGGGCCTGGGCCACGGCTGGGGCCGGGGCGGGCGGCGGCGCAGCCGGGGGCGGCGGCTCGGCCTGCGGTTTGGCCCGGGCGCGGCGGCCGCGGGCCGAGGCGGAGAAGACGCTATGGAAGGTGAGGCGCCGGCGCCGGCCGCCGCTGCGGCACTTGGGGTCGGGCGCAGCCGCGTGTAGGGATGTGGAGCGCGGCGATTCGGAGTCCTTCTCGGAGCCCATGGCCCACAGAGGTCGAGGAGCCAGGGGCGCCCAGCGCCGCCACAGCTCCCGCCTCAGGGCCCCCCAGCCGGCGCCCCGGCCGCCGCCGCCTCGGCCGCCCTCCCGGAGATAGAAACCGAGCAGCGGCTACGAAGTGGTTATAAAGCCTCCGCCCCGCGCGCCGCGACACACTGCGCAGGCGCCTGTCTTCGACACCTCACAACCCGCGTAGCCCAGGCGAGGGGCGCTGGGCGGGGCCGAGCGGGCGGGACCGCTGGACCCGGGCAGAGCCCCGCCTCCTGCGGGTCAGGTGGTTCCAGCGCAGCCATATTGTAGAGGTTCGGGGTGAGATCAGCTAATTGCTGTTCCGCGCCTCCACCCGGAGTTCCATCACCCGTACCCCCATCACCCCAAGGGGGACTTGGCGGCGCGCCATTACTTACAGATAGCCTGATTGTCCCTCCCACTGAAATGAAACTCCACTTAACTCATCTGTTAAAAATAGACAGGGGTTGATGAGATGGTGAGTCCCAACTGGTCCACCTTCCAACATTTCTGTTGATACTCGATATTAAGCAAGCAGCATTAATTACCAGAGAATGTATGCATTCATTGAGCATGTACAAAGTGCAAGACAGTACTAGATAAGATAGGCAGGGTCCACTATCTGCAAGGGATCTGCCGAATAAAGTCAGAATTTCTTAATCTAGCATTCAGTGCTGTCTGTGAACTGATGAACTATATTCCTTGACCCACCTACCTTTCTGTCTTCCTGATAGCTTGGTTACTTTGCCATTTGTGGAAGGAGGTCCAACAATTTCTTGTGTGGAAGTGCCTACCCCAACTCCTCTGACGGGACCCTTAGGCTTCCTAATGGGAGACAATGTCAACCGTGATAAAAATGCATCAGGATTAGATTTAGTTGCAAATAACAGAAGAAAAAAATGACTTATAGAAATTTCTTTCTCTTTTTATGAAAAATAAGTCCAGAATTAGCCAGTCGAAGATTGCTTAGCCATCCTGATCATTTGGTGAACAATTTTAAGATAACCTCATTAATGGTCCACATCCCAAACAGAGGGAAGGAAAATGAGCAGACAGGTGTGTCTTTTTCCTTTTAAAGAAGACTGCCTAGCAAATCCTGCAATTTTTGCTTAAATTTCATTGGCCAAAACATAATTACACGGCCATGCTTAGCTGCCAGGGGACTGGAAAATGTAGGGGCTTTTTTAATTGGGTACAATGTGTCCAGCTAAAAATAGTGCTGTGTTCTTTTGTTTGTTTCTTTCTTTCTTTCTTTGACACTGAGGATGAAACCCAGGGGTGCTCTATCACTGAACTACCTCCCCCTCCCTTTTCATATTTTATTGTATTTAATTATTTATATTTATGGGCTTTTTAAAATTTTTAGTTGTATATGAACACCATAACTTTATTTTTATGGGATGCTGAGGACCAAACCAAGTGCTTCACATGTGTTGGGTAAGTGCTCTACCACTGAGCTACAAACTCAGCCCTTATGTTTTATTTTGAGACAGGGTTTTGCTAAGTTGCTAGGGTCTCACCAGTTGCTGAGAATAACCTCTGATTTGCTATCCTTCTGTCTCAGCCTCCCAAGTTTTTGGGATTACAGATTTGTGCCACTATGCTGGGCTAGTGCTCTGTTATTAATAAACAATGTAGAATAAGAGCTGGAGGTAGAACTCTGTGGTTAAGTGCTTGCCTAGTGCAGCCTGGGTTTGAGCCTCAGCAGGAGCATGTGCGCACACACAAGGCATAATGAATACTAGAACATATCTAGCTGTCTTTTTCAAGGACAGTATTTAAAACCAGGTCCCAAGATCTCCAAACTTTTGAGGTAACAACAAGAAAAGAAGAAGAAGAAAAAAAAAAACCTGAAAATCAGGGGACAGTGACCTAAGAGAAAAACCAAGCAAGGATGATGTCACAGATGCTAAGATAAATTGTTTCCAGGAGGGAGTGGTCAATTGTGACAAATGCTGCTGAGAAGTCAAGAAAAGATAAGAATAGAGAAGTGACCATTGGATTTGGCAATACCAAAGAGTCCTGTATAGGGATGGGTGGGTATCCTTAAGTAGGAAGCAAGTTTGATGCTAGATGATTAAAACAATTAATGTCTATATTTGGTCAGAATAGGTTAGAGTCTGCTGTAGTTACAAACTACCCAAATATTTTAATGGCTTAACCAACAAAGGTTTATTTTTCCTCTCTTGTAAAGCCTGCTAGGGTCAGGGCACTCTTCACAGTAGTTCTCCTTCATTCCACTGGTACATTCAGAAAGTGAGGACACCTCCGTCCTGGCTCTACCATATCAGCACAGGACTTTCAGGATTGCCTCAATAACACAAAGAGAGCTAGAGGGTTGTGCACCAACAATGAAATACTTCAACTTCAAGATATACATTACTTTAGCTCACAGACCATTAACCAGAACTTGTCACATGGATCCAATCTAACTGTAGGGGTTGGGGCTGGGACATGTAGGGGGAAAGCATAGGCTATTTAGTAAGCAGTTTATCTCTGCCACAGTTCGCTAGAGTCATCTTTTCTTCCTAGTACAGGAGTGCTTTTCCACTGGGTTACAATCTAAGTCCTCAGTCCTTTTGATGGTTTGAGACAGGGTCTCATTAAGTTGGCCTCAAACTTTAAATCCTCCTGCCTCAGCCTCCCGAGTTCCTGGGATTACAGGTATGTGCCACTATGCCCAGCTCACCGGAGTCATCTTTGACCATTCCCAGTGGCCAAAGTCCGGGTTAGGTGCAAAGCCCCCTTAGTGGGAGAGAGGGCTGTCTTGTTTCTCTGTCAGATTTTGCTGAAGGAGATGGGGACCTCCTATTTCAGCCAGACCCAGATGCATTTTAGTACTTCTTCCTGTGCAGCTGACAAATAGCTGTCCGAAACTCAACTTGCTGAAAAGCTCAGCACCCCCAATATTTGTTTGACTTGACATTGGCTCCCAAAGTCTACCTCAGTTCAAAGCTGTTACTAACCATGTTCTGGCAGAAAGTTGGCCTGGGGGGCTGGGGATGTGGTTCAGTGGTAAAGCATTTGGGTTTGATCCCCTATAGAGGGGAAACAAAAAAGAGAGGGGGTGGGAGAGAACTGACCTCTCATAAATACCAGTGGTCTTTGTAATAGCTCCAGATCTACTGGATTTCTTCCTTCCTGAATCATAGAAACAAAAGTAATTCCTCCCACTTTTTTTCCCCCTAGTCTTTCCTTGATAGGAATTGAGTGGCTCAGAGAAATGACACTAGGGAGAAAAGAATTACATACAAAGTCCTCTGTCAGGCAGTAGGAGACACGTGGTTTTATGGAGGTTACGGACAAAAAAAGCAGATTGCTAGGATACTTAGAAGGACATGTACAAAACCCCAACAGACCAATGGAGGACACGGCAAGCACTGCTCAGGGTGGTTAGGGATGGCTATCCTGCAGAAAAGACCTCTGAGTTGGGTCTGAAAGGACGAGTAAGAGTTGACAATTGGTCACCATTCCCAGTGACCAATGTAAAAATTGAAAAAGATATTTAAAACAGGAAGCCAGGAGGAAAGGTTTAGAGGGAAGGCAAAGGCAGGATCAGTCTGAGGAAGTGTGAGCAGCAGGGTGAGATAGGAGGTCAGAATGTCTGAAAGGATGTAACAGAGTCAAGTGAGAATCAAGTCTCTGTGTTATGGCTCCCTTGGATGCAAGGAAGAGAAGCCAGGCATGAACAAGCCTAGTCCCAAAGAATGACTTTTGACTCATGAACTGGTGGTATTACAGCAACTGGGCCTGTGGACCAGCTGCATCCCAGAAACCAACCAGTTCTTGTACCTTCTCATTCATCTTTGCTTCTTTTGCAAGTCAGCTTCTTTTTTTAAAAAAATCATCATCATCAGTGTTGTTATCATTGTGGTGGTGGTGGTAAAACTATATATGACATAAAATCCACCATTTTAACCAAGTTTTTTTCAGTGGTAGGGATCAAACCCAAGGCCTTATGCATGCTAGGCAAGATCCCTACCACAGAGCTGCAGTCCCAGCCACCTTTTTAACCAATTTTAAAGGCGCAGTTCATTAAATGACATTTAGTACATTTAATATTGTTCTGCAACCATCATCACCATCTAGTTCCAGAACTTTTTCATCCTCCCAAACTGGAACTCTCTTATTAAGAACTCTCTTCTCCCCACTTCCTATTTGTAGACCACTTTTCTCTCCTAACTGGAACTGAGCTGTGCTCTCAAAAGAAGAGAGGGGTCAGGTGTTGTGGCACATGCCTGTAATCCCAGCCACTCGGGACTATGGCAGAAAGATCACGAGCTCACATGAGTTCAAAGCCAGCCTCAGCAAAAGTGAGGTGCTAAGAAACTCGGTGAGACTCTGTTTCTAAATAAAATGCCAAAAAAAGAAAAAGGCTGGGCTGGGGATGTGCCTCAGTGGTTAAGTGCCCTGAGTGCAGTCCTTGGTAGAGAGAGAGAGAGAGAGAGAGAGAGAGAAAGGGAACACTAAGCAGATGAAATAAGAAATGATCACCAAAGATCAATTAGAGTCAAGTCACCAGGAGCCTTTTGAATTTTATTTTGTGAGGGAGTGGGGCATTGTGGCAGCATCTTGATCAAGGAGAGCCATACATACAATGAAGTTGGACTATAAAACCGGGTCTTTCCTTACTTGAGAGTCTACTTTTGAGCTTTCTCTTGCCTTTCAAAGGTGTTACAGAAGCTAATTTTAATTAGATGTTATCTGAATATTGACTGAGTCCTAGCTTCTTCTTTGGCCTCAGGAATGAACTCTACCTGTTGAGAGTTTCCTTCTGGGTCAGGAGTGATGAATGCTTAGTCAGCCTAATCTGGCTCATCTCCTATCTCCTGGGTCTTCTGACATGTTGCAATTAATGGCCTCCCCATTCACCTGGAAATCCTCCACCTGTCATTGGACCCCCACACGGAAGTCCTATCCAATCCATTTTACCTCCCAAGTGCTTATGGAACCTTCTCCTACTTCCCTGGGCCTCAGGCCCTACTCTGGCTCAGGTTTCATTGTTTCCTCCTAGACTTTATGCCCAGCTCCTCATTGGGCTCTTCTGGAAAGAAACAGACCTGTCTACCCCTACTCAAACACATTCTACAGCCAGCACTGTAGAAAGCCTCATCTCCTTCCACGCCTCCTGAGCTCAAGCTATTTGGCCTTCTTAATGTTACCTACATATGTCCAGAATTGTCAAGCCTTTTTTGCAAGCCTTCTTTACTTCTTTGCAAATGCTAGTCCCTTTCCTAGTTAAATCCTTCCTATTCTTCCTATTCTTCTTGATGTAAATCTGGTGCACAATTCCAGACTCATTTTCATGATTACCACCCTCTTTCCTAAAGGTTTACCTCCTTCCCTCTGTTGTATCCCAGAGCACAATGTAGATGACTCATGTCATGTCTATTACTGTGATGACCACATAATTTACTGTCTAAATCAGGATGCTTTTAAGAATGAAAGGAATGCTGTTAATTGCTCTGGTTCAATAGGTGTCTACTCTTCTGCTGGAAGAACTGGAAGGTATGGTCACCTTTCTACAACCAACATCATTGAAAACCTGGGTGTTAGTCTCATTCATGTCTTTCAGCAGGCCTGTGAGAATCGTTTTGCTATCTCCATTTTTAAAATGAGAAGATGGAGTCTCAGAGAGAGGAGACCTGTGATTCCAAAGCCAGAAGGCAGCAAAACCAGATTGGGAAGTCAGATATCTAAATCCTGGACTCTTCTGACTCCATACCTGTTCCTCCAATACCAGAAGCCTGTTGTCTAGGTTAATGATTTTTGGTCCCCTGGGGTGAAATGGAAGGGTAGAAATGGAATCTTACTAATAAAGAAGGCCTCAATGCATGCTTGTTTTATAGATGACTTCTTGAGGATAGAAACTTGTGTTTTATCTTAAAATCTGTGTGCTTCTTCTCCTCCCCTAGCACATTACTTGCTATATTATTCATGCATTCAATTAGCCTTTATTAAGCACCTACTGTGTACCTGTGTGGGACCCCAGATTATGTCTCTACTAAATATATTTCTTTGGCATATTTGGGAATGGTTATTCAAAGAAACTGCAGACAGAAATAGCTCTGAAAATCTGTTCTTGAGTAAAAGAAATTTACATCTATCTACATTAGTAAAGAAAGCAACAGATGCAAAGAGGATTTCTCTTTGAGATCCCCATATCTGCCTAGGAAAGATCTTTTCACAGAAAGAAGAGATTAGAAGTCTGACACCTGGCCCAGACAGATTACCACAGGTGGTCTGAGAGCTGCTACCAGGGAGATTTACTGCATAAAAAAGACAGACTTTGACTGTGTCATGTATGTAATCCCAGATACTTGGGGAGGTTAAGGAAGGAAGATTACAAATTTGAGGCCAGCCTGGGCAATTTAGCAACAAACACTCTGTCTTAAAATAAAACAAAAAGGGCAAGGGATGTAGCTCAATGGTACAGCACCCCTGGGTTCAATTCCCAGGTCTGGGCAGGAGGAGACAGCCTTTGGTCACCTGCAGCTCTCCTGAGCTCCCAGGGCTTGGATCAGTCACTACTTCCCCTCCTTCAGGAACCCCAAACCCCTATTCCTTTTGTGTAAAGCAAGATATTTTATAAACTCCAACCATCTGGCCCTTTCCTTAAGTCTTACACTTTGTGTGCAGATTTCCAACCCCCCCCCACCCTTTTCCTTTTGGCCATGTTGGGGATCAAACCCAGAGTTTCATGAACAGAAGTTTTGTTTGGCTTTTCTCCTTTTAATCTATCTACTGTCTTTCAGTTCATTTCCTAGACTAAAGTTATGGAGTCTTCAAAGGGAAAAGAAAAATCAGCATTTCCTTACATCAAGAATGTGTTAGTGTAACAACGGTGAACAAAACAGTCCAGGCTCTCCAAGGGCTTACAATCAAATGCCCATATAAACACAATCACACAAGTAAACAGAGTTACAAATCAGAATTAGTGCTAAGAAGGAGAACACTGGATATGAAGTTTAAGAAATATTTTAAAGAGAAATTTAACAGATTGTGGTCACAGATTTGATGGGGGTAGAAAGATGGAGATGGCATTTAGGTTTTTGCTTGAAACAGAGGCGCCAACTGGGGAAGTCTTGAGGTCCAGTTCGAAGGTGTGGGATTTGAGGTGTCTCGGGGGGACTTCCCTTCTAATCGCCCCCCTTCAGCCAAGTTAAATTGAGTTGCCCTAAACTGGAAAAATATGGCAAGTCACCGAAACCTGCTTCAACCAGCCCCAATAGAGCTGGCCTCCGGGTAGGTACGGTGGAAAGAGGGGCGGGTGCGGGGAGGCAGGGGAGAAGCAGAAGCGAAGGGGAGGGAAAGGGATGTGTTCCGGCGCAGAGTCGCGCTCTACCCCGCATGGCAGGTCCCGCGGCGCCGCAGCGCGGGGAGGGGGCTGCTCAGGGCCGGGAAACCCGAGCCACACTGGCTGCCTGGGCTGCGAGACCCGCCAATCGGGCTGTGCCTGGTGGCGGTGCCATGTGATCAGCCTCGCCTCTTCTCCCTCCCTGGCCTTCCAGGGAAGACCGGTATCCCCGCCATCCCGCCCCCGTCCCCAGCGCGCCGCAGTCGCCAGGGTTGGCTGGGATTCCGCCGCAGTCCGCTGCAGCGCGGGGAGGGGGAGGGAGCAGCGGGTTGTAGCCGCAGCGCCCCAGTGTTTTCTGTCAAGGTCGAGCATAACACTCGTTGTCACTGCTGCCTCTGAAATCCCTCCCCTACAGTCCTCCCAGAGGTTTCCACCGTCTTCTGCCACGCTTAGGGCTGCAGCCTCTCCGGTACCCCTGGACCGCGGCACCAGCTTCTCCTAGGCTTCTGGCGAAGGCCAGGCGGGGTGGGAGGTGGGGCAACAGGAGGGTTTCAATTTATCCTTCCTCTCGAGTTCCCTAGCCACCTTTCTCATACACAGCTCTAGGTTTAAATCCCTTGCTGGGGCTGAGAGTGTAGCACCAGCATACTAGCAAGACCCCAGGACTGCAAAAATAAATAAATGGATAGATAGCATCTGAACCCCACACTGGCTCCCAATGCTGTATTAATGAACATTTAGGTCCTTCATAATCAAACCCCAGCCAAACCCTTTCCAGCCCCTCTCTGCTTGCGCTGGAGACCCCAGCCCTCTGGACCTTGCCTTTCCAGGAATAGCCATTACCCGCAGACTTCAGTGACTGCTCTTGCTGTGCTTCTGCCTGTGGTGCCATTTTCCCTTTTGTGAGTCTGGCAAATCCCCAGACCCAATTTAATAATAATAATAATAATAATAATAATAATAGTAATAGTAATAATGCAGCAAAGGGTGGAAACTGGCACTAAAATGCCTTTTAGCAAAGGCTATAAACTTGAAAGCACAGAGTTCCAGGAGGACAGATAAATAAGACCAGGGGACAAAGGCCTAAGAAACACCTGTCTCAACAGCAGGGAGCCTACTCTCCACTCAGGCCAGTAAGCTCCTTGGAGAAATTGTGGGTCTTATGATGCCAGATTCCCGAAGTTTATAAGAAAAAGCCACAAATCCAGATTTTTGTGTGTAATCTCTTTTTTTTTTTGGGGGGGGAGTGTGTGCTAGGGATCAAACCCAGGGCTTCATGCATGCAAAGCAAGCACCCTCCCACTGAGCTACATCCCCAGCCCTTCATGGGTATTCTCAATTTCTAAATGTTTGTTCACCTCTGTGGGCCCTAGGCAGCTCATAGATCTTTAGTGCATGACCTCTACTCTTTAGGGAAGAGGAGTTTTCACTAGGAAAATACTTTGGAAAAACTATTTAGGGTGAAGGTGTGGCCTTGAATGGCCTTCCATCTCTGAGAGGCAGCTGGCAACAGTTGTGGAGGCAACTACGAGGACTTGGATTTGAATTTGCTTCCAAAAATGACTGGATTTCATTTCTCTTTCTTTCTTTTCTTTATGTTTTGTTTTGTAGTACTGGGCGTTAAACTCAGGGGCATTCCACCACTAAGCTACCTAGCCTTTTTCTTTTCTTTCTAATTTTTTTTTTTTTTTTTGAGACAGGGTCTTACTAAGTTACCCAGGCTGGCCTCAAACTTTGCAGTCCTCCTGCCTTAGCCTTCCAAGTAGCTGGGATTACAGGAACGTGCCACCATTCTTGGTTCCAAACGAAATGGACCTTTTATTTATTTATTTATTTATTTATTTATTTATTTATTTATTTATTTATTTTAAAGAGAGAGTGAGAGAGAGAGAGAATTTTTTTTAATATTTATTTTTTAGTTTTCGGCGGACACAACATCTTTGTTTGTATGTGGTGCTGAGGATCGAACCCAGGGCCGCATGCATGCCAGGCAAGCATGCTACCGCTTGAGCCACATCCCCAGCCCCCGAAATGGACCTTTTAAATAAGAGGCTCCATATTGAGAAGTTAAGGAGGGCTCAGATGGTTGGCCTGAATTTGGAGGAATGGATTTGGGAAATTGGCAGAAGCAGAGGGTACTAGGGAGTGGGAGGTAGCAAGAAGCCAGCTAGGGCTATCTATTTGTCCATCCTGTCAACTGTCAGGAATGACAGCAAATGTTTTCTCCCATCTAGTGCATGCCACGTGAAGGTCATAAAGGGACCTTTGTGCTTTCACTTGCTGATGGTAGTGGGAAAATGGGAGGGGAAACAACCTCTGCCCTGAAGGCTTCACACACTTGGTTAGTGCCTGCAAGGGGAATTGGAGATCTGTCAGAGAGGAGGTGAACAGCCAAACAATGTAGATGTTGGTTACCAGGAGCTGGCCAGTGGCTGAGGCACTGGGGACAAGGTGAAGGGAAACAAAAGCCAGCTGAGTTGTCTTGGGAACCAGGTTTATTTGGTTGTTGTTGTTGTTTTGTTTCACTCTGAGATTAGCTAGGGTATGATCTCCTCTGTCTCCCATCCTTTGAAGTCTCCAGAAAAGTCTTTTATGCTTGGAGAGGTTGTCCTGACTGCAGTTTGTGGAGATAGCTATAGGGCCATCTGTTTTGGTGTAGTGATGATTGAAGATGGTGCAGACTGAAGTAGGAGCTGGACCTGGAGAAATAATGCCTGCCAGGAATTTGTAGTAATCTTGGAAAGAGGTTTTGGACTGGGTGTTTGGGCTCATCCCAAGGTCTCAAGGGATTAGAAGACCCCAGCTAGTATAAAGGATCAGTTACAACTTTCTGAGTTATTGCTTGGTTTGTGTAAGATACTGTGCCAAATGTCTTATATGCATTATCTCTATTATCCCCACAGTGATCATATGAGGGAAATACTATTATCATAACCCCCATTTTGCAGATGAAGAAATTAAGGCCCAAAGAGATGAAATGGCTTGCTCAAGGCCACAGAGCTAGCAAACAATGGATTAGATCAACTTTCTAGTGGAGTGCCCTTAGCAGAAGAAACTGTCACCTTGTTTGGGATTGTCATTGTACTTTTTGTCTACTCAAAGACAGCACTTGCCATACAGAGTGAAAGTTTTGATTTGCATGTCTGCCCTCCCTGCTACTGTACTTACTGGAGGGCAGGAACTAATTGCCAGTGCCCAGCTCATTGCAGGTATGCAAATGAGATAGAATAGAAGGAATAAAAAAATAGGAGACGAAAGGAAAGACAAGGGAATATAATTTCAATCTGAAGTTCTGCATGCTTTCCTAGGCCTTTCATTCCCCAAGGGTGCAAAGATCCCCAGGGTACACTTCTCCCAGGCTGGTCACTTCCAGATTTCTAGGAAATCCAAAAGTCCTAGGGTTACCATAAATTCACCCAGTTAAGAAAATTACCTTGTGCACTGTTAATTATCCCACCAATGACTAGATTAAGCAAAGGGAGATACCATATTTTAAGAAAACTATAATTTACGGGACTTTCCAGTATTGTCTACTGATTGATAATGGAGATCACATCAGTTTAAGGACTCTGAAAATGAGTAGACCACATAAACTGTCTTGTGATCACCAGACCTATGGCATTCCCACATATATTCCCATGTCTAACTCTCACCAAGTTTCCTACATTCTCCCTGGAATGTATTTCTGTTTTCCTAAATAAATCTCTGTGTCTCTGGCTGACAGTGTGTTGAATTTGTTCTCATCACATAGTTACATCAAGGACCCTACTTGTCCCTAGTTGAGGTTCCTCCTCTCTGGGAACTCCTTGGGCCTCTCCCAGTGATTCAAGAACATGTTAAATGAATTCTGTCAGGAAAGCCAAAAGAGGTACCCTCAACTCTCAGATCTTTGTACCCTTGGGCAAGTCACTCAGCCTCTTTGGGTCTCAGTTCCTTTATCTGTGAAATGTAGATTGTAATATAGATCTCATAGGATTATTGAGAAATTTAAATAGATTGGGCTTTCAAATTTATGTACACTGCAATACAACTAGCAGCTGTTTTTGTTGCTATAAAGAAAATGATGGAGACTAAGGAGAGGGCAAAGAAGGAAACTAGAATCTAGAAATGCCAGAACCGAATCAGCTCAGACAGGAAATAGGAGGCCCAACCAGCCTGCAGTTTCCAAGACCACTGTGTCATCTCTTCATTCATTCTTTTTTTTTTTTTTCTTTTTGGTACTGGGTGGAAATCAGAGACTCTTTGCCACCGAGTGCATTTCCAATCTCTTTTAGTTTTTATTTTGAGACAGGGCTGGCCTCAAAATTAAAATCCTCCTGCCTCTACCTCCCAAGTCACTGTGATTTTTATAGGTTTAGGCAATCACACCTGGCTCTCCACCCCCCCCCCTCAGCCCGCCCCATACTGAGGTTGGAACCCAGGGCCTTGTGCATACTAGACAGGAGCTTTTCCTCTGAGCCACATCCCCAGCCCATAATTCAGTCTTCACTGATGGAACACCTACTATGTACTGCTTGATCTCCTTTTGTGGGGGACGGGTATAGGGGATTGAACTCAGGGACACTCGACCACTGAGCCATATCCCAAAACCTGTTTTGTATTTTATTTAGAGACGGGGTCTCATTGAGTTGCTTAGCACCTTGCTTTTGCTGAGGCTGGGTTTTAATCTTCCTGCCTCAGCCTCCTTAGCAAATGGGATTACAGGCAAGGGCCCCCATGCCTGGCTTGATCTCCTCTCATTTACAACTCTGCAAATCAGATGCTCAGATTGTCCTCATTTTCCAAGTGCGAAAGATGAGGTTAGAGACATGATGCGACTTCCCCAAGGGGAGCCCAGCTAGAAAATGGCAAAGGTAGCATTGAACTAAGATCTGTGTGGTTCTGAAATCCTTGGTCTTTCTGCTTTGCACTCCACAACTTCTTCAGTCTTCCCTTCATTCACTGGAACAGGCCTTCTGCAAGGGACAGGGGAGACATGGCCAAGACTCTTGTCAGCAAGATGCTTCTCCTTTAGTCAGGGAGGCAGTCAACTCAGTGGACTTTGACATTTCAGCATGACAAGCTCTCTGCTGGGGAAGTGCAGTTGATAGAAGAGTGGGTCATCGCTTTACTGGATTTATTTATTTATTTATTTATTTATTTATTTGCAGTGCTGGGATGGAACCTAGGGCCTTGAACATGTTTTTATTTATTTATTTATTTATTTATTTGCAGTGCTGGGATGGAACCTAGGGCCTTGAACATGCTAGGCAAACGCTCTACCATGAGTATTCCCCAGCCCTGGGCCATTGCTTTAGACTCAACTATCTCCTTGGTCCACAGATCCCTCCAAGTCCCAGTCCCCTAAAATGAGGCTGAAATACCCCCATACTGTGTGGGGTGTAAGGGGTGTTACAGTGAGACACTGCTGCAATCAGCAGTTCTCTCCAAAAGAAATCCCTCTCAACTGCTCACTCTCACTCTCATGCTAGTGCTTTCTCTCTCTCTCTCTCTCTCTCTCTCTCTCTCTCTCACACACACACACACACACACACACACACACACACACACACACACACGATGGTGGGTGATGCATTTCAATGCTGGTAGAACCGGTTTCTGCTTCCTTCAGCATGCCCCGGGTTGGTCTAGCACCTTAATTTGGGATGTGGAAGTCCTTGGCACTTCTAGCCTCTGCCCCCAAGCCAAAAAGAGAGGAAACTTGCATTTTACACCCTGTTACATATGCCTTTAAAAAGAAATGCCTGCGGAAGGCGAGTGCAGCTGTCAGTAGCGGTTATCTCTAGGTGGTGAAGTGATGTGTAATCTTTGTTTTCTTTTTACTTATATTTGCTTAATTTTTTTTCTACCATAAACTTGTTACTGGTGTCATCAGTGAAAATAAATGAGTAAAGTCATTCTCTATTTTAATAATTATTTGTGGCGCCAGAGATGTGGGGGTAGGTCTGTTAGAAGCACTCTCAGGAGGGGCTCTCTCCTGCACAGGGCCAGGACTGAACAAAACAACACACAGGGCGGTGAGCAAGGTCATCAAAGATTGAAGAAAAGCCACCATTCCTGAGAGAACATCTGATCCCAGCGATGATAAGCTATTATTTCACAGAAGTAACCAATGACGTATTTTATAGGTAAGAAAGCAAGATACAGAGAGGTTTCATTACCTGCCCAGGGACACACAGCTAGAAAGTGATTAGGCAAGATTTGAATCCAGATCTGAGTGACTTCATAGCTGTGTACTTTTCTTTTATGTTTGGCAGCTCTGGGGATTGAAACCAGGGGTGCTCTGTCACATCCCCAGCCCTTTCAATTTTTTGAGACAGGATCTCACTAAGTGCACTCAAAATTGCCGTCCTCCTGCCTCAGCCTCCTGAGTAGCTGGCATTACAGGTGTGCACCATCATGCCAGGCATAGTTTATACTTTTAACACCTGGACTTGGTGGCCATTGCAAGCCCCTCCAGTTGAGCAATGCTTATTCTCAAGTGGCCACACACACAGGTGCTCATCAATATTAGTAGAACAATCTAGAGAAGACTGTGAGGTGAAGATCCTTGTCCCATTTTCCAGATGAGAAAATTAAGGCCAGGAAGGCGATCTGCTCAGTGTAGTAAGCCGAAGTCGCAGCTTCCAGTCTCCTTTCTCTTCTTGGGCAGCTCTCCCCTGCTGCTACCTTCTGCAACTGCTGAGGCTTCCTTCATGAAACAAATGACTCACGGTAAATCGCTGGCTGGATTTCCCCTTTCTCAAGACACAGGAAGTCTGTGTTTGCAATCCCTGTGGGTGATCGACTCAGGTCAGTTATAAGTGGGCAGGGTGTGGAGAGGGTGCGATGGGTGGGCAGGACTGCCTGCTACCTGTGCTGTCCCACCAGCAGTCTTCCTTCCAGAGGGTCATGTTACTGTTCCTGCCAAGTCAGGCTTGAGGTCCCACAGCAAAGAGCTGACTGCTGACTAAACTAAGGAATTTAGGGGAAAAAAAACCCAGGAGGAGAGAAGCTCCTCCCCCCAATATTAATAACCACATCTCAGTATTTAGTGTTTGTACCAGGCACTGTGCTAAGTGGCTGAAGGGAACCTTTTTGAGCCCCACAGTAGCTCTAGAAAGAAAATTGTGTATCTTTGGAGCCAAATTACACTGGATTCAAATCATCGCCGTGCCACTTCCCAATTGTGTGAACCCAGGGAAGGGATTTACATTCATTTAAATAAGTTTTTCTGAGCACCTACTATTCACCACATTCACCATTCAGTGAACAGATCAAGGATCTCTGCTCTCTTGATATTTACTTCTATTCTACAAGGTGAAGCAGACAAATCGTAAATAAATAGATGAATAATGTTAGAAAGTGATAAGGCTATAGAAAAAAATAATCATAAAGCAGGGTGATCAGATAGGAGTGCTCATGCAGAAAGTAAAAGAGGAGGCTGCAGTTCCAGTAGGAGTACTGGGAGCTGGGTGCTGCTCACTGGTAGAGCTGCTTGCTGAGCATGCCCAAGGCCCTGGGTTTGAGTCCAAGCACTACAAAAAACAATCAAATAGTGGTATCAGGGAAGGTCTCCCTGAGTAGGTGATATTCGAGGGGATTAGCCATACAGGTAAGTGGGGAGACTTTTTTTTAAGCAGAAGGAACAGCTCTAAGTATGGTTGGTGGTTTCAAAGAGTAGCAAGAAGGCCAGTGTGGCTGGACAGAATGAGCTGGGGAGAGTCCCCTGGACCCCCAGGGATTCCACAGCCATCCTTCTCATACTGAGCTTTGTGTTTCTGTCATGGTTTCTGTCCAAATATTTTATTTATTTGGGTGTTTGCTTATTTCTTATTTGTTTTCTCTTCTAGTCCATGCTCTTTAACACCATGGTAGTCTTGTTCCATATTGATCATAGAGCCTGGGTCATAGAAGGCACTTGAAGTTGAATTAATGAATTAAGCATATTTGTCTGTCCATTTAGTCATATTTAAGATAGAACCTGCCCATCACGTTAAACACTATTTCTCAGGGGGATGCATTTGGAGTTCCAGTCCAGGACATTAGAAATAGAGATAGTAGTTAGGAGTACAGGTTACAGAGCCAGACTGCATGGGTTCCGGTTCTGATTCGACTTACTAGCTGTGTGATCTTAGACAAATTAGGAAAAAAACAACAACAACAACAACAAAAAACGGCTCTGTATCTCAGTTTCCAAATCTGTACATTGGCATAATAATCATATTGTTCTCCAAGCACTCCAAGCAGTACTGTGTGTACATGCACTTTCCCTGTGCAGCCCAGCCATGGGAGCCAGATTCCAAAAAGGAAAAGAGGAGGTCAAGGGCTATCATGGTGGAAGTGAGCCTGCAGGCCGCCATATCTGTGCTGTGTGCTGGAAGGTGAGGGCTCTAGGACCGGCACTGGGATGGCCTTTTGGAAATATGGTTCCTGCCTGTATAGCTTTCCAGTCTTCTCCTCTGGCTCTTTTCGGTAAAAAAAGACTCCACTCCTAAAGTGGAGTCTGTCTCTTACAATGGAAATATCTGACTGATAGAGATATTAATAAAGTAACTTCTTTTTTTCTGTCTGGTACTTTATATCATTATCTCAACAACTGTGCAGGGCTGGGGATGTGGCTCAAGCGGTAGCGTGCTCGCCTGGCATGGGTGCGGCCCCGGTCCTGGTTCGATCCTCAGCACCACATACAAAGATGTTGTGTCCGCCGAAAACTAAAAAATAAATATTAAAAAATTCTCTCTCTCTCTCTCACTCTCTCTTTAAAAAAAAAAAAAAAAACTCTGTGCATACTGTAGATATTAATTGCATTCTACAGATGTGGGAGCCAATTCAGAGTCAGGGTGGCTTGACCAAAGTCACATAGCCAATGAGTGACAGAGCCAGGGTTCAGCCATGGGTGTGATTTCAAATTATTCTCCCAAAGTGCCTCCTGTGATGACTAAAAGGCCCAGAGAGGGTTTCCTCCTCCAGCACTTGCTGCTATCTGTGATGACAGGCCATAGCTCTGCCTGGAGAGAGGGATCATGTGAATCATGTGAATCTGGTCTCTAAGCCAGAAAGATAAATGGTTCTGGGCTGCCTGGGAGAGCTCCAGGACCCGGAGGAATGGACTGTGTCTTGCCTGGGTCACTACTTAACACAAGCAGCCCTCTTCTATACTGCCCCTTAGACCAGAGACATTTTCTCTCTGACATCTGAGCCCAACTGTCACTGGGTGGTCTGATTCCCAAGGAAATGTGGAGATAGAAAACATCTGGGGTGACTGGTTGCTAGGCAACAACCAACCACTCACTTAACAGAATCAAAGAGGCTGCCTGGTGCTAACAGATAGGTGGATCTGAGGCCTAAAGACCTAGATTCTGGCTCTGATTTGTCGTGTGATCATGCACACATCCCTGCCTCTCTCTGGGATTCAGTTGGATAAAGGGCAGTCAGACCAGGCTGGGGATGTACAGCACTTGCCCAGCGTGTGTGAGGCCCTGGGTTCAGTCCCCAGCATGGGGTGGGGGAGGAGAAGAACAATCAGACTGTATTAGTTGCAAGATGAGTTGACAGTAGGTGGTCAGAATGACAGGGGGCACAGCCAGAGGCTCCCAGGCAGCTGACCAATGAAGGAAGACTCAGTTCTGTCCATCCTGCCCCAGGCTGTTTCGGATCTGGTTGCCAGTTAAAGGCAAGAGACAATTCCACTCCTCCCCTGGAGTCTGGCCACCCAGTCTCTATCCCAGGCTACCCTTGCAGGCCGGAGTCTGGGAATCATCCTCATACCCACAAGTTAGCACAGTTACCGCCTACCCGGCAGATGTTTCCCTATGGGGAGTTTCCTCAGTTGCTGCCAAAGCGAAGCCACGCAGCTCTGGGTGTTTCCCTGGCCACCCGTCAGAAAACCTTCTGAAGCTGTTTGTGGAGATTGTGCTGATGGTAAGCCTTGAGGGTGGTGGTGTGTTTCGTGGCAATCAGCAGAGCTAACATGTTCCATTTCATATCCATTACAAAATTTAATGACAGCAGCTGTCATTAACTGGGCCTGGCACAGCCTCAGATGCTTCATATCCATGATCTCATTTAATCCTCATACAATCCAAGGGAGGGGAGCAAAGGCCGCTAGTATATAGATGTGGAAATGGAGCCTCTGGGAGGAGAAATGATTTGCCCAAGATCCCATAAATGGTGGAAGCAGGGTTCGAACCCAAGGCCAGGGGTTTAACCACTACTGGGTGCTGCACAGTCCTGGCAGGGCATGTCAAAGCAAGCTGCAAGGGCTCGACTCCCACTTTACAGAGGGACAAGTCAAGTCCCAGAGAGAGGTGCCTGGCCCACAGTCAAACAGCAAGTCCATCCCAGAGCAGATTGGTCTCCCCAAAAGGACTGGTCTCCCCACAGCCTCACCACACCATTCCAGAACACAAATAGTGCCTGAGGCAAAAGCAGTGGATGAACAAGAAATCCTGAGTCTGAAGAAATCCCCAGCCTTTCTTAGGAAGTCAAGAAGCGCGTAGGTCTTCCAGAGGTCCTTGGGGTTAAAGCAGAGAGTCCTAGCTAGCATACCCTGGACAGCAAGGGGAATGTGGGTGTCACTCTTTGGCATAGATGAGGTCTTGATTCCAGGCACTTGCTGAGAGACAGGTATGCCCAGAATATTCTCCCCCTCAATTGTTTTACCTGGCTACCACCCAGCTGTCCTCATTCAAGTTCAATGTCACTTTCTCTGGGAAGCCCTCTTCTGAGGTTCCAAGTTCCCCCACCAGTTCTGGCCCAGTTTGCTCTATGGACAACACACTGGCCCAGTTTGCTTTATGGACTCACATTGGAGGCAGGTTGAACTAATACAAGCTTTAAAATTTATCCTCCACCCACTGACCTCCAAAGATGCCACTTCAGAATTTGGTATTATCCTCATAAAACCGAACTAATCTTTTAACACACACTAAGATGATGAATGTTTAATATAAAACTAGATTAGAGTCAGACCTACAGACTCCAGGAACACTCCCATTCTCTGCCCAATCTCAATTTGTCCCTAGAGATGGGGTTGCTTTCTTAAAGGCAGAGTGGTTGCAGTGTCCAGGTATCTAGAGATAGCCTTATCTGGAGTTAGTTCTTTCAGCCCAGATCACTGCTTCTCAAACATGAACATACAAAAGAGTTATTGTGCTGGGTATGGTGGTGCACACCTGTAATCCTGAGGCAGGAGGATCACAAGTTAGAGGCCAGCCTCAGCAACTTAACAAGTAATTTAGGGAGAACCTCTCTCAAAATAAAAAGGATGGGGAGTGGCTCAGTGGAAAAAGCACCTCTGGGTTTAATCCCCAGTACAAAAAAAAAAAAAAAAAAGAATTCTTGTGCAGTATATATAGTCTATTTTCTTTCTTTCTTTTTCTTTTTGGTGATAGGGATTAAATTTAGGGCTTTGTGCATGCTAAACATGTGCTCTACCTTTAGTTTCTGTATATCTAATTTAAGGTTTTTAAATGTAACTTTGAATAATAATGCTCTTCTTACCTAACTATTGCCTCTAAAACTCAATCTTATTCAGAGAGGGGGTTCACTGTGATTATGATTATGATTATTTTGTTTTGCTTTTTGTGGTGCTGGGGATAGAACCCAGGGCCAGGTACATGCTAGGCAAGCATTCTACTACTGAGCCACATCCCCAGCCCTGGGTTCACTGTGATTAAAAGCATGAAAGAGTACTGGATTTCTGTACACCTTCCTACCCCTGCCCCCTTGCCAGAATAGAAATGCCACGAGAATCTGTTAGGCTCATCTCTCTGTTCTCACAGCCAGCACTATGCCAGGCACAGAGCAGATATTCAGTACATATTTATTGAAGGAATGAATCACATGTGCCTACTTGTGAAAATAACATCAGAAGTGGTACATGGGTGGCTACAGGTGCTCACTCCTCAAGACCACAGGCACATACTTACCTCTGTGCACCTGCTTTCCTGCATGTGCAAGGTGAGAAACAGCATGAAGAGGAACGGGGACGTGTGTGTATTTATTTGCCCACACACTGTGTGAAAAACGAGACAGTTTATTATAGTTCTGGAGTTCAGAAATCTGAAATGGGCCTTTTAGGGGCTAAAACAAGGTGTGGCAGGGTCATTTATTTTCGAGGCTCTAGGGGAGAAGCCCATTGTTGGACCTTTCCAGCTTCTAGAACTGCACTCCTTGGCTCGTGGTCCCCTCTTCCATCTTCAGAGATAGCAGCCCAACATCTTTAAATCTTCTGTAAGAACCCTTGTGATGACATCAGGTTCACTTGGATAATAATCCAGATGATCATATTTTTAAGATCTTTAATTTAATCATATCTGTGAAATCCCTTTTGCCATCTAAAGCGACTCTCACAGGCTTTGAGAATTAGGACCTGATGTCTATTGTGGGGGAGGGGGACCACTGGGGGTTGAACCCATATAGCCTTGTGCATGTTATACAAGTACTCTACCTGAGCCACATGCCGAGCACTTTTAAAATTTTATTAGAGACAGGATCTCGCTAAAATACCCAAGCTGGTCTCCAACTCAGCTGTGATCCTCCTGCCCCTGCCTGCCTCCAGAGTAGCTGGGATTATAGGTGTGCCTCATGGCTCCCGGCTAGGACTTGCTATCTTGGTGTGGCCATTGATCAGCTTCCTGTAGCATATCACACCATGTTCCATAGAGCAAGGTACTCAATACAGTTTGATGAATTGCATCATAACAAAGGGAAAAACTACTGCCCTAGCAGAGAGCCTACAACCTGAGGACTTTGGAACTGTAAGAGTGGTGAAATCGTGGACATAGTACCATATAACCAGAGCCCTTCTCAACAGGGGGGTCAGCTGACATCTCCAAGGTATTGCTGTCTCTCTGCCCTTCCTGCAACACTGGTGACTCTCTAACCTCTCTAGTCTCTTCCAGGGATCAAAATTTTTGTTCTTTCATTTTTTCCTTTGAGGCCCTGGGGATTGAACCCAGGATCTCATGCATGCTAGGTAAGGGCTCCTCCTCAGCCCATGTTATTTTATTTTGAGAGATAAATTGCCCAGGTCTGGCTAAGTTGCCCAGGCTGTCCTGGGATTTGAATCCTCTTGCTTCAACCTCCTGAGTAGCTGGGATGACAGCCTGAGCCACTGAAATATTTTTTGTCCTTAGTTTATTTCTTGAAAAAACAATTTGCAAGGTTTATTGCTACCAAACAACTAGAATCTTGATTTTATTCATCATTTAATTGAAGTGAGAAAAAGAATTGATTGTTTTGGTTAAGCTTAAACTTTAGAGTAAAGAAAGGCCTGCATTCAAACCTTCACTCTGGTGCTTTGTGCTGTGAACAGTCATTTTACCTCTTTGAAGAGTTTCAGGTGATAGTTTTGTTTGTTAATCTGTGAAACAGGATGATAACAGAATCTCTATCATAAGGTGATTATAACAAATAAGTAAGATAATGTATACTGTGGTTCTCAATTGTGATCTCCAGATCAACAACATTAATGTCACCTATGAATTAGCTCCACCCCTGACATACTGAATCAGAGACTCTGGGCATGAAGCTTAGCCATCTGTTACAACACATCTTCCAGAGAATTCTGCTGTAGCTCAGGTTTGAAAACCATTGATTTATGTGTCATGGGATAAGATTAAAGAGGCTGCCACACAATAAAAACTCTACAAATGTCTCTCATTGCTAACCCTGTTGTTTCGTATAATGGTTTCAGCACATGCCCTGTGATGTTGCGTTGGGTATCTTTCTTTCCTACAAACATTGTACATTTAGGGTGGCCTGATGATGTAATCCATCACCCACACAACTGCCCTTTAATGAGGTCATCTTCCAGCCTCTCCCTGCACATTTCTAGTACCAGAGAGCTCACTATTCATCTGGGCAGGTTAAGCCCCTGGTCAAGCCCTGCCCACACCTGCATGCCAACTGCATACACTGTGCAGACCTTTCTCTCTTCTCTGAGGTTCCTCAGCTGTGCTGAGGTCTCTCTCCAGTTTCAAGGCAGCTTCTCTATTTGCTGAACCTCAAATAGGGCTGAGTAGCCCTGAGGCACAGAGGAGGGTTCCTTCTCTAATTTGGACTGTGATTCTGTTTGCCTGGTGTTTTGGCAGCCTTTTCACCCTGCTGAGTCACTCTAGTCTGAGGTCAACCAAAATCCCCCAGCCTTTTTCTCAGGAACTGCCCACGCTCTGATTGATCAGGACACACCAGTCCTTGAAGTGTGCAGTTCATTTCTTTAAAAATAACACTACTTTTGAATTATAAACCTAATACATGCTTGATACAGTAAGTTGGGAAAATGCAAAGAAAAAAACTCACTGGTAATTTTCATTCTAAAATTGATTTTCAAAAAAGGATATTGCATTGTACTAAAGGGGGGGAAAAACCACACTTGTGCAATTTCCATTTCAGGCAGAAGAAAAAGAATTGGAAAAAAGAAGATGAAAATACCAGAGGGAAAATTGTGAATACTAACATAAATAGATCTCTCTTATCTTATAATTCAAATATACATCAATATACAATGAAATTCCATTCCCAAGAGACTACAATTGCTAGTGTTTGGGTATAGCTCTGGGTCTTTATAGCTAACATTATGTTTTTTAAAACTTAAATCTAGGTCTAAACTCAGCCCTGGATTTGAAGACAGACAGAACTGGTTCAAATTCTGGCTTCCTTACTAATTGTTAGATCACGTTGGACAATTAATTTCCTCTTGGAGACTCAGTTTCTTCATCTGTAAAATGAAGGTGACGATACTTATTTCTTAAAATTGTGGCAAAGATAAAAATTAATGGAAATAAAGCTGGCATACAGCGAATGCCTGCAAGGAGCTTATTTTGGGGTTGTTACTGTTAGGAACTCCTCACCTGGCTAACTGCTACTCTTCCCTATCCGGGTCAGATGCCACTCCTTCGTAGCCTCCCCTGCTTAGCTCCTCCCACACTACTCGCTCCCTCTGTCCTGCTGCTTGTCCTGCATCTGTCTTTGTGTTATAGTGCCAGACAAAGCTGCTATACCAACCTTCACTGGTCCAACAGAGGGCGTGACCTAGTGTGGGTGTCAAGAATTGTGGAGAAAGGATTGGATAAGAATTCATTGAAGGAATGAATGAATTTCAGGGAGATTACGTGAATGGATGAGTGAGTGAGTATCACCAGGTGTCACCCGAGAGACCAATCCTCATTTTCCTAGACCAGGAGAGAATGCCCCGCTTCGGGCTGTACCAGGTGGTGGGCGGGTTCTGGCTGAGCCCTGGGGAGAGGCCCCGCCCCTCACCGTGGCGCGTCGGGAGGCGGAGCCCTTCAAGGTGAGTAGGCGAAGGGTGTGGAAGGAGCAGGGCCAGGTCGGAGAGACAGCGAGGCTTGCAGTCCTGTAGAAGAGCCCTCGCTGGGGCCAGGATCCGTGCACAGACTCAGCCAACCAGTTTCTGACCGCGGCTGCTCAAGCTCAGTCTGCAGCCACACAAAGAAACTGAGGCCTCAGGGAAGGGAGACAGCAGCCCGGGTGACTGAAAGTCAAGGTCCAGTTCTGGCAGATGCTTCTTGTTACTGGGTCTGACCCCAGCCAATGAGTTAATGTACCTAAGATACATCTGCTCCCTGGCCTCAGTTTCCCCATGCGGGAGAGCTCTTCCGACTTTGGCACTATTAGAACTTTTTTGGGGAGAGGGTGGTATGGGGGATCGAACCCAGGAGGTGTTTAACCACTAAGCCACATCCCCAGTTATTTTTTATTTTGAGACAGGGTCTTGCTAACTTGCAGACCTCCCTTAGCCTCCCTCGCTGGGATTACAGGTGTGCATCACCAGGCCCCACTGCGATTAATCGTCTTATACTCTCCTCCAGGCAACCTCCAAAAAACCCACAAACACACACACACACACACACAAAAAAAAAAAAAAAAAGAAAGAAAGAAAAGAAAAAAGAAAAACTCTGAAAGCAGAGCAAAAACAAAAACCTGATAATACTTTTTTTTTTTTTTTAGTCCACCTATATAAGTAGTTCAGTAGGAGGAGCAGAGAGCTCAGTCAGAAAAGTGAGGTTCTTCTGAGCTCAGCCCCCTTTCAGTGTCCTTACCTGTAAAATGGCCATGGATAACAACTATTTCCACCCCCAGGAATAGCTGTGAGGATTAAGGGAGCTGCTGTGCCTGGACTGCTTTGCAGGGGTTGGGAGCACTTTACTTACTCTCAGAGAGGAATAGCTTTGGGCTCAGCCTTTCCTGGTGCCAACCCCTCCCCCCACCACATACCCCCTCAGCTTGTAGTCAGATGGGAGGCCCTTTGGACATTCCTGAGCCTCGCACGGTCTCAACTAGCAAGCCAGCCTGGGTATTCTCTGCTGAGAGCCTGGCTGGACTCAGGCCCTCAGGGAGGAGTTTTTAGAGAAGGAAATGGTTGTGGTTGAGACAGCATGATGGAGCAACTTCCCGGAGATCTGGTTGGAAAGCCCCTGCTCCTGGCTTGTTCTCACAGTGGGATGTGGGTCAGACATTGAGCCCTGCCCCATTATCACCAGGAAGTTCCTAGTAGGGAGCTGAGACAGAGCTTGTGGAGCCTCAGACCAGCCACTTGCCATCTCTGGCCTCAGAACCTCCCTCTTCCCAAGAATTTACTCATTCAGAGTCTAGTCCCACCAGCTGGGCTTCTATCCTGGTACTCCAAACTCAGGGCCAGAGAAATAGCCTTTGGAGTTAGTTCCTGATATGTTGGGTGACATGGGAGGTCCTTTCTCCTCTTTGGGGAGGGGTGACAGTGAAGTTGCATTTAGCTCTGCAGTGGCATGATCTTGAGTCCAAGATACTATGCCCATGCCAAGTTATTTTGTAAACTCTGGGCTGTTGAACAGTAGAGAGGCCCCGTCCTGTGGAGAGATGAAAAAAAACATCTAGGGCAGCTGGAGGGCTTGGTCATTGCTTACCGAGTGGCATAGAGAAGACCCATCCTTCTGTGTTTCCACTTCCTCATCGGCAAAATGGGGATATTCTCCTTTGGGCCCTTCTTCCTTTTCTGTAAAACAGAGGGGGGTGAGGGTCAGTGGTCTTGTGCCCTGTGATGTGCTTCCCAGCTGTGACTCTGTGTTATAGTTTCTCCATTTGTCCGAAGAATTTTCTACTCCTCCCCACTCTCAGGGTTCTGAGCTCAAACAGGTTATAGACATTTTCTGAACAGGAAACAAAGCGGACATTAATGTGGACACAACCCAAGCTCGTCACCTCACTCCCTGAGGAATCTGGGGTTCACTGCACCTATAGTGCCCGCTGGAATTAAACTTTGGAATTGTCCCTGAGGAACCATGTATAAACATTCTTAGCCCTTTTGGGGGGTTCACAATGCCCCTAAAGATCAAGGACCAACTTCAGCTTTTGTTCAAAACCCTCTACCACTTACCTTATTCCTCCTGCTCTCTAAGATGTGCCAAAAACCTTCCTCAAACAGTCTTGTACTTTTCCACTTCAGAACTTTACTCATGAGTTCAAGGTTCCTATACTTGTCATCTTCCCCCTCAGATCTGCCTTTCCACTGTTCTCCAAATTAGATAATACCCAAGCGGATTTAGGGGCTGATGCTTGGAACCTGGAGGATATCTTCCTCAGTTCCTTTTCTCTCCACCCACATTTATACAAACCTCAAGCCATGAAGAGTCTCTCTGAGAACCCATCCTTTGTGTCCCTCATGTGTATACCCTAGGCCTTAAGGAACACTCGGGAACATTGTTGAATGGCCACCTACCTCCTCCCTATGCTGACACTGGAGGCACACAGGTGGGTCAGTCTTTTTCCTCAGGAGCCCAGGCTGGCAGGGACAAGGTAACCTAACTACGACCCTCACTTACCTCTTCACTCCCTTTATGTGGTAAGTCCCTGCACAGTAGAACCTGTAGGTCTTTAAAGTAGGGCCTATAGACATAGCTGGAGAACTAGAGCAGCTGAATGACCACAGGGAGGCCCTCTCCCTCTCTGGCATCTGGCCTGGTTTTGCCTCCTGCCCAATGGTGTGAAATTGAAGAAGGGAAGGTTGGGGGATTTTCCAGTTCTGACCATCTTGAAAGCAGTGGCTCCCCAGGCAGGGAAGCTGGTGGAGAAGGAGATGAGATTACAGAGGTCTGGATGCCTGGCTGAGGAGGAGGTCCTGCTCCTGTCAAGGCACTTCCTTTGAAGCCCCACCCCCTTGTCCTCACCTCTCCTCCCCAGAGAGTGTAAAGCTTTTTGTGGAGTCTCCTAAAACGAGAGGCTGCTGGTTAGCTCCCTGTCCCAGCCCTGCTGGGTCATCTGCCTGGCACATAGCCCAACCTGGCTGGTGACTGGCTGCTTCTCTCCAGCTGGCTCAGCCCTGGAGTCCAGGCTGGAAAAGGAGAGCCCTGGCTCTCTGCCCAGTGCTGCAGTAGCAAAGGGCTCTTGAATCAGACAGACCTGGGTTCAAACCCCAGCTCTGCCACTTGGTAGTTAAGAGGCTGTGAGGGTTAATTTTAGCCATTGTACAATTCAATGTGTCAATTTTATGCAGTGGGGTGCCCAAATAACTTCAGACTCGGACTGGAATTAAAATATTGGCTCTCTGGAGTCTCCAGTTCGCTGACTCACCCTGCAGATCTTGGGACTTGCTAGCCCACTGTAATCATATGATTATACATAGATCCTGTTGGCTCTGTTTCCCTGACTAATATAGAGACCTTGGGCAATTTGCCTGCTCACTCAGCCTCTATTTTGAAACCTGTAAAAAATGGAAATAACAATTCCTAGTACAAGTGCCATTTTCTTGCGTTAGTATTTGCACTATTTGCCGAAATGGATTCCCAGTCTTCTTTGTAAGCATTTCAAGGCTCTTCTTTGCTCTGCCCTAACCAATCTCTCTGAGACTCATTCCCTCATTGACTGGATGCTATGGCTGGACACCATTCCCTTTCCAGTCCCCTTGGCTTTGCATAAGCTCTTCCCTTCTTTGAAATGTACCTCTTCTCTTTCTGCCTGAGCTCTTGCACTCCCTCAGGGCCCATCTCCAACATGCACTCTTCACAGGGCCTTCCCTGACTGCCTGGGGAATTTTCTTACCCTCACAATGCCCAGCGCTCCTTGGCTGTTGCATTATTCGTGCCATGTTGGGGTTGTAGGTCTGTGTCCACCTCCCCAAGACTGTGAGCCCTTTGAAGGCCTGGCTCCAAATCACCATGTCTTTGTACACAACAGAGTGGTAGTTTCCCTATCTGTGCTGGTTCAACATCTTTTTAGTTTATGAAGCACTTTCAGGTTCATGGACTCAAACTTATAGGCAGTCAGGGAAGGAGGCAGGGCCAGGATTAAAGCCTCTATCCAGTTCATCCCACCTCCCTGGACAGGTCTTTTTCAGAAAGAGCTCTAATGGGGAGTAGGGCTTGGTTCTTTGACCTCAAGTCTCTGGCTCAGCAGGAGTTAGGGGAATCTGGGGCTACAGAAAGGGTCAGGTCTCAGGAGGCAGGAAGGGGCTGGATCTGATTATAGATGAATCCCTCTCTGTGGGACCTTGGGCAACTCTATTTTTTTCTCTATCATCTTCAATTTCCTTAACTGCATAAAAGGCCGCTCTGAGAGTCAGTGTGGAACATTGGGGATGATCAAGGGGCAAGTGCTCTGGGAATAAAAGGGACTAAAGAAACTATGAACATAGCAAATGTGTGTCCCTAGATATACTCAAAAACTTCAACTGTTTCATCTTGCTGAAAAGTTATATTATTGTTGGAACCATCTCCTTAGGGTCCTAAGCATCCCGATCCTTTGTAAGCATTTCAAGCTCCTCTTCCTAAGGGCCTAAATACACTTCCACTGGGACCTAGAGGTCCCTGAGTGGAGTGGAAACTGTTAGGGCCCAAAGACAGCTCCTTCCATTCCAAGGCTCAAGGGTCAATGCTCAAGGGCTTGGACCTTCCTATAGCCTGCAATGTCTCTGATGGTGGTGTCATCAGAGATAAACGAAGAGGCCCACCCTGCCTGCTCATAGTGGGGCTTATGCTCCCTTTCATTTAAAAGCAGCCCTGTTTGCCTCAGGAGCAGGAAGAACCACATTCCCAAGTGTCTGCTTTGGGCTACAGCAAGGCTGGGAAAATAGCTGGTTGGCATCCTGAGGTACTCTTAGACTCAGAATGGGGCTGTCCTCAAGTTAAATGTCTCTGGAGATAGCTGCTCTATTCTCCAGGAAGGTTCCCCCACCCGGCTCAGTAAAGTTCCACTGTGTCTGTCATCCCAAGGATGTCTTGGCCCAAGGCAAAACTGGGGAAAGTAGTGATTTTCTTCTGTGATCTCACCAGGTTATCTCAGAGCCCAGAGATGTGGGTTCCTGTCTTGACTGGGTGGACACTGACTTCCTAGGTTTCAGTTTGCCCCTGAGAAGATGCAGCAAGAGAAAAGAGATGAAAATTCTTCACCATTGACTTTTTTAGGGCAGTTTTAGGAACTCAGGGCCTCATGCAGGCTAGGCAAGGACTCTATCACAGTGCTCACCTACTGTGGACACTTGAATAATGGGAGAAAAACATCAACGGGAAATCTTGGAGGCAGCAAGCCTGGAACAAGACAGGACAGACCAGTTTTGGCCCCAGATCTCCCCATCATTGACTAGATGACCTCAAGAGTCATTGTGCATTTGGTGACACTTCTTCCTGATGCTTCAGTAAGCTGGGTCCAGCATCCTCAGTTTCAAACTGCAACATCACTTCCTTAGGGACACTTTCCCTGTCTGCCCAGGGAAGTTAGCTCTCTGTTATACAGTATTTCCCCATTATAAAGTCTATTTATTTAGGTACAGGGACTTGAACTCAGGGGTACTTTACATTGAGCTGTATCCCTATATCCCCAGCTCCCCAGCTCCCTTTTTGAGACAAGGTTTTGCTAAGTTGCTGAGACTGGCCTTGAACTTGTAATCCTCCTGCCTCAGCCTTCCAAGTCTCTGGAATTACAAGTGTACACCACCATGCTTGGCTAAAGTCTTAATTTTTCTAAAAACCAAATAATGATAAATAATTATTGGTGTGATCACGTTTAGCATTTATATTCCCTGCCAGATTGTGGGCTCCCAGTCATTTCTGGCCTGCTCTGTAGAGGCCAACATGGGACCTTGCCCATTGGAGCTCCATAACAATTTCTGTACCACTGTTGGGTTCTCTGTATCTTAGCTGCCTAGCTAAACTGCTGGAGAAACCCAGAAGACAGAAGGTGTGGCCTTGAATGTGAGGAGTTTGGGATGAATGGGTTGCTCTGTGAAGAGCTTTATCTGAGATTGGAGGGCACAGTGCCCTGAACAGGAAGGCTTAATACAGCTTTTGGCCTCCAGGGAAGGGAGCAAGTGATGTGGGCCAAGTTGGAACTCCTGAGGCCTGTGCGCTTTTTCCAGTCTTAGAGCCTCAGGTTGTGGCTCAGGAACTTGGTGCTCAAGTCAGCCCCTGCTGCTGTCCCTGTCGCCCTGTCTATCTTCATACACACATATACACACTCTTCTCTCCCAACTGTGCCACGTGGTGTTCATCCTTTCCTCAGGAGACAGTCCCTTCTGCCCCTAGGCCTTTGCACAGGTTGTTCCCTCAACAGGATATACTCCTTCTCTACCTGGAAAATGCAAGATATAATTTGGCTCCATGTTTTTCCTGCTGGGAAACTCTCCAGGCTGCTGCAGGCAGCAGGTTGCTCCCTCTTGGAGCCCCACAGCCCCTGTCACCCTTCCCTCTGTGCAGCAAGGTACTTACCACACTGGGCTGATTGCTGGCTTTCCCATCAGTTCCCCTGGCCCCCAACCAACTGGGAGCCACTTAAAGGTAGGGATAAGCTTAGCTTCCCTCTGTGATCCCAGTGCCCAGCAGGAAAGATTTTAAATAACCTGGGATCCAGGTTTTTAGGCAGGGACAATTACTTTGTGGTACCCCAAATGTCCAGCCTGTCAGAGGTCCTATTTAGGAGAAAGGTCACTTCTAAAAGGGGTGATCTTATTCATTTACTTTCTAGGAAACTGAGGCCCAGGCAAGGAAAGGGATCTTTCCAAGCTTCCACAGTAATATTTGCCAACAAGCTGAGTTTGGAACCCAGGGGTCCTGATGCTTAGTCCCCAGCTCTGGCTGCAATAGCCTTGAACAGTGTCCAGGCATTAAGCCAGGGTGTCTGGAGCCCCCAGAGGCCCAGGCCCTGCAGCTGCTCAATCCATACTGGCTCAGTCCCTCTGGCCAGGCTCTCAGCCAACAACAGCACGGGGCTTTGGCTGCCCCTGCCAAAGGTTGTGCTGTCAGTGATTTGGGGAAGCAGCCAGGCCACTTCCCCATAGGCAGCTCAGACACAAGACTTGGAACAGTATTTAAAGGACTATGGGCTCTGGGACAGAGTCCTTCTCATCAACCTGATTAGAATCTGATTAAACTTGTATCTGAAGTGCACAGAGCAGAATCCAGCTTGGAGCATGTTCTCAACCAAAACTGGTTAGTGCTGCATAATTATTATGATGACAATAACAGCCCACAAGGATTGGTAATTAGAAGTGTAGGCCCTGAAGAGTGAAGCCAGGGTGATAAGGTGGGCACCGAAATTTACAGGTCTTGCAAATTACTTAACTGTTATGCCTTCATTTATCTTGAAGAAGGCATAACAGTGATCCTTCTCATAGGTGGCAGGAGAATGAATCATTTACTCTTCACCTCTAAGATGACTTCTGAAATCAGGAAATTCACTTTATTAGCACACAAACTTCTTGGTGACAATGGTTCCCGGTGCAAGCTTTAGAACCAGACAAGCTGGGTCCAAATCTCAACTTCAACATTTATTGCATGAGCTCTGGGTTTCAGTTTCTCATCTGTGAAATGGAAATGACACCAAACTTATGGAGACTGTATGCATTAATTGGGATAATGTACAGGTTGTCCAGCATGATGTCTGGCATGTGGGAAATGCTCAAAAACTTTTTGAGGGATCTATCTTTCTCCCACTGGCCATATCTTTTTCCTCCTCCAGGTTTGATGTAGTCTCTCATCCTCCTCCATGAAGCTTCCCTTCTCTGACTGGTTCAACTCTTGCTCTTGATTCCTATAGTCCTCGTCTATGCTGCACAATTCAGCATATTCAACTGTGCTGTATTCCTGTTAGTCACCTTCTCAGGACCCAAATTGCTTTCCCTTCCTCAAATTCTCAATTACCAACAGATATTCATAGTTTCAGGGAAGTTGATGCTATTCCCCACCTCCCCTGTCCCCCAGTTCAAGGATAAACCATATGACCTAGGTTAAGCCAATAAACACTACCTCTAATGGCTGTTTCAAATGTGGACATGTAACCTTCCTTATTCAGTCCACAGTGAATCTCATGACTTTTGCTGGGAATTCTGGAATATATTCTCTCCATTTTCTCTCGTCTGGATGTGTGAAGTGCAGATGTGATGTCTGCAATTGATGCAGCCATTTTGCTACCATGTCAGAAGCCAGCTTGAGGAAGATACTGAGGAGACAATTAGGAGACTAGGAGAGAAATGGAAGTTCTGATCGAACCATGCCTGACTCATTGGCAGGCTCCACTAGATCCTTCAGTTACATAAGCCAACAGATGTACTTTATTGGTAAGTGAGGTTTTTTTTGTTGTTATTTGTAACTCAAAGTATCTTAATTCAAGCACCATCTAAATACTTTTATTTTATCAAGAGATGAATTTATTCACTTATAATTAGGCCCTGTTACATGTCAAGCACTATGCCGGGTGCTAGGGACTTTATGAACAGCACTGATATGGTCATATTCTCATCAGGGAGCTTATAGCCTGGTGAAAAGAAATTGAGATAAGATGCCTACTTTGGGGAGCTAGCTCTGATGTTGTGTTTCACCTGCTCAGCATCTATCCCTCTGCCCTTGGATAGCAGAATGCTAACTTTTCTTTGGGAAGCAATCTAAAGGCCTGGTCAGCTCACCTAAACCGGGTCAGTTGGCACGTTCTGTGCACCTGGCTATAGTGATTCATTCAGTGACAAGCATGCAAGTTAACCCTGAGACTGCAAACTTCAAAAACAGGTTCTGTCCTTCTGCTGGGGACACTGAACAGGAAACATAAACCTGGAGTTTCCTTAAGCTGAAAGAGTGTTATACTAGTTAACTTCTGAGAGCTGATAGCAATAAACTTGCCTGACTTCACCCATTAATTCAACCAGACATAATCAGTGCTTCCTCTGGTGCCTTGCCTGGTGCTGTGATAAGAGGAACGAAGCAGACTAGGTCCTTCTTCTTGAGCTCAGTCTAAAGAGAAGGCATAAATAACCACAATACAGTATATTCAGACTAGGAGTAATCAGAGGGCCCCCACTCACCCTAAAGATGTTCATTTTTTAATGTTATGTAACTATGTGACCCAATAAACAGAAAAATTAGAAGACATAGTAACATTTTAAAAGTAAACATCTTAGTTCTATCACTAAGCTATGATTTCAGTTAATATTTTCATTTATACCTTCCAGATGTTTTTCTAAGTTTACTTTTAAGAACTCAAAATACTAAATGCAATGTGGCATAACACGTTAGATCTCTGAACAAACAACAACAAAAGGACATTAGTGGAAAAACTGGTGAAAAATCAAATATAGTAAGACTCTAATAATGTGCAAGTGTTAATTTCTTAGTTGTGATAAATGTACTATAGTTTTATAAGATGTTAATAATAGGGGAAACTAGGTTAAGTATAGGCAGAAACTTTATATATTATCTTTGGAACTTTTCTATAAACTTTGAATTATTTAAAAATAAAAAGTTTACTTTAAAAAATAAACCCATTTTGTATTGTTTTAGAATCTGTTTATCTACCCAATAGTTTATCATGACATTTTTTCTGTCTTGAAATCATTATTTTAGGATCACATACTATGAATGAATCACAGCCAATCTCCCCTGTTGCTGGAAATTTAGGTTGTTTCCACTTCTTATCCTGCTATAAAAAATGCTTTCTGCACAGTCATTTCCTTAGGATACACAGACAAACTGGAATGGCTGAGCTGGAGCTGCCAGCTGGAGAGGGCTTCCAGAGCGTTGAGCAGCCTCTGTTCAAAAGCACCTGATAAACGCCAGCTCATCCTGCCCTGCTCTCCAGCAGGAAGATGCTGCTCTCATTCCCTTATTTCAGGGCAGTTTTCAAAGGTTCTCAAAACAGAAGCCAACAAATTCTCACTAGACTTCTATCCACTCCAGCACCTCCCTGGTGTCATGTGCTTTTGAAGCATACAGATCTGTCTCATCATGCATGTCTGTTCCCTTCCATTCTGGCCTCAAGGATGACAGTTCCTGCAGGCAGCCATTGCAGCAGGTCTGTGGGATCTGAGCGGGTCCTGCCAGCCCCAGGTATGGTTTCAGCAGTGGCTCCGGTTCTCATCTTCAACTATAGACTGTCTTACTTTCAGTGACTAACACTATCTGAGTTGGCAATATAGCTCAGTTGGTAGAGTGCTTTCCTTGCATACACAAGGCCATGAGTTCAATTCCCAGCACCATCAAAAACAAACAAACAAAAAAATGACTATCACTATCTGGCTGCCATGTCAGGACCACATTCCTCCTGCCAACCTGGAGGAGAATCACCATCTCTGGGGAAGAGAACTGATTCCCATCTCCATCCAGGGGCACAGCTGGCAGCCCAGGAAATACACCAATGAAAAATGAAAAATAACCTGTTCTAGTTTGGTACCATTTTCCAAAGGGGATGAAGGAGACACTAGAGAATAGGAACGGGTAAAGACACCCATTCTGATATTAGGCAGCTGCTATTTTTCAATTCATATAAACTCTGCCACCCTTTCTTCTACAGGGGTGCTATGATCTTCATTTTACAATGAGTTTGTTGAGGCATAGAGGTTAAACATCTCCCCTAGGGCACATAGTGAACTAGTCAGTGCCCAGATCTGACCACATATGATCTCTGTCACTCCCAGAACCCATGCTCACACCAGTGGGGACATGACTGAAAACACAAGAGATGATCACAAAATTAAAGTATTCCCCACTTTTCAGTCCCACAGCAAAGGATGGCCTGATGCACTGTCAAAGCTCAGGCTATGATGTATCTGTGGGGAAGGAGAAAAAATGGCACCTGAGTGGGCTATCAATTCTGTGTATGTATCCTTGTCTTTTGCTGTTCTGGGATCTTGACATTATTCATGAGCTGAAAAATTTCCCTTCTATTGTTCCTGTACTTTGTTTGAAAAGTACTATTTCCAACATGATGTGGATTTCCCAAGACTTCTATGGGGTGGGTTACTAGGTTAGAACAGCCCTAATACAGTGGACTCCGCTGGCCTGTGTCCTCCCTCTGCACAGGACTCCTGACCTATAGACCCTGACTCATTAACTTTGCCTGTACACCTTGCTTCTCTTCCAAAACAGACTCTAGGATGTGAGGGCTATCTGGCTGGGACATCTATCACCCCACTGATTGCCAGGGTTGATGCAATTAATCTGGCTGGCTAGGAGGGTGTCCCCTTCCTCCCTCACTGCTCCATGTGTGTCCCTCCTGAAGCTGCATGCTTGGTCAAAGAGGATGACCTTCCCTAATAGAGAAACGTTCTTTGGTCAAGGGTATACAAGTAGCTGCGCTTCCCTGCTAGAACCTCCAAACAAGCTTTCAAGGTCCAAAACAGACACTATAGGCAGTTTACAAAACAAACATTCAACACCAAAATGCTAAACATAAAACAACCGAGATTGAGGTGGGGTAGAAATTTTATTAAGAAACCTGGCAGAGGAAAGGACAGCGGTTGAGCATAAGACTTAATTTTGAATCTCCTCATAGCCAGGGCCAAAAGGAAAACACAAGAAAATGAAGCACCTTTCACTTAGAAGAATGAAGACCACCTAAATCGACAGCGTACCTGTCTCCTAGATCCAAGCCCAGAGGAATCTGTCTTAAAAGTCTTTCTTTAAGGGCCACTGTACAAGGGGATGATTCGAGCCACAGCAACTTTACCCCTAAAAATGCAGGTATGTTTGGCCTATGGGCCTGAGGGTCATCTGCACAAGATCAAAGTCTGGTTTTGTTTACTATACCTTTTCTTTCCACTCCCACCTACTTAGCTGGGGCAACTCAACCAGGTCTGAGCATCTGAAAAGGGCCATCTGTGAGAGAAATTCATCATCGCACTGCCCCAGACAACTCTAAACAGAGCTGCCACATCCTGGAGACCTCAGAAGCACGGTACTCCCTCTGGAGTTATGAATAATTCAAGACCACAGCTACACAGAGCTGCAGTCTGTGAGGGATGACTGTGAAGTACAGTCCATACACACCCCCTCCTGCTGCCACCCTTTCTAGAACCAGAGATGGGGGAAACTGGGTCCTCTCCTGCCCCCTGGCCATCCTGGAATAAGGCAGTTCCTAGAGCTTCCTTCTAATGGCAAGGAAGTCACAGAGATAATAAAATCAAAGATGACCTTACCTGTGACAGTGTTCCCCCTTCAGATCCTTCACTGTGACAGAGCATAACTGGGTAAATTTCTCCTTTCATTTGATCCACGACTTGTGGCCTTTTCTGTATCATAAGTGCCTCTGAGCATCTTTCCCCTCTCTGCTGGAAAGTGTCAAATCACCCAGCACAATGGTATGAGGCTGGGATGTGGAGCCACACATGTATGACTCAAAATGCACACATACAACACACACATTACAACAGTACTTACCTCCATGGGTTTACTGAGAATAATGAATGCAGAACCTCCTACACAGTAAGCATCCAATGTTATTAATTATGAAAATATAAAAAGAAAAATTTTGCATATATTTTTGAAGGTTCATGATTTCTAGGATATCCTAGGGTTAAGAATCCTTAGCCTGGTTCTCCTGGTCAGGAAGACAACAGCTCTCACCAATATCCACATTTTCTCTCTGAACTCCATTAGCATTTACTGAGTACCTGCTGTGTATCGGCTGTTCTGACCCATATGAGCATCTTGGTGACCAGTTGTTAACACACCAGAGTGTAAGGATCATTCCCATTCCACTGATGAGGGGAGATAAGTTACCCAAGGCCTCATGGTGGAGAAGCTGCTGTTAAAACCAACCCTCTTTTATTTTTTTGGTTAGACAAAATACCTTCATTTTGTTTATTTATTTATTTTTATGTGGTGCTGAGGATCGAACCCAGGGCTTCGGTGCATGCTAGGCAAGCGCTCTACCACTGAGCCACAACCCCAGCCCTAACTCTGCCTCTTTGATGTGACTTAAGGAACATCACTTGACTCCTTGCCTTCCTCACCTGTAAAATAGGACAGTTCCAACTGCACAGGGTGTTTTGGGAGAGTGATGTGCAGTCAAGTATGGAGAGTACCTGGCGTGACGTCAGTCCTCCAGGAGTGGTGGCAATTCTCATGTCATTAAATCTTGATTTGCAACAAGGACACCAAGGCCCAAAGGAGTAAAGGAAGAACAGCTTGCTCAGCCATCTTCATCTTATTCTTTTCAACCAATCTACGCTGCTTTGCAGGCTGCTTTGCCAAACATTCCCTTCCAATTGGATACATGATGCCCAAGGAAAGGTTTTCACGGGTGTTTAAATAGCTTGGGGAATGAAACGATCAGAGCAAATCAGTCATTCTGACACCTGAAAATGACTGCTGAGGTGAGGAAGTGGAGGAGCAGACAAGGGAGGGGCTGCTCAGGAAGCAGGATTTAGTATGCTGGTGAGGACTCTGCTTCTCAGTAACAAGATGCCTGAAGAATGGCGGTGCTTCTAGACCAGCTCCCTCTGGTTCTGGGAACAGCAGTAATTTCTTGGAAAATTCACTGGCGAAGAAGGCAGCCTTCCAAAAGCACGAGAACTTCAGTTTGGACAAACCAGTTAAGCTCACTTTTGTTGAGGAGTAAATGGATTTAAAGTAGGACACACAAAGAAGCAACCGAGGGTGTTAAAAGCAGCAGCCTTAAAGGTAGACAAAGAACTGGCTTAGGATTAGAAGAGCGGCTTTCTAGGCTGTGGACAGCTGTCCATTCAATAATTACACAGCCTGGCAGGAAGCAGGTATTTTTCTGTATATGTTCTGATCCAACTAACAATTTTTCCAACGTCTGTTATATGTCAGGCACCCAGCCAAAGCTTCTCCTTATAAACTTCATTTAGTACCAGTGCCTCAGAAAATGCATTACTGGCCTTTTTCAGATGAGGAAGCAGGAAAAGAGAGGAAACCAACATTGGGATCTGTTCTTGGTTTCCTGAACTCCAAGCACAGTGATATCTCTACTAGATCAAGCTGCCTAGTCTCAGGGATCAAGAAAAGGCCTAAGAGTTGATAGTTAAGAGGGTCTGCAGGTGCATCTTAGGACCACATACTTAGACATTCCTGTTACAAGGCTGCTAGTGACCATGAGAAAGTTTCCAGGCCAGGTACAGAATTGAACATCATTTTTCTAGCCCAGGTTTCCCTTAGGGGAGGGGGGAAAAAAGCCACAACAGGGGATACAAATTTTTAACATACTTTATTGACTTAGGGTCAAACAAGGCAGCATTTGGTCAATTAAGAAAGGCACCTCATTGAAGATAATACATCACAGTGCTGTCGAGTGTCCCACTCACAGGATATGAGGATGGAAAGGGTAATCTTTGGATGATATAGCTTAGGACACTTGTTCATTTTATTATTTTTATTTACTTATTTTTCATGGTGCTGGGGACTAAACTCAGGGCCTTGTGCATGCCAGGCAAGCATTATACGACTGAGCTACATCCCCAGCCCTTGCTCATTTATTAAAAAGGGTCCTTTCACACACCACAGATGAAAGAAGGCGTAAGATTGTGGCACGTGCTGGGTGGTTGCTGAGACCGTGAGCTTAGCCATGAGAGTGGTGAATCAGGGGAAGGGAAAGAGACCCACCTCCCCCTTTTTCCCCCAACACTAGAAAACTTGATTTGTGGAGCCCCACCTCCACCGATACACCCCTTATCTCTTTTAGGTGTGGAGATGATTTTTTTTTTTTTAAATTGATGCTGGGGATTGAACCAGGTCCTTGCACATGCTAGGCAAGTGCTCTATTGCTGAGGTACATCCCTAGCCTATAGAGATGATTTTTTGATCTTATGGTGTGGGGCACCAGCATTAACAATCAAACACTCTCTCTTCTAAGCTACAGAACACACAGGACCACATTTTGATTTCCTGCATTCTTGGCCTGGCACCCCATGAGGTTCTGAGATAAAAGCTGAGGTCTAAGAACACTGGCTTTAAAATATATTGAAACCAGTTCAGAGTAAATGAAAACCCGATTGCTTAGAAATACTGTATCACCCTATTTGTATCCACACCCTCAATCACAGTATTTTTTTTTAAATTAATTGTTTATATTTTTAAAACTCCCACCTACATGTAAAAAAAACCCCACTCACTACAACACTGCTGGTCTTCCAAATAGTCTTTCCCTCTCCATGCTTCCCCTGACACCCTTCCCCTCTGCCCAGCACCAAAGAGCAGGGATCATGCCGCGGGGTGATGAGCAGTGGTGCAGTCTCGCCTGGCCTTCTTTACTAGGCTGAAATAGAAAGGAAACAAGAGAGAACAAAATGGATTTTTAAAAACCAAGTAAATGTCAGAAAAGGTTGGCATGCACGCCCCAGCAACCAAATGCATTAAACACTGGACATTTTTCTGCCATGAAAGCTCTCATGCCTGCTGAGGTTAAGATTTTTTAATTAAATGAAGCGAAAATATAATCATAACCACCTCAGAAAGGTATATTATCTCCTGTGATCATTTAGTTTTCACCTGCAATTTAAATGTCACTTGCACACGTGTGTGCATGTGTGCACATGTAAATGTTGTGGACAGATGTCAAATATTTAAGAAAGGAACACACACATTCAGTTAGCAAACATTCAAGAACCCCGACTCTGAGACCAAATGCCTGAAACTATCCTTGGTCAAACATGAGTCAATTCCAAGATTCATGAGTTCACCCTCATTCAGAGAAGGATGTCAGACTCTTGGCAGGCATAGCTGATAGTTTTAGTTTCATTCTTCTTTCTTGTCCATTCCCAGAAGCCATGTGCTTCCCAGAAACACCCAAAACCAGACTGGGTTTCCATTAAGAAGGCAGAGTTAGATTAGAAGCAGGGGAGCAAAGTTGGGCAGAGGCAGCACTCACTCACTTGGCTAGGCGAAGAGGAAAACAAGGTGGCCACACATCCATGCCCAGTTTCCACGTGGGCAGAGATCAAGCCCTCCAGGAGTCTCACAGACAGTAGGACAGCTCAGGTCAGATAGGGACTGGGCACTTTATAGTCCATTGCAACGAGTCAGCAGCTGATTATGCTGAGGCAGGCAGAATTACTTACTGAATGTACCACTGACTTTCTAATGGTTTTTCCAGAGGCTGCAGGTTTTGTGGTCTCTTCACAGGAACCCATTAATTCATCTGTTTGCCACAATCAAACCAGAGACCAAAAGGCACAGCATGGACCCTAGGAAATGCTTAATAGCAGGGAAGCCAATGTTATAAACAAAAACTTTGTGACTGTCATAGGTGATCTTATTTTGGGGTGATTTTTTTTCTTGGGTTCCGTAGCTATTACCATCATGAAATAAAGGGTGAAAGACTGGATGGGAGGGAGAGATTTGGGTTTAAAAAGGACACATTTGATTTGGGTTTTATATCCTAGAGAGGGACTGGGTTTGAATAAATTCTGACCAAAATGAATAAAAGAACAGATCACCCCCCCAAATCACTATTTTGTTAATACTTGGAAACAAAGGCAAACATTAAAAACAAAGCAAAAAAACCTACCCTGGTCTCTCTTTGGGGAAGTAGATTTGGCTGTTCTCAGTTGTCCAGTCTGGATGTTCAGAAGACAATCTGAATTCCAAAGGACCTTTTACCTGGTTTAATTCTTTGAAACAATTCAGTTTTCAAACCCAAGTCCCAAAGGATCCATACCTTATAGCAGCACCATGATACAGATCACAAAAATATTTCAACCTGGCTTGGCTCTTTGTATAGTGATAACTTCTCCCAGTAAATTCTGGAATTTGCAATATAAGTGCCTTTTATTTTCCCAATTTGGGGGGAAATTAATAATCCCTATCCAGTTGCTGACTCTTGTAGCTTTTCATTGTAGACTGAAAAGTGGAATTCCCTGCCAACTCTCTACATCAGAAACTGTCTGATTTCATGTGACCTTGGACTTCTTATCAGCTGGGAAAAATACTATGAGGCTTTGGAACTGGGTACCTGGCAGATACCTGGTATGGTTTATTTTGGTTAAAAAATAAAGAGTATGGCTAAAGAAAGCTTGTCATCCCAGCAGCTCGGGAGACTGAGGCAGGAGGACTGTGAGTTCAAAGCCAGCCTCAGCAAGAGCAAGGTGCTAAGCAACTCAATAAAACCCTGTCTCTAAATAAAATACAAAATAGGGCTGGAAATGTGGCTCAGCGGTCAAGTGCCCCTGAATTCAATCCCCAGTACCTCACCACTGCAAAACAAAACAAAACAAAAAAAAAAACCCACAAGAGTATGGCTAAAGAAATAAATAGTTGGTAAAGCAACTGAGACCCAAACATAGAAAGTAGGAGTGACCACATACTGATAACACATATAGACACACAGATGAGATGAGAGTTGCCTACACACCAGGTACATCAAGCAAGTGCTTTTTAATCAGTAAATCAAGAGAGATTCTTCTAGCCTGAGGAAGGACGCTTCCCTTTGCCTGCCCTGCCATTCCTACCCACACCCTTAACAGGGATAGGAAGAAGAAATTCCTTTCTGAACCCAACATTAGATAAACATAACCAAATCTTTACATGTGGCTTTGGAGAAAGCTGCTAGGATGCTTGCAAATACGACATCAGGGGTCTGGGATGCATTGATGGCAGAGTGGATCCCCCGCTTCCTGTAGTACTCCACAAGTGGGGTGGTCTGGGAGTGGTAGGCTTCCAGGCGTATTTTCAAGGCCTTCTCATTATCATCTGATCGGCGGATCAAGGGTTCCCCAGTGATCTGAGAATAAGAAGGGGAATGAAAGGCTGGGACTATTTGCAAGGTTTCTTTATCCATGTCAGATGTGAGATGAGACTACTCTGTCTAGGATGTTGTCTGATCCCATAGTTCATCAGAAACAAAGACAGATAATCTAGACCCTCTTTGGTAAAGAATTTTCCCACTCCCAGTAGCAGACTAGCAGGTCCAGAGAAGTCAGAGAACCCATTAGAAACATGAGAAAAGGCCCTCAAGAGAGGACCTTTTTCTCACAGGTCTGTGCTTAGGCTATTCACTTTTCAAGATGAACACTTCTAGGGTGAGAAGCAAGAAAGATAGAGGCCCCCGAGACAAGAAGAATACATTGAAATTAGGGATGCATTAGTAATTATAATCCTAGTTGCTTTAGTATTTAGCATAAGTACCAAAGTGTCACCCATCAACATTCTAATAGTGTAAAGTGAAGTGAGAAAGAACTCTGAATGGTAGAATTACCAGTTTTTCAAAATGTGCCTAAATTATGATGGCTTTGGAATTTGTATTTATAGAACTTGGATGACCTGATGAACTTATCTGATATGACAAAAATAAATCCAGGAAATTCTCACTGTTGCCTGCACGTAACAGATCACATGCACTCCTTACTGCAAACGATCTAGTGACCATGTATGACCATGTATGAAACTCCAGGGTACAGCAGAGCAGTCTCTAGGATATTGTGAAGCAGAACTGATCAGTATACTTCTCTTCGGTATTACCCATCCACCCCCTAGTTCTGGGCTTCTCTGAAACCTTTTTCTGATTAGTGGACCACTTATGGTCATATCAGAGCAGGGTTACTTGGGACAGAAGATATTATAAGGCACTGGGAAACAGCTGGCACTAGCAGCTGCTTTGAGGTCAAGCAATAAACTACCCAGAGAGACACTATACAGATTTGTCACAAGCCATCTGATTTATTAACAGTGCTATTTTTCATGGTTAAGTTAGTAATATTGATAAAATAGAAGATGGAAAGAACAAAGGAGAGAGAGAGACAGAGAGAGAGAGAGAGAGAGAGAGAGAGAGAGAGAGAGAGAGACACACACACACATACACACACACACACACACACAGAGGGAGCAAAAAATGAAGGGAGAAAGAAGAAAGAACATTTCCTGTCCTGAGTTTACATACATCATCTTTCATGGGTTGCTTTGGGGGATTGAACTCCTCATGGTAGGACCGGCCACTTCTGGGGTGAATCAGCCTGAAAGACAGCAAATGTACATGAATCAGGTTGCCAGAAAGTAGCCTCTGCACCCCAAAAGTCTCCTGAATGAGCAAGAAAGACAGAAAAGCTGGATGTAAAGCCTTTAACCCAACAGAAAACCCAGTTAAAGGTAACTATTGATTTGGAAAATAACGACTTATGTAAAGGCAGAGTGGGTGTATTTTCTATTTTGACCAAACACAATGAGTGTTTAAAGAGGCAAGCTGCTAACATAACTACTTAATTCAGGACTTGAAAGAAGGAGTTCTGGTGTTGATCTCACATAGTCATCTATTCTATTCACTAGTTCATTCAATGAACATTAATAGTGCCTCGTCCAATTCAGGCCTTAAGTTGAAGCCTCAGACTAGTTGGAAGCAATGAGTTGAGATTTCTGTTCATAAGCAGTGCTTAGTCAGGGAAAGGACTGTGGAACATATAACTCTCGATCCTCCTGCCTCAACAGGAGGAACAGCCACTGCACCTGGATTAATGCCATTTTCCAAACCAGTTTGATTACAAAACCAAACAGCTGCTAACAGAAAAAAAAAAAAAAAAAAAAGAATTCCATGCACATGAATACCACGAGATAATGCAGCACACCTTTACAATCACATAGATAAAGCACAACCTAACCATTACAGGGCAATATTCAGGACAAATGATATATTAAAAAAGTCACCAAGTGGTACAGTGGTTTGTTCCTATAATACCAGCTGCTTGAGAGGCTAAAGGAGAAAGGAAACTTGAGCCCAGAGGTTTGAGTCCTGTCTATGATCAGATAAAACAATGTTTTGTTTTAAAACAAAAACATGTCACAAAATAGCCCAAGAATAGGTATTTATTTGATAAGGACTATGTAGCTAGTACCTGCATCTGCTGAAACCCCTTAGGCAACAAAGCCCGTGTTCCTGACCAGGAATATCTACACAAAAGCCTAGAAACCGAAGTAGAGAGGAAGGCAGCTCAAATTTTGCTCAGCAGCCAGGGTTTGCTTAAATTGTATGCTTTCCTAATTCTCTGCTTATCAAGAATTTGCTTATTTAAGTGATGGCTGCTCTCCTTACGAAGATCTGTTAGATCAGAGTTTCCCAACACTTCTCACATCTTGGCATACACAGAAATAATATTTGTACAACACTCAGGGGGCTTGCTCCTTGGGAGCAATGGGCACCCCAAGCCTATCCAGTTGCTCTGATGGCTGAGGGGATTAATAATCTTAGCACATCAGTTGGGAAATTCTACTAATTCTGTTTATATTACTGAAGTCATACATTAACAGCATGTGATACTACACTATTTTAATCTCAGCATATCTGAGGGGGTAGGGAGAGATGATTCATTTATGGCATAAGGTGATAGTAGGTCAATGGAAGGAGAAAAGGGGACAGGAGAGAACTGTGACTGCAACATGTACAGTGAGATTGGCCTCTCCATTATTTGAGTCCCTAGAAGAGGTCCTTTGATTCATCTATTCAGAAATGGCATCTGTTGGGAGGCCCAGGGAGAGGGAGAGCACAGGCTGCTGGGCTCAGCTGCCATGTCTATGGGAAAGGCTAGGGGCATGAGATGCAGCCCAGTGGTATTCTTCACCTGTAAGACACGTGGCACATAGCAGACATGTTGCAACAAATACAACTCTTTTCTTTTCTCATCTCTATACTACCATTTGTGAATTCCCAGATTCCCTCACACACAACATGCTCTTTCCCCATCCACAAACATTTTTTTTTTTTTTGCATAGTTGGCAAGCGCTCTACCACAAACTTGATTTTAAAGAGAAATTCAAGGCTCGTTTTCCAGAAGGTAAATGAAAGAAAGCAAGCCCAGTCTCCAGGTTCTCAAAATGGGATTAGTTTCAAGTATCAACAAAAACAGCTCCACGAGTCACTGGGCTGGCCTGAATATAGAGGCAAAAATAAGAAGCAACCAAGGCTGGAATTCTACAGACACTGTTTATTTTTATTTATTTATTTTTGGTACTGGGGATTGAACCCAGGAGTACTTTATCACTGAGCTATACCTCTGTCCCTTTTTATTTTGAGACAATCTATTGCTAAGTTACTTAGGGCCCAAGTTACTGAGGTTGGCCCCGAACTTGCATCCTCCTGCTTCATCTCCCAAATTGCTGGTATTACGGGTGTACACCACCCCATTTGGCATCAGCTCTTTTTATTAGCACTAGACATTAGGATAATGACACCAGAGAGCCAACTGGTAAGATAATTAGGATACTAGAAAACCAATACTGAGTAGGTGAAAAATAAAAACTATCACATTCAAGATACTAAATTATCATAAGTGAGGCTATAACTAATTCAGAAATCTATTATAGTGAGGTCCTTATCGCCTCAGACTTAAACAGGAGCTACATTGAACGGTCTACTATCTGCCTCCCTTCCTTCATCAGTACAGTATTCTAGGAAGCAGAAAGCAGGTTTCTGGTGATGGTTCTGCCACTCATCTACTCAGTGAATTTTGAAAAACATCTTTACTAGTCTGGCATGCCCTGTGAGGGAATGGGTCCTCTTCTTTGAGTGAGGAAGTCACACTAAACCACTCATTTCCAAAAAGAGGGGCCGAGTCTTCCCCTTCCACCCTTTATTGTAATACTGCAGCTAGTTCTTTAGAATGTCTGCTCCCTCCATCCCCACCCACTAGCTGCAGGCCTCCGTCATTTCATGTGGCTTATGTGCAAGCTCCAAGATGGGGTATTTATCTTGTTGCTCTTCTTCTTCAATTTACTTTATATGCTAACACCAAGGTAATGTTCTTAGAATGCACTTTTTGCCCCAACATCAAGTGGCTTGAGAACATCCCATGACTCCTGAACTCTTTGTCAAGTCCACCCTGTTCAGTCTGGTAGACCTCCCATCAAACTCCCATCTTCTCTTTCCAAAAGCACTTACTTTGCCCCCCATTTCCAGAGTACTCCTCCAGCTATGGAGCAGACAAGTTTGCTACTAGTCATAGGTAGAATTCCTCTCCAATGCATACTCAATTCTGCTTCTACTCCCTTCTTAGAAGTCTGACTCACTGAATTCTCTTCATCCAGAAAGGCTGAACTGATATCATACCTCTAGGCAGCTTCTCTCCCTGTCTCCAGACTGTTCTTGAACCTCCTACTGTACTAAATTACTGAATAGCCCAGATTTCAAATATATGACTCTTTGAGGTCAGAGATGGGCATCATTACACTGTTCCTCCTGTAGAGCCTCTCCTGGTCCTCCACCAGCAGGGTTAATAACTATGCTATGTAGAAAGCAGGTACTCAGGAAGCTGAACCCATTGAGTCAAAGGTCCCCAGTGTCACCTGGTTCTGTTTACATCTGCTTTGCACCTCAGGGACTCCAGGCCTAGTGATGTTTTTAACTGTCAATCCTATTGCTTGTTGGCCTGCATGAACTTTGTCTACTCTGTACCCAACAGGGATCCAAAGGAAAAAAAAAAGTCCCTTCAATTAAGGAGCCTATGGAACAGCTGAAAACATGAAACTTGGACATTTGAAAAGAAAATTAATATAAGGTAGATATGACTAATTTTTACAGCCTTCTAGGAAAACATTTCTCCTATCACTTTGCCATCTATTTATATGTCTGTCTTTCTCTTTGAAGGTATGGATGATAGATACATAAAATATGTTCAACCTCAGAAAATCAAAATAGTCTAAAACAAGAACACATTTTCTTCCTAATTAAAAATTTACATGTCATATAATGATCACACTTAACAATTTAACAGTGGCTAATCAAAAGGAACACAAATGTACAGCAATAAGGGAATACTTAAGTAAGGAATGTTCTACCTACTACATGAAATTTCAAGTGACAATTAAAAATAATGATCATAAAGGCTGGGATTGTGGCTCAGCGGTAGGGCACTCGCCTAGCACGGGCGGGACCCGGGTTCGATCCTCAGCACCACATAAAAATAAAGGCATTGTGTTGTATCCATCTATACGTAAAAAATAAATGTTTTTTTAAAAAATAATGATCATTGGGGCTGGGGATGTGGCTCAAGCGGTAACGCGCTCGCCTGGCATGCGTGCGGCCCGGGTTCGATCCTCAGCCCCACATACCAACAAAGATGTTGTATCCGCTGAGAACTAAAAAATAAATATTAAAAATTCTCTCTCTCTCTCTCTTAAAAAAAAAATAATGATCATAGATATCTGCATAGATCAAAGTGCAATGACCACTTTCCTGAGACTTCATTAAACTGAGAAAGATAAAAAAAGGTATAGCCCATATTCAAGAGAAGAACGGAGGAACGGAGGGTCCTTTTTTTTTTTTTTTTTTGGTAGCAGGGATTGAACTCAGGGACACTTGAATAGTGAGCCACATCTCCAGCCCTATTTTATATTTTATTTAGAGATAACATCTCACTGGGTTGCTTAGTGCCTCATTGAGCTATTTAGGGCTTTGCTAAGATGCTGAGGCTGGCTTTAAACTTGCCATACTCCTACCTCAGCCTACTGAGCCACTGGGATTACAGATGTGTGCCACAGCGCCCAGCTGGAGGGTCCATTCATGATTGAGAACTTTTTTTTTTAAATTTTATTATTTATTTTTTAGTTATTGGACACAACATCTTTGTTTGTATGTGGTGCTGAGGATTGAACCCGGGCCGCAAGCATGCCAGGCAAGCGCGCTACCAATTGAGCCACATTCCCAGCCCCAGAGAACTTCTAACATATTTCTGCACTATGAACAAATATTTCCTCTATTTTCTAAATTTTGTGTAGATGGTCATATTATTTTTTATAATTAATAAAAAGCCCACAGCAAACAATGAAACTCCACTGAAATCAGATTTAGAAAGCACTAAAATAGAGATACACCTGTAAGGAATTTCTTAAGCACCTACTATAAGCAAAGCTCTGAACTATGTACTTTGTTATCTAACATGCATCTGAATAGGACCTGAAGCAGGTACTATCAACCCTATACCACAGAAAAGGTAACAGCCTTAGAGAGAGGTTAAAAAAAGTGCCTAGGGTAAAAGATAAAAAGATAGGACTGAGATGCTGACTTTAAATCCCTTGCTCTTTTTCCTATATTATCAATTCATGTCACCACTTCAGTGGATGTGACCAATAAGATCAATCCTTGTTGAAATGGCACTAAGCTTCATGGGTGGGATTAGGTAAGAGCAATTCTCATAGTATGACAGATTTGAGGAAACATGAAAAGAAGGGACCTTCAAGGGACAAATACCTTCCAGTGATTCTCCGGATTAGCAGGGAGTCTGGAATGCGGAATTCAATCACAGAATCAAGCTTCTCTTTCCTCTTCTCCATGAGGTCATCAAGCTGTAAAAGAGTGTGACCCACCTAAGTTATCAGAGCTTGGTCAGACCCATCTCCTTCAAAGGGATTAAGAGATAAAGGGCCAGAGTTTGCTCTCAGGAAATGGTAACAGAAATAATAAACAACTCACCATTTCTGCCTGTCTCACAGTCCGAGGGAAGCCGTCCAGAAGAAAGCCATTTTTGCATGACGGGGTCTCCAAATTCTTCTCAATAAGCTCCACTACCATTTCATCACTCACCTGGAAGTAAAGAACAAAACAGCCTTGGGTTTAAATTTGTTAACTAGGTGACATTAGTCTATCTTTAGGGTCAAAAGTTTTTATTTGTTTCACTTAATTACTAAATGGCAAGTCCTCTTGACCCCAAAGAAGCAAAAATGAGAGCAAGTGGCTCCATTTGCAAGACCTGGTTTTGTCATTGTTCTTGTAGTTGCCATACATATTCTTTTCCCTTGAAATTCTCTTGTGTTCCAAAAATCTGGGTGAGGGAAGGGGATTTTATAGTCTGTCAGATCACCAGAACTCCATGTGGTAGGTCCTGAAGGCCTCTCTTGCTACTAGAGTCAAGAGTCCTAACCATCAGATAACAGCTTATCAACAACCAGCTGACTTCAAGGCACAAGTGAGGGTCTATGGCTAAGATATCATCCAAGAAAACCAGGATAGAAAAGGGATTGATTAGAATGCAGGCAGACACCAACTATTCCTGATTCACAATTTTGATTGGGCTAACAGTATAACGACTGAGATATGTGCTTGGTCACACATCTGGGCAATCCTGAATATAAGACAACAGAGAACTTCACTGAATTGGTAAGACTGGATCAGAAATATGGAACTGAAGGACCTGTATGTTTCTGAACCTCTCTGAAACCCTAATAAGGACCCCTCTCAACTTTCAAAATCTGGTTCTTCTGCTGAGCCTTTATAGAAACAAAAGTTCCTACTGTGTGTTGCAGTGAAGGTTTCTCATTATGGTAGCTAATGGTCTTTTGTCAGGACTCGTTAGGGACTCGTTAGGAACTAGGGGACAAAGTATCAGCTCTATGACTAAGAGAAGGTTGGAGAGAAGCAATCCTATGGTCACATCCCAAATTTCTCAGTACAGAATTTTCTGCCAAGACCTTATGTCCAAAATAAAATATCTAGCTGCTGACTTGACTGAAAGCCTCATTAACATAAATGAATAGCTAGAAAAGAAATGGTTAGGTGGGCACACATACTATGGGGTAACTCCAAGCCTAAAAGGAAATCAGAGGTGAAAGCAAAACTCAGTAACTTCCCCAGCCAACATAATCAGACACAAAAATACCAGAGAACCAAGCACAAAATGACTTCTGAAGGTGATTTCTAGAGGTCAAGTTCTAGAATAACTCAGTTATAATTAAGCTCTGGCATTAATTAGAGATTTAGTATCTAATACATTGTATTTGTCCAATCAGGCCAACCGGTCTAAACTCAAGAGAAAATTCCATTATATTCCCCAAGTAGAATTATTTTTGTTCCAATTGCTAACTCCCTTGTTAGAGACAGAGAACACGGCCATGCAAGAGGTTAAAAAATATATCTGTGACTTTCTGAGTCTTCTTTTGAATACCCCTGAGTTCTGGCTTAGGGATGGCAGTTTCAGTCTTGGCCCTAAAATTTTAATATATTACAATAAAGCATTAGGCATAAAGGAACCTCAAGAATACTGTGAATAAGGGATGTAGCTCATTTGGCAAAGTATTTGCCTACCATGGGCTGGGTTCAATCCTCAGCATCACCAAAAAAAAAAAAAAAAAAACCCCAAAGAATATTGTAAATAAATTCAGAGTCACAAATTCAGAACATACGAGGTAATTTGCTATTCTAAAAATTTATATAATGTAATATAATAGAGTACAGGGCTGCCCTAAAGAACTTTCAGTGATGATGGAAATGTTCTGTGTCTTTGTTGCCTGGTGAATACCCAAAACATAGCTAGCACAGTTGAATTTTATTTATTTATTTATTGACTGACTGATTGTGGTGCTGGGGTTTGAACCCAGGCCTTTGGGCATGCAAGGCAAGTATTCTACCAACTGAGCTATATCCCCAGGCCACACACAACTGAATTTTAAATTCATATAAAGTGCCACATGTGTTTGGTGGCTATTATATTTGGATTGTGTAGATCTAGACTCAGGAATATCAACTCACTAATGCGACCAAACCTACCAGTTTCCCAGCATCCATAGTTGCTTTCAACTTTTTTCCCAGTTCTGAGCCAGAAGCCACCATGGCCCTCAGCATATCTCCAGTGGCCAAATGGCAGACACAGAAGTTTTCTGCCAATTTGGGGGCCTGTGGAAGAAAGACAAAAAACAAGATACAGTTAACCCTGCAGACCCTGGTATCAGATTGCCTGGGCATAAACCTGATCCTACCACTGTGTAAATTCAGTCAAGTTCCTGCTTTCTTACTTATAAAGAGATAAAAGCACCACATATCATATTCTAATGTAAATTACTGGATTATGAAAACAATTATACATGACAAACATGTAAACTACTATTATCACTACTTTCACTATTACAAATGGGAAGAACAAAATTATTAATACTTCACATACCTGCTGTGAAGCTTAAATAAGATCATGCATATAAAGCATGTGGCATAGTACTGGGCACATAATGTGCTGAGTATCTGCCCAAGAATGAACGTGTTATTGTCATGTACTGTGACAACTGGGCCTGGAAGCTAAGGGCAGGGTGAAGAACACGTCTGCTTCCCAGCAGGGGTTCCTCCCCTCCTGTCATGAGGTAGCTGCATCACCTTGGTCAAATCACTTAACTTCTCATAGACTTGGCTTCCTTATCTGTTTAACATGAAGGCAAAAAAGAGAGAGAAAAAAAAAGCTCCATGTCAGAAGGTATCTGTGAGGCTTATATTGATATAGAAGCAGAGCATATGGCAAACAGCACCCACATGGTAGCTCTGGATGCAGTATAGCCTTGTGGTTAAAAGCATCGTCTTGAAAGTCAATCTGCCTGGGTTTCAGACTCCAGGTCCACCAATCACTACATGTGACTTGAGAAGTTACTTCACCTTTCTAGGTTTCAAATTTCCTCTAAGTGAAATGGAGATGGTAATATTACTTATCACTGAGTTGATGAGAAGATTCTGTAGAATTCTGTATATGTAGGCCTGGCACATAGTAAGTCCTCAGTGAGCATAACCCCTGCCTTAGATCTATATTCACTCTTAGACTCTGTCTTCAAAGATTCAATAGTTTGGTGGACTATAAATTGGAACAGAATTAGAACATGAAAAGACCTCAGACAGGGAGCATTTTTCCACTAAGCTCTTTGTAGTGGCAAAAAAGAATTCAGAATTCACAGAGAACTGAATTGGATCAAAGAACTTAATACTTAGCTTTCTGGTTCAGTTGTTTTAGGAAGTTAAGTAGTTTGGAAACTTGTTCAAAACCAGTTTGTTCTCTGAGTTTTCTTAGGTGCACACAACCAAAGTAAATGGGGCTCAATGCAGGAAATTCTGGTTTTTGATTCATGGACTGATTCAATTGGAGCAAAGAAATTACTTTATAATGAAATGGAACCCATATGAGAAAGCATTAAAAACTTTGCACTTTGGGAAAATAGTGAAAGTGAGAATCGGCTGGCAGTGGAAAACCAAGCTGGCACTGTGGTCATACATTCAATCTCTCCTTGGTTGTTGAAATTAACTTGGGTGAATCATTTGGAGGTCAGCCTTGCTCATGGGAAAAAGGTAACCAAAACACTACAGAGAAAAGCTGTTAGCACAGAACCTAATTGTTCTATCATCCTTCCCAAACTGCGAGGCTCTTCTACACTGTTCTAGGTAATTGGATTCTACAGCTGCATGAAGAACTCACACTAATAGGAAGATGAGGCATGGTGAAAGACTACTTCTTGTTGGCTGCATGGGAGTTCATGCAAAGAATGTGGATGGGCTTGAAGCCTAATGAAGTAACTATTGTAATCCCATCATACTTCAAATTTATGCTTTAGAGTAGTTTTTCAGACTACAAACTGCCTGGAGGGGTACTATTTACATGCAGATTATGATTCCAGAAGTCCAGCGCTGAGCAAGTGCTTAGCAAGTGCTTAATTTTAAACCAGCTTCTAGGCCTGGATGGGCGGCTGGCCACTGGGCCACACTGTGAAGAGGAGCCTAGAATTCACACAATCACACTCTGCAGTTGGCCAGACTATTTCTGAACCCAAGTACCATACTCATTACCTCTTTGAGGATCTTGTGGGTGGTGGAGAACTTTTTTGCGAGGAGTGGATGGGAATGGCTAAAACTACTAGAGGCAGCATGCTGGGGCTTAGTAGTTCTCAAACATCAGTATAGAAGGATCCTGACTTCTCCCAGTACAACTTAGGATATTTTGGTTTTATCACAGTTTTCTTTTTGATACTGGAGATTGAGCCTGGGGCACTTTTCCACTAAGCTACATCCCAGTCCTTTTTATTTTGAGCTAAATTTCCTCAGCTGGCCTTGAACTTGTAATCTTCCTGCCTCAGTCTACCAAGAGACTGGGATTACAGGAGTGTGCTACAATGCCTGGCTTTTATATGGTTTTAAAGAGATATACATTCAGTTGAAGCTTTGAACTTTCATAGGCTAGCAAAACGTGGAATGACCCTCTTCTGTGATGCTGGGCAAAGGCAATAGACACTGGGTTTCAGACTCCAGTTCCCAGTTGGTCATAAGATCATGAGTGGAAACAGCTGATAATGTACAACATACTGTGTTGCTAAGCTATGTTTAATAGATTATATGTACTAAATGCATTTTCAACATACAATGGATCTTATCTGGAAGTAACCCTATCCTAAGTAGAGCACTATATCATTGCAATCACGTGAGGCACTTGCTTAAAGTATAAATGCTAGACCCACCCTTACAGTTACGATTCAGGGGTTCTCATATAGAGCCTTGGGATTCTGATGCACACACAGTTTGTGACACTCTGGGGTAGTGGCAAGAGACTGAGTTTTGTATTGGTACACATCTGGATTGGAAACCAGGTTCTATCATTCACTCAAAATTACCATGGGGATTTAATGAGAGTATGTGTGCAAAATCATTCAGCATAGCCAGGCAAGGAGGTGCACATCTGTAATCCCAGTGACTTGGGAGACTCAGGCAGGAAGACGGCAGGTTCAAGGGCAGCCTCAGCAATTTAGCAAGGCCCTAAGCAACTTAGTGGGACTGTGTCTCAAAATAAAAAAGTAAAAATTACTGGGGAGGTAGCTCGGTGCTAAAACACCCTGGGTTCAATCTCCAGTACAAAACAAAAGAATCATATCCTGCAATACTGCTGGATATACCACCCTCTCCCTACCACACAAACACACAACACTTAGAAGCTTTCTATATCTCAGTGCTAAGACATTAGTACTGAGACAAATATCTTAGTCTGACACTCAATGCCCTCCACAATCAATCCTACATTTGGCAAGCTCTTCAAACTTCCTTCTGAAAGTACTCTACATGTATGTCCTGCCTGGCACCACTCAGGCAAGTTGCTGTTATGTATGGTTCCCACACATAAAATAGGCTCTTCTCTACAAAGGAATGCCCTCTTCCTTTCCTCTACTGGTCTCAGCCATATCCTTCTCTACAGTAAAATTTTGCATCCATTTCTCCCAACAAAAAACCTTACCAATGACCTCTTCTTCCTCTGAAGAAAATGCCAAGCAATTTTCCAAGCATTAATTTACAATATTTAGTATGCATAATACATAATAAACCCAAGAGGTATGAGCTATTTCTATCTGCTCTCTACAGAAGAAATTCAGAGGCTAGTTGTCTAGGATCACAAAACTAGTAAAAGCAGAGCTGGCAGCTGGTCCCATGACTGTAAAGGCCTAGCTCTTATCCATGACACTAAATGGCCTTAAAACAACTGAGTGTTAGTGTAGCATAGCTGTACATATGAGAGGGGCGTGTGTGTGTGTGTGTGTGCAACCACAAGATTTCACAGTGCTGGCAATGTTCTGTCTTGATAATGGGTGTAAGCTATACAAAACTGTGTTAACACTGTAAAATTCATCATTTTAAAAAGTATTTGCATCTTTCCCTATACATATTATACTTTCATGTAAAAGTTTTTTTTTTTTTTTTTTTTTTAATTATAGAAACTGTGTTTAGATTTCAGCTCTGCCTCTTACTGGGGCTATCATCACCAACCTCACTGGTTGGGTAGGAGGATATACAGGAGGCCTGTGACAAATTACAGTTCTTGTTCTATTCCTGAACTAACTTGGCATTTGTGTTACTTATCTGATGCTTCCCACAGGGCAACTTCTACTAGCACGTATTTTTAAAATTCTATTTACTTATTTTTTTTCTTTTATTCGGACATTATAGTTGTGTTCATTTTGACATTATACACGCATGGAATTTAATTTACTCCATTTCAGTCCCTGGTGACCTTCCCTCCTCTCCCCTCCCCACTATTCTCCTTCTACTCTTATTGTTCTACCTTCCACTCATTTATACATTTTATTTTTTTTTAATTATTTAAAAAATTTTTTTTGTAGTTGTAGATGGATAGAATGCCTATATTTGTTTATTTTTATGTGGTGCTGAGGATTGAACCCAGTGCCTCACTCATGCTAGGCAGGCGGTTTGCCGCTGAGCTACAGCCCCAGCCCTCATTTATATATTTTAAATTGGTGCTTTATAGATAACTAGTGTGTACTTCTTGTATGCATATCCAAAATGATGACTGATGAAGAATCAGGCAGACATGAGTTCAAATCCTGCCTTTGCTACTTACTGTGTTTGTATCCTGTAGCAAGATATAGCCTTAGGGCCTCAATTTCTGTAAAAAAGGTATGGATAACGACAGAACATATCTTCTAGGGTTATAAAAATTAAATCAGATGAAGCATGCAAAATCTTTAGCTTGGGGTCTGTCACATAATGAGTAAAGGGTTACAACTATGCTATAATTATTACATTCTACTGAGTCACGCAGCATAGGAGAAAGTCCAACTTGGGGAAGCAGACAGCAGCAGAAAGAGCACTGGAATCATTCAGGCATAATCTCTACCAATTACTTGCTCCAGAGCCAAGAGAACAAGTCATTGAATTCTATTTCTCCAACTGTAACAGAGGGGATGTGAGTGTGGGTCTTAGAGTTGCTGTGAATTTAAATTCACTAGAGTAATTGAATAAACCTGAACTGGGAGATGGCAAGTGATTGCCTAAGTGTACTTGGCCTCCAATAACTGGCCAAAGCTGGACACGTTGGAAAAACAAGGAGGGACTGGCAGAGGAAAAGAAAAGAAACACACTTATTTTTGGCTACACTGGAGGAATATCCAACTCTAGAAGGGAGACAGAAATAAAGTTATTTAAATAAAATAACAAACCCAAGTATTCTAGATGTTTTAAAACCTTTCACTGACACAAAAACAGTTTTTAAATGGTTAACCATTTTAAATTGAGGAATTAAAAAAAAAGATTTAAGTCATGCCAACATAAAATACCTAAAATAATAAATATAGCAGGAAGTAGTAATAGGAAGAAAACTTCTGAGAAGGCACTGGGCACTAATTCCAGGTTAGGGATTTTACATTAAAGGTGGCAAATATTTGTCAATAGGGGACAGTCAGGCAATGTAAATGAGTGAAATGATTCTAATGTAAGCAATAGGCAGCAAAGGGGACTGTGCAGGGGACAGGAGAGTACACTGACCATCCAAAGTAACAATATTACTCAGTTGCAACAGATTACTGCTGTGCTGGAATGGAGGCCCATGGCTGCCAGACATTCTAATATTTTTTTTTAATTTTTAAAAATGTTTTTAGTTGTTGATGGACCTTTATTTTATTCATATAGGTTGCTGAGAATCGAACCCAGTGCCTCACATGTGCCAGGCAAACACTCTACCATTGAGCCAGAGCTGCAGCGCCCCCCTTTAAAAAATAACTTTATTTTGTTTATTTATTATTATTATTTAAATATCTTTATTTTTTTATTTTTTTTAATATTTATTTTTTAGTTCTCAGCAGACACATCTTTGTTGGTATGTGGTGCTGAGGATCGAACCCAGGCCGCACGCATGCCAGGCGAGCGCGCTATCGCTTGAGCCACATCCCCAGCCCTAAATATCTTTATTTTTAAAAAATTTTTATGTGGTGCTGAGACTCGAACCCAGTGCCTCACGCATGCCAGGCGAGTGCACTACCACTTGAGCCACATCCCCAGCCCTTATTATTATTTTTAATGTGGTGCTGAGGCTCGAATCTAGTACTTCACACATGTGAGGCAAGCACTCTACCACTGAGCCACAACCCCAACTCTCTAATTTTTTTTTTAATATTTATTTTTTAGTTTTCGGCAGACACAACATCTTTGTTTGTATGTGGTGCTGAGGATCGAACCCGGGGCACACGCATGTCAGGCGAGCGCGCTACCGCTTGAGCCACAACCCCAGCCCAGCTCTCTAATTTTTTAAGATAAATTGGAGCTCTGAGTTTAAAGAGAAATTGAATTTAAAGAGAAATTTCCCAACTGAAATATTCCATAGTATGTATTATTTTGAAAGCTGACAATTAAAGAGAACAAATTAAGCATTATCTTACTTTTTCAATATTAATGGGTACAAATAAAGGAGGACAGAGATAGTTCAGCTAAGAAATGAAAAAGGAGTGATATAATTAGAACATCATCACTTTGCTACCCATAAGGAATTAATGGACCTAGGCACTGAACAGCTATGGATGTGAATACCCAGAGACAAAAAAGTATCAAGTAGGTGCCTGTTAATGGAGAGCAGAGCATCACCTGTAGTAGCTGGGCCAATAAATTGATCCTAAATCTGAATAAGTATATGGGTTAAACTAAACATTTATAGGAAATAGGACAGAAGAAAATGTTAAACACACCATAGGAACACAATAAAAAATTTCAGAAATGAGCAATAATACTCCCAGGACAAACTAGTTTTCCGTACAAAAATGTAGGATTTAAAAAAAATAAAGAGCAAAAAATTAAAAGAGACTATCATATTTGTGAGACAAATGGAAATTTGAACATTAACTACTATTAAAATTGTTAATTTTTTAGGGGATATTGTATTCATATTTTTTCAAAAAAGAATTGATCTTTTAGAGATGTACGTTGAAATATTTACAAATGATAAACTATGATACCTGGGAGATGCTTTCTGAAGGGAGAGTGGGTGGGGAAGCAATGACCACCAGCTAATGGTTACGGGGACCCATTACACCATCCTGTCTTGTTTGACGTATTCAAAACTCAACATAATAAAAAAGTATGGGTGTGGAGTATGTCTGCAGGTGAAATGTTGCTACAGACTGCCACTTGCTACCTTCCTTTGGTTTATTACCTTTTTAAATTTCCCAGTACTGGGCATTGAACCCAGGGTGCTTTACCATTGAGCTATATCCCCAGCCCTTTTTATTTTTGAACAGGGTCTCATTTAGTTGCCCAGGCTGGTCCTCAACTTGCAAATCACCTAGCTCAGCCTCCTGAGTAAGCTGGGATTACAGGTGTGTGTCACCACACCCTGCTCAACTCTTTTTTAATTGCATGAAACTACAACCACCAGTATTTCTATGGTTCCCACAATGCAAAGGAAGCTGTACAGAGATTGTGACTTGTGTAAATCTTAATCCTTCCTCAAGTCCCAGTTCTAATATTCTCCACAAAGCCTTCTCTTCTACCATTCATCAACTACCATGGTCAACTTCTGTCATTCATCACCTACATTAATCAACTGTATTATTTTCCTCAAATGTCCTGAATTAGTCATCTTTTACACTGAAATACATTAGAGTCAGGGGGAGAGGAGATATGTTACTGAGATAAGGGAGTCAATATTCATTCAACACCTACAGTGTGCTAGGCTGTCCACTAGCTACATCTGGACACATTATAAATATATGAAGCATAATTGTTCAGCATCCTGGTGAATTTTTCATTTTTCAGGTGAGAAAACTAAGACTCTGAAGTTACACAGCTTGCTAGACTATAAAGCTCTTGTCTCAGCACTAGGATGGTTGTGCATTTCACAACTATTGAACCTACCAATTTCAATGTAAGTTAAGGAAAAGAGCCAAAGATGCATTTAAGCTACTGTTAGTACTGAGTCACTCACAGCAAAAATCTGCAAAGTCTAAGATTAAACATCTCTAGGCTACAGATTACCTAATAATTGAGGTGGTAACAGGAAGGAGATGTCAACATCATTGAGTACAAGGGGATTAGGTACTGGGTGGGGCCCCAAGAAGAATCAGCTCAGTTTATGGTGAGAAAAGGGAAAGTGGTCTTGGTCCTTCCTGACCCAGGTGGAAAGCAAAGTCACAGGAATGTTTTGAGCCTTCTAGACCTCCCTTTTCCTCATCACCCACATTAATCTGTGTCATTCATCCATTTTTAGTAATCCTAATAAATGTCAAGTAATGTGCTGAGTGCCACAGGGGTCCCAAGAATGAGTGACATAGTCTGTTTGCCAAGTTTTTTTTGTTGTTGTTGTTTTGTTTTTGTTTTTTGGTAAAGTGTCCCTGGTTGTTTTCAAACTAATGGCCAAAATGATCCTCTTGCCTGAGCTTCCCAAGTAGCTGGGACTATAGGCATGGTCTCTAGGCCAGGCTTGCCAAAACTTTTAAACTTGGTCTGTGCTATGAAGAGTGGGCATAAAACAGTCCCCATTCACCTAGAAGCCCAGACTTTCAGAAATTCCCTCTTTAGTGCCTAATGATAGGCTGAAATCCAAGGCCCAGGGTCTGTGCTGTGGGGCAATGCTAAACCCTGGGCAGGAAGGGGACATCAATAATCAACTTAAGGGCTTCCAAAACCTAAATGAGATCATAAATCCCAACTCTGATCAATGGCCCCTTTATTTCCCAGATCTAGAGGGGGCTCAGATGCCAAGTGAGGCCCTGTAGTCTGTTAGGCCAAAAAGCCAACTTCAGACTCCAATCCTTTGGAGGCCCAAGTTTCCATAAGACCAATTTCACTAACTTGGGAAAGTCATTTGACTTTTCTGGGCCTGTTTTCCTATCTGTTGATTCATGAAGCTATGAAATTTTTAAGTTCTCTCTCATCTAAAATCATTTAAGTTATCCTGCGCTGCTCAGCCTTCAGCTGTTCGGTGTTCACCCCCTTCCCCAACTCGTGGCTCACATCTATCATACCTCATTCTCTTAGCTGCACTCCTAATCCCACACCAGCTCCCATTCTGCCTCACGTGTTGGAGATGTTCCTCTACCAGCGGTCGTTAATCATTATCAAAAAAGTTCTCCTACCCATAGTGCCTGGAACGCGACCCTAACTGGACAATTCACTTCCAACTCGCAAGGAATCTTGTCTCCGTTGAGTCTATAATTCAGAGTCCCAGGCTCACCCCAACCCTCAAAGCTGTACTCTAACCCACAAGGCATCCAACTACCCCGAGATCCTTTCCCCCCACACGACACGCCAATTCTGGATCCTTCAAGCATGCTAATCCTAACCCAAACTCCTCGATCTCCTATGTGGACCCTCCTCCTAAACACGCCACCAAAACCGGAGATCCTGGCCAGGGTCCCCCCAGGCCTCAGCCCACCGCCGGCTGCTGGGCGAGAAAAGGGCTTCCGGGTCTCCGGCCGCCCTGACCTTGGAGTTTGGCGGGCTCCGCTGCCCAGCCAGGTCCGGACGCTCACCTGCGTACCCTTGCCAGCCCCAGGTGGCCCCAGCAGCACAGCCCGGATGCCTTTAGGACACTCGGGTTCGGCTGCCGGCGCGTTGGGAGCCATGTCAGCCAAAGCCTCTCGCAGCCACCCGCCCGCACACCTCACAGGTCCAGTACTACCAGGCCAGTGAGCCACGCACGCCACGCACGCCCCGCTCGCGCTCTCACTGGCCGGTCTCCACGTCCGTCAGACCTCTCTAGCCCGCCCCTGAGGACGACTGACCCTTCAGTTTACCAATCGTGTGGCGACACTAATAACTGCTGCTTCTTATTGGGCATAATCGCTGGGGGAGTTGGGAAGAGGCGGGCCATCTTGTACTAAGTTGGGCGGGGCGCTCGTGGCGCTCGAGGCTGGTGTACGGAGTGGGCGGGAAAACGTGAAAGAAGACCAGAGCCGAGGCTAGGGGTTCTAGTTCGGTATTTGACAGTTAATGACATCCGCTACTCCATTTTAGTCCTATGAACTTGTCGGTGGGTGTATAAATGGGTAAAATCATTCTAAGAAAGTAAATCGACAGTATGCATCACGCACTCTTTGGTCCGGCAATTCCACTTCCAGGAATTAAAAGGATAGTATCAAGGATATGGGTAAAGATTTGTGTAACAGATGCTGCCTCACTTAACAATAGCCCTAATAAATAAATAAGGCAGCAATTCAAATGTCCAACAATTCGAGATTGGTTAAATAAATTGCAACAAATTTGTGTATTGGAATCTCTCCCATCGTATTTAATTATATGGGGAAAATAAATGTTCACCCAAATGATACAAAATTGCGATTACAGTAATCCCAATTTTACTTAACAGTTGCAAGGGGGGACCTCCAGTGTCATTTAGAGGAGCGTCTCCCTTTCTTTGCGCATTATTGTATTTCCCAAAAATTCTATAATGAATTTTATTTAAACAGGTATTAATTTTATAAGAAAAAAACTCTTAAGTCAGGAAAAAAGATAGTTTCCTTTTTTGTTGTTTGTTTTTTCAAGAGAGACAACCCTCTCTTGGACAGAAATGATTTCTACAGTTTTTTGGTGTGTGAAAGTTTGATCCAGCCCCAAGGGCCCTTGAGATCTTTATTGACAGTGTGATTAGGAAACTGTTATGTTCCACCATGGATTTAGAGCAAATGTTTACTACATCTTAGTGGTGAATTTGCTCTCCTTTCAGCTATGGTCTTTTCTACTTTACCTCACAGAAGTTAAGGTTCATTTCTCATTTCCACACTGAAGGCACAGGGTTTCTACTTGATCTTTTTTTTTTTTTTTTTTTTTTTAGAGAGAGAGAGTGAGAGAGGAGAGAGAGAGAGAGAGAGAGAGAGAGAGAGAGAATTTTTTAATATTTATTTATTTATTTATTTATTTATTTTAGTTCTCGGCGGACACAACATCTTTGTTGGTATGTGGTGCTGAGGATCGAACCCGGGCCTCACGCATGCCAGGCGAGCGCGCTACCGCTTGAGCCACATCCCCAGCCCTCTACTTGATCTTATTGAATCTTCCCAGTGACCTTGAAAGTAGGAATTGTTATGCCCATTTTTCAGAAAGGAAACCTACATCTAGAGATATGCAGTAACCAGTTCAGAGTTTCATAGTAGCATTCTTACAATAAAGACGTTGACAATCTGGTGCCCCTCCTAAGAGCACAGTGCCTAAGGGGAACTAGCCCATTTTCTCTGGTGGAAGTTTCTATGTGGCCAAAATTCACTTCAATAAGACAAACTAAGGTGTGTGGTGAGCAGGGCACTAGGCAAAGTTTTAGGAACAGATTTCCCTTTCAACCAACAATGATTCTGACCAGGGATGGACCCCCAGGAGGGAAAGCAACTGAAACTACACATAAATACACAAAATGTAAGATTTATTCATTCAATTAAAAATGTTCTAGGCTTTGAGGCATAGTAAGGATATTGACATTCCAGGAGAAGGGAGTAGCTCATTCATTTAGTACATTTAATTTTAACTAATAACTTCTACTATCCACCTATTATTGTGTTCTATGTGCCAAGTAGTGGGCTAAGCAATTTATATGCATCATCTCATTTAATCTCACAGCCACCTGTGTATGGGGTAGCTACTTTATATCAGCATTTTTTTAAAATAGAGGAAATTAAGCCACAGAGACGTTAAATATTGTACCTTGCTCAGGGTCAATGACTAGCCTGTGGCTGAGCAAAGATTTGAGCTCAGAGATCCAGCACTGCCAGGTAACAGACGTGGAGCTCACAGTCCAGCTGGATTCCAGCTAGAGTGATGATAATGAAAGTCTTTGTGAAATAGAAAGCACTTGATGGATGAAGAGGCTTTGACTTTGGGGTAAGGGACATCTCTGACTGAGAGAACTCTCAGAGCAAACCCTTACAAACAGGATAGAGAAGGTGTGCTTGGATTTTATTCAATGGGCTGTGGGGAATGGGAAGGTTTCTTGGGTAGGACAATAAAGACCAGATTCACATTATTTAAAGATTAGTTACAGGACGGACTTGAGAGAAAAGAGTTGGCTACAAGGCAATTTAAAAGGTATTTCTGTTAATATTTTGTAGTAGGCAGAAATAACAGCCCTTCAAAGAATCCCACATCCAAATCGCCGGAACCTATGACCATGTTACCTTACATGGCAAAAGGGACTTTGCAGATGTGATTAAGTTAAGGATTCTGAGATGGAGAGATTATCCTGGATTATCCGGGTGGGCCCAATATAATCACGAAGGTCCTCATAAGGGAAGGAGGGAGGCAGGAGAGTCAGAGAAGGGTCGGTGATGACACAAGCAGAGCTCAGAGTGATATGATTGCTGGCTGTGGAATGGGCAGTCACAAGTCAAGGAATGAAACTGGAGAAGAAAGGAAATGGATTCTCCACTAGACACCTGAGGAAATGTGACCCTGCTCACACCTGACTTCAAATAAGACCCATCGGGGACTTCTGATCTCCAAAACTGTAATATCATGAAAAATTTGTCTTCTAAAAGCCACTAAATTTGTGATGTTTCACTAGAGCAGCAGTAGGAAACTAATATAAGTTCTTTGGGTACAAGTAATAGAAAACAGATTCTGGCTACATTCAGCAAAAAAGGGAATTCATTGGGAAGATATAGCTGTACAACTGTAAGCCTCAGGAATGATAATTACCAGGGCTACTTTGGGTAATCTAGATATCAGGAATAAAAGTGAGCAGCACTGAAGAAACATCTAGTCCCAACCCCAGCTTTTTCCATGTGAGAGTAGATAATCTTCTTCCCTTCCTTCCTCCCTCCCTCCCTTCCTTCCTCACTTTCTTTCTTCCTGCAATACTGGAGATGGAACCCAGGAATGTTCTACCACTGACATACATTAATTAATTTTTAGATAAGGTCTCAATAAGTTGCCTGCACTTGAACTTGTGACTGCCTTGAACTTGTGACTCTTCTGCCTTAGCCTCCTGAGACACTGGGATGATTGGCATGCACCACCTATCCAGCTGGGACCTCCTTTAGAGTAACACTTTAGCCTCTTCCCTTCATCTACCTGTTATTCCCCAGAGGAGGAGGAATGATATTGATATATATATATATATATATATATAAATGATATATAATTAATTAATATCTGATTAGTGAGTTTTGGAAGAATGACTTGAGCTCAACTCAGTTTTTTCTTTTTCCCTTTTTTAGATCTTTCTTCCCACAATAACTACAGGGTTTTTGCTCTCTTGCATGTTCAAAATTTCTCAGGGCCTAGACCTTACACAAAAGACTATGAATTTTTTTCTTTTTCTTTTTTTAAAATGAGATAGGGTCTCACTCTGTTGTCCAGGCTATCCTTGAACTCTGGGGCTTGAGGGATCTTCCTGCCTCAGCCTCCTCAGTAGCTGAGACTATAGATACACATCACTAAGACTGCCTAAGTCTATATGGTTTTCTAGCACTACCTGGGACTGGGTGAGGAAGTTTAATTTTTGTGTCCACTATTAGCCCACTTGTCTACTGGTAAAGACACATCTCAAAACAGCTTTGTCAGAAATAAAGATAATATTCTGATCTCCCTCTGCCTCACCTCTGTGACTACCCCTTCATTTGGTTCTAAACTTGATGAAGTCACCCCCAAAATGCAATGAAGAATTTCTTGTGAGTCATTTCTCATTTTCTATTTTTGTATATTCCATTCAAGAGTCAAATTTCTGGAGTTGGGAATGTAGCTGAACAATAGAGCAATTGCCTATCAGGCTAGGCCCTGCGTTCAATCCTGGGTACCCAAACAAAACAAAATCAAAGTTGTTTTAGATTTGTTTATTCCTTGGTGAAAGCCAAAAGGGACCTTGACTGACACTTCCCTCAAGACTGCAGGGAATGGGAGAAGTAGTTCCCCCAAAGTAAATGGTGGCAGTTTCCAAAATCAGAAGAAAGGACTATTGGGTAGGCAGAAATAACAGATGTCCTCTACAGGGAGCTATTGCAAAGGTCTAGGAGAAAGATAATGAGGGCCTAGCCTATGGACATACAATGAATGGGACAGACCAGATGGTGATAAGAATGTCTGAATTTGGAGCTAGGTGACTGGTGGGATGATGGTGCCATTGATATTCATTTCCTTCATTCATTAGTTGATTAATTCAAAATACTTCTAAGGAATATTTATTATGTGCTCAGTATTGTGCTTAGTGCCAAGGATCCAGTGGCTAGTAAAAGGGAGGGCATTCATCCTTAGAGAACTTGCACTCAAGTGGGGAAAAATACAAATAAAACATTGTTCGATGCAATATTGGGGAAAGAACAGGTTTCAGAGAGAACACGGTGGAGGGCCTCTAACTCAGATTTGAGGGAAATTTCATATAAGTGAGATGGAATCTTAAAGATAAGGAGGATTTGCCTAGAGGAGAGAAAGAAGCATATTCCAAAAACGTCAGCATGTGCTAAGGCCTAGAAATAAGAGAGACTGTGGAAAGCCAAGGGAACTGTGTGGTACTTGGCAGAGGAACGTGGGTCTTGTGTTGTGGAAATCCTCTACTCCTAGGGACTTGGTAGAAAACAGTCACCCTTCCCCCTGCAGAAGTGGAAAGAGCAGAATCTGCCTGCCTCTATGGAAACGTAGGCCCAGGCTTGCCAGCAGAATGTTCCTGCCCAGGACTTTGACCCTTGAAGGAGAAAGGTGTAGGGGCGGGGCCTATTCTCCTGGAAATGAGAGTCCAGCAGCTGTGGGTGGCCAATGGCCAGTCTTGGCTGTTCAGCCAGACTCTAACTGTGCCATGTCTCTGGCTACGTTCTCAGCCTAATTGCTGTTGGTTCCTACTCAGGTTTGGAATTCATGAAAACCACATATTGTTCAAGAAATCCATTCACTGCCTAGGTTAGCCTCCTAGAACCCTGATTGGTATACAGCCAGCAGAGGGTCAGTCTAATTGGAGTTAAAACCTGAGGGGATAGGGGAAAAAAAAAAGGGGGGGGGAGGGTAGGCAGAGTCCCAGGGGAATTTTTCCTATGGGATTTGGGGAAGGTCTTGCTTTCCAGTAAAAAGAGAAATGCTGTGGAGGAAAAACTCCCTGATTGCCTGCTTTTGGATGCTGAGAGAGAATGCAATGTCTGGAATTCAACAGCTATCTTGGGACCATGAAGGGAGAGCCAGAGACTCAAAGAGAGAAGACTCAGGATCTGATATTATTGAACTGTTCAATTAACCTAGGTATCACTTTCTTCCAGACTTCCTGCGATGAGAGATAAATCCCTAATATTCAAGCCACATTTATTTGAATATTTGGGTACCTGCTGTTAAAAACACCTATGTGACACTGCAAGTCATCTAATGTTGCTGGGCCTCAATGTTTCTTAGCAAAGTCATGTTCGTGGTGCTTACCTCAGAATATCATAGTAAATGTAGAATTAGATAGTGAACATAAAGTATTTAGCATAGTGCCCTAGTTATGGTAAGCCCTCAATACATGTTAACATTGCTACCTGTATCAAAACCATGAAGTAGCCTGGTGCAGTGGCACACACCTATAATTCTACCCTCTTGAGAGGCTGAGGCAGGAGAATCCCAAGTTCCAGGCCAGCCTGGGTAACTTAGCAAATCCATGTCTTAAAATTTAAAAAAAGAAAATGTGGCATGTGGTTCAATGGCAGAGCTCCCTTGGGGTCAATCCTTAGAATCACAAAATAAAATAAATAAATAAAAGGCCTGAGGATGTAGCTCAGTGATAGAGTACTCCTGGGTTCAATCCCCAGTCCTACAAAAAATGAAACAAAATGAAAAGCAAAAACAAGAGAAGAATGAAGATTAAAACCTTGAGTGGAAAGAGGTGGCTGGCACAGGAGTCAGGGAAAGATTAGAGAGTCATGAGGAAAAACCTACAACTTCATTTTACCCACCACTCCCTTTTTCATTTGGAAAACTCTTATTCATTTCTTAAAGTCTTTTAAAAATATCTCATCTCTGTGAAACCTTCCTGGGCACCAGGCCCACAGCCTCATGTTCCAAGTTAGTTGTCCTGATACTCTGGATCTCAAAGTTTACCCTTCTTTTCTTGCATTTATCATGATTTGTTGTGGTTTTCTGCTCTCTCTATCTGTGTGTAGCCTCAGACTATAAAGGAACTCCCAAGAGCAGAGGTGTCCTGACTAGATCTCCTGCCCCTAGCTTGGAACCTGACAGCTAGTAATAATAATAAAAGTTATTTGATGCCAGGTAATGTGTTAAGTGCTTTATATATATTAAATCATACAATCCTCATGACAACTTGATAAGGTTGGTCTATTATTAGTCCCATTTTATAGATGAACAAATTTAAGAACTGAGAGGTTAAGTAACTTGTCCAATATTATACCAGTAAGTGCCAGAGCCAAACTACAGGTTTAGTGGTATGTCTCTTTGTCCTGGATGGTACCCACTCTGCTAATGTTGTTTTTCCTATGTAGTGGGTGCTGATAGATATTTGTAATTGAAATGATGGAGAAGAAGTGTCATCAAAGCCAAAGAAAGAGTTTCAAGGAGTATGTTAGTCAGTTTCAGCTGCAGTGACAAATAACACCCAAATCTCAGTTTACAGAAAGGGCTGTTCAGTGATGGCTCTGCTGTATATCAGGGATGCAGGCCAAAGAAGCAACTTCCAATTATCTAGAAAAATGCTGTTCTCAGGAGAAAGGAAAAGTTACTTGGTAGTGTACAGCTCTTCCCAACTCCATGCTCAATGATGTCACATTAGTGACTTGAAATCAGTCATGGTGAGAGTATTTATTCTATGGATATCAGCAAATATTCTTCCCTTTAGAGAGCTGGTTGTTGAACCCGTACCAGCACAGCACTGGAAAAGGATAATGATTAGATTGTGCATTGGTTCTTAAAGCTTCTGCCCAGAAGAGGCACAGGTCATAGATGCAGCACAGGCCACATGTACTCACATTTTATTTGCCAAAGCAAGTCTCATGGCTAAACTGATATCAATGGGGGCTAGTAAAATAGTTCATCCACAAGGAGGGGCTCTGCTGGAGAAGCAGTGAATATTGAAGAATAAAAACAATCTGCCTTCGTGGAGGAGTCAAAGGTGAGGAATGAGAAAAGCCCCTTGGAGTTGGCATCAAGGGAGCAATTTCAGTTGAAGGAGTGTCTCCAGGGCTCCCATGTACTCTTGCCTTGTGGCAACTCATCCGTAATTTTATTTACCAGACCTGTGTTCAGCCTACTATACAGTTTTACCGAGTGGTCCCAATGCTCTTGCTATGTCAGAAATACTGTTTTTCCTGCTTTATACATGGGGAAAATGAGGCTCTGTAGGACCAATTGGCTTGCTTAAAATCACACAGCTAGTGAAATCTCCCACCACATAGCAGTTTCTTTTCTGGTGGACTGTGCTGCTTTCTACTAATGTTTTCTGTCTCTCTGGTTGGGAGGATATTATATTTCCTGTCCTGTTGAACTTAGGTGAGGGCTCATGGCCTGCTTTAGCCAATGGGACATGAGCAAGGGACATGCATGCCCCTTCAGGACAGAAGCTTTAGAGAGCCTGGTGAGGATTCATGTGTTTTCTTTTCCTACCCTCTGCAGTCATGGAAACCTGTGTTGAGATGGAACTTCTGTCAACCTACGTCTCTGAGAAACTTCATTGAACAGAGCCCCAGAGTCAGTTCCAATGAGCATATAGTATAGTCAAAGACTTTAATTTGTGGTTTGAAGCTAACTGATATTTTCATAATTGTTTCTTACAGCAACCAAACCTGTCCCATCCTATCTATCCCTCATTAGGGTCAGATTAGAGACTAGACAAAGGCCTCCCACCAAGTGGATCAAGATCTGTTTACTTTGATGAGTAGAGATACAGGCTTTGAGTTCCAGTGGCTTTGCAGACTTGGAGTTCCAGTTACCCACACTACTACCAATTCACTACCACCTGGAAGTCAGCTCACCTCCTTCTGTGCCCTTTTAGGGGTTCACAAATCCACCTGATTTGGTACCCCTTTCCAGTCTTCGTAACATGATTATTGTCCATCTGCCATCCAAACCACAGCAAAATGATGTGGTTTTCTAAGGAACCGACTAAGCCGAGTCACCTGAAACAGCTAAGTCTTTCCACTTTCGTTTTGAGGTCATTGTGGCCAAATGCTCACTTCCATAAAAAGTTGCCAGCCTTCCAGAGAAAGGCTTATGACATTATTATAATATGTTCTTATTAAATGAAAAATTATTCAGTGATACTAGTTAAAGCACAGTAAGGCAGACTATTCAGGACCTCTGTGACAGGTGTAGGGACTCCTGCAATGAGGTCGTACAGTGGGGGAGAGAGACTGAGTTCCACGCCAAACACAGCAGAGACCAGTGGGAATTTATAGGGATCAGTGTCAGGGTCAGTGGACAGAAAACTATCAAGAGGCGACAACAGTTAGTGGGATTCTAGCTAAACCCTCCTAACAGGGTTCTTGCTGAAGATGGGCCAGAGTGATCATATCAGATACTGAGGACTGGTGAGTTTTTGATAAGCTGATAGCCAGGTTCTTTAATAAAACTGGATTTTACAGGGAAGTGCACAGGTGGCCTCATGAAATTCAGAAGCCTGACTAATGTGGCCAAGCAAAGACTCTTTGCCACAACAAGTACACATTCAGTTGGGAAATGTTGCAATTAGGCATGGCCTGTCAGAAAATGCTTGCAGAAGGAACCAGACGTTCTATTGGAAAATGACAATGCAGAGCAGAGGGCACTGGGTTGGAAGCACTCCTAGAAAAATATTTATTGAGCCCCTACTCTGCCTGGCAGTCAGAACTCTGTGGTCCCTGTGTCAGGGAATTCAGTCAAAGGCTGGGGACAGGAAAGCAAGTGAGCACAGGGTGCTAAGACATTGTAATAAGTGAGGCCTGTTGGCTAATTCATCATTCATTCATTCATTCCATCTGTTGCTTATTTATTGAGCTCTCCTCTTATGCTAGGGACTGGACAGTTAGTATAAATGAGACGGGGGAATGTCTTTGTCCTCATGAAATTTAGATTATAACAGACACGAGAAAAGTCAGCACAAAAAGCCAAGGGAGTATTTAGCAGGGGAAAGCAACCCTGAGGTGGGGGTGAGAGTGTGTCATTAATCCCTGAGAAGGGATTAATGCTGTAGTCCAAAAGCATAGGGTGTAAGCCAAAGAGGGGCAAGAGATGAGGCAAGAAACTAGACTGTCAGGGTCTACATCTTGAAGGACTTTAGGTGCTAGGTTTAGGTGCTTGGATTTAATCTTAAAATATAGGTGCCATTGGAAAGGTTTTGAGTTGAGATGCTTCAGGGAGTGACGATTCTAATTGCCTTTTGGAACTCCGTCTCTGGGGGAAAATGGAGAGTGGGCTGGATGTTAAGAAATCAGAGCTAAGCAAACAACCCAAATGAGAGACATCGAGGCTGACACAAAGGCAGAGAAATGGCAAAGGCTTAGGAGATATTTGGATATTAATGTACAGGACATGGCTACCATTTGACTATACTTCTAATTAACTGTTTTTATCATGGACAGAAACTCTGTGCTTATGTGTTTAACATCTGTTTAACATCTCTGTTTAACATCTCCCTTCCCAAGTAGGCCATAAGTTCCATGAGGACAGGGATTAAGTCTGTATTGCTCACCACATAATCCTGGGGACAGTGCCACACACAATGCCCAGCATATAATAAATGCTTGTGAGTGAATGAACAAATGAGGTGGAAGAGGAGGAGCTAAGGACAATGATAGTGACGATTCTTGGAACTAGTTTAAGGAATATCAACATCTTCAACTAAACATCAAAGTGTTTTTTGAAAGATTTCTATCCACCGTAATTTGTCAGACCCCCTTTCTGGACATTGGGCTCCCTGATGACATCTCCAATGGGTTCTAAAGCTTTTCAGTGAGTTTTAGTTACTAATGGAGCTTATTATTTCAGGTTATATTTCTTTTTTCCATTTTCCTTCCTCCCTGGGGATCAAACCAAGGGCCTCTTGTGTGCCTGACAACTTTTCTACCACTCTTTGCATTTTTGAAGGTCAGTCTCCCTTTAGTTCAAAGTCCAGCAGGCAGGGCTTATGGCTAGAGAGGAAGTAGGTGTGGTCTGCTCTTTCTGTCCTGCCCTCTGGTGGGCAGGGACTAGAAGGAAATAAAGAGGACTTGTTTCTCTAGGTGTCCTTGGCTGGCCCTTGGTCGACCCCTTCCTCCTCACAGCTTTGGAGGTAACTGTTCTGGACCTGAGACATCACAGCTGCCGGATCATTGTCTATAGACACAGCATGTATGTGTGTGTAGCGGGGTGTGGGTGGGATATCCCCACAGACCAAGCTGAAAAAGGGTGTGGTGCTTAGCAGTCCTCGGTGGGCAAGCCTCCTCTGGTTCTCCCTTCACAGCTCACCTCTGCCCCCAGCAGGCCAAGTCACCCCTACTGCATCTACTCTGCAGCCCCAGCCCTGGGGCCTGTGGACCTGGTGAAATCCATCTTTCTATTTGCTTTGCCCTCTTGCCACCTGGTCACATCCTTGACATTCTCTCCAATGCCCTTTCCTCTGTTTCAGTAGCACCAAGGCGGGTTGGCAGGTGAAGTCAATTGCTCAACAGACATCGGCAAGGAATGAGAAGCCAGACGCCCTCTGGTGGCTCCTCAAACCCAATAAATAATTCACCTGACTTGTTCGAGTTATCTAGATGTATAGCAGATACCCTAAACTTTGTGGCATAACATAACCTCTAGTTCATCCTGCTTGTAGAGTCTGAGTCAGGAATTTAGCTAGGCATAGGGGGGATGTCTGGTCTCTGTTTTCAGTAGGTGGCTTCCAAAATAGCTCCCAGGACTCCTGCCTCCTGATAGTCATGCCCTTCTGAAGTCCCCTCCCACATTGTATTGGTCTGTGTGACCAATAGAATGTGGAGGAGGTAATATTATGTGCTATGGTTTTGATATGATTTGAGTGTATCCCCTAAAAGTTCATGAGCCAGAAGCTTGGGCCCCTGTGTGGAGGTGTTGGAACCTTTAAGAGGTGGGATCTAGTGGAAGGTAATTAGGTCACAGGGACATTGCCCTGAGAAGGGTTTAGTGCTGGTCTTGTAGACTGAGTGAGTTCTACCAAGAAGGAGTTGTTATAGAGAATAAGCCTGGACCCTCAATCCCTTTGGTTTCAGGTCTCACCATGTGATCTCTTTCCCACCCTGCTAAGACCCTCACCAGGAGTCAAACAGATGGGGCTGCCTTATTTGGGACTTTCAGTCTTAAGACTATGAGCTAAATAACCTCTTTTCTTTAAAATGTATCCAGCCTCAAGTATTTTATTAAAACAATAGAAAACTTCTATTATTCTATATGTTGCTTTTGAATCTAGATTATAAAAAATATTGTGGCTTCTGACTCTCTGCCTCTTGGATCACTCACTCTGGGAGAGGCCAGCTGTCACATTTGAGGATGGTCACATGTAGAGAGGCCCATCTGGAGAGGAACTGAGGCGTCTTGCCAATCCATGTGAATGGGCTTGAAATGGATTCTCTGCCCTGGAGAAAACTTGGATGACTGTAGTCTTGGCTGACAGCTTGACTAAAACTTTGCGAGAGACCCTGAGTCAGAATCACCCAGATATGCCACTCTTGGATTCCTATCTGTCAGAAACTGTGTGAGTTGATACATTTTTTGTTGTTGTTGTTGTTGTTTTAAGCAGTTGCATTTAGTGTGTGTGGGGTGGGTACTGGGGATTGAACTCAGGGGAATTCAAACACTGAGCCACATCCTAGCCCTATTTTGTATTTTATTTAGAGACTCGGTTTCACTGAGTTACTTAGCTCCTTGCTTTTGTTGAGGCTGGCTTCGAACTCGTCCTCCTGTCTCAGTCTCTTGAGCTGCTGGATTACAGGCATGTGCCACGGTACCCAGCTCAGTAGTTGCATTTTAAAGTAATTTATTGTGTAGCAATAGATAAGGATCCACTGCTCCTTGTGGTGTGGGGCTTAGTTGGAAACACTCAGATGGCTGAGGGCTGAAATCCCCTGAAGGTTACTTCACACACATGCATGATGCCTGAGCTGGGACTGTCACCTGGTGGGAATACGTAACTGGGATTTTTTTTTTTTTTTAAAGTCATGGCAGTTGGGTTCCAAGAGGGAGCTTCCATAAAATGACCTTCCAAAAGACTGAGCTTCAAAGGAGTAGCAAGGTTTCTTTTGAACTAGACTCGGAAGTAAAACAGAGTAACTTCTGCAGCATGCTTTTGGTCAGGAGTGAGTCACTTAGGCCAGCCCATACCCAGGGGAGGAGAATGTGACTTGTTCTCTTGATGCAGGAATGACAAGGTCAAGTTGCAGAAGAATAAATGGAATGGAAAAGATTTCAGAGCCATCTTTGCACAATACAGCCATACCTGCCCGGCCCTGGGAAGAAAACCCATGCATTGCTCTCTGCATTGCCCCTCAGGAACAGAGGGACAGATGGCTTCTTTTCATAAGCCCTGCACACTTCCAGAACTGGGAGTAAGGCTCATTCTGCTGAAGTGGCTCTTCCTGACGAGCCCTGAGGAGAGTCAGCAGTGCTTTGGGCTTGGAAGATGGGTACTTCTTGCCTTTTGTTCTCAGTTATTGACTCTGGTACAGATCATACCTTTCTAGAAAAACAGAGAAGATCCCATTTGGCATCTCACCCCACCAAGTCACCTCACTCTTTCTCTGCCAGTCACTGTACTTGGCCCTTCACCTCCAGGAGTCCTGCACTTACCTTCCTAGTTAGGAATTGTAAGTCCATTTCACAGAGGGGATCTAGAAGACCAAGGTCCATAGCTGCCAGGTGGTGGAGGAGGGAATCGATGCTAGTTCTGACCTCTTTTTCAACCTTCTAGGTTTTCTGGGATTTCAGAAAGCCTGCAAGTATAGGAGCTTCAGCCCTAGTTTCCTCAGGTTATTCCAAGGGTGAGGCCAGAGTGAACAGTGTGAGAGGGGAGGAGGGAGCTACCTACTGGAGGTAGGACCTTAAAACCCTGTCTGGCAGTCATTGAGAATACAAATAACAATACATGCTAGAGAGGATGTGAAGATTAAGAAACACTATTACACGGTTGGTGGGATCATAAATTAGTACAACACTATAGAAATCGGTACAGAGACTCCTCAAAAAACTAGGCATGGAACCACCATATGACCCAGCTATGCCACTCCTTTAGGTATTTATCCTAAAGAATTAAAGTTATCATACTATAGGATACATGCACACCCATGATTGTAGCAGCATAATTCACAACAGCCAAACTATGGAACCAACCTAGGAGTCTACCAGTGGAGGAATGGATAAAGAAAATGTGATATAATTGCTGAAGGAACTGCAAATGGGTGCAACCACTCTGGAAAACAGTATGGAGATACCTCAGAAAACTTGCAATGGATCCACCATTTGACCCAGCTATCCCACTCCTTGGTTTATACCCAAAGGACTTGAAATCAACATGCACAGTGACACAGCCACACGGATGTTTATAGCAGTTTAATTCACAAGAGCTAAACTATGAAACCAACCTAGATGCCCTTCAACAGATGAAGGGATAAAGAAAATGTGGTACATATACACAGTGGAATATTACTCAGCCTTAAAGAAAATAAAATTATGGCATTTGCAGGTAAATGGATGGAACTAGAGAATATTATGCTAAGTGACATAAGCCAGTCCCCCAAACCCAAAAGCTGAATGTTTTCTCTGATAAGCAATGCTGATCCATAGTGGGGTGGAGGGATAGGGGAAGAATGAAGGAACTTTGGTTTGCGTAGATGGGAATGAGGAGAGGGGTGGGGTTGGGGTTGTGGGGATGGGAAGGACAATACAATGTGACAGACATTATTATCATATATATATAATTACACTCCTGGAGTGGCTGCACCATGTACAGCCAGAGGAATGAGAAGTTGTACTCTATTTGTGTGCTATATGTCAAAATGCATTCTACTGTAAAATAAATAAGTTACTTAATTAAAAAAAGAAAATGTGGTATATATACACAATAGAGTTTTATTCAGCCATAAAGAAAAATGAAACTCTGTCATTTGTAGGAAAATGGATGAAACTAGAGATTATTATGTTAAGCAAAATAAGTTAAACTCAGAAGGTCAAGAGACATATGTTTTCTCTCATATGCAGAAGCCAGAGAGGAAAGGGAGATCAGTATAGGAAAGGGATCAAGGGGAGGGAGAGGGGAAGTGCTGGGGAGTGATACTGGCCAAATTATGTTGGCCAGATTAGATTGTTATATTGTGTGCATGTATGAATATATAGCGACCGAATCCATCATTACGTACAACTATAATGCACCAATTAGAAATGTGAAAAAAAAATTAAAAAACTGAAACAAAAACCCTGCCTGAGAGTTGGGGCTAGTTTCAGATGCACACTTTGGGTGAAAGGGGAGGAGAAACAAGAGGAGGAGAATCGATTTTTATTTTATTTTCAGACTTGTCCTCAGTCAGTGAGCTTTCCAGTGGCCAGAAGGCTGATCCCAAGATGAAGGCCCTGGACTCACCACCTGCTCTGTTTGTTGTCCTAGAACTTCTGGAGATCCCCCTAAGCTCATGGGGCTTGTTGCTGCTCAGCTCCTGCTGGTGCTCAGCCTGACCCTGACGACCTGCTGACCACTCTTTCCTAGCATGCTGCTTTCCCAAGTCCCAGGACAGAATGAGCATTCCTAGCACCTACATTCTGCCCGGTACTATCTCAATTTGGGGACCCAGAATAAAAGCAAAACAACTTCTGTCCTTGAGTTGATCTCAGTCTGATAGGAAGAAAAACATGAGGAGTTAACTTACAAGTGTCATGTTATAAGGTAAATTTAATAAGGGTTAAGATTACACAAATGTGGGAGTGCAAAATTCAACAATAAAAGGAATGAACCTTTGAAACTGCTATCACATGGATGAATCTCAAGTCGTCCTACAGAACATGAAAGAAGGAAGACACAGTGGATGACTCCAGTTTCATTGCATTCTGGACCAGGTAAAACTATGGGATATATTGGGTAGAAACAAAGTAAGTAATTTCTTGGAATAAAAGGGGATTGACTGGGAAGGGGCATTAAGTTTGTCTGAGCCTCAATACAAGTGTGGGTTATGTCAGAATATTCAGTTAAAACTGATCAAACTGTATACCTAAGATGAATTTCATCATATGCAAATTATATGTGTCAGGCAGCTTTCAAAATACCCCCCAATGGCCCCCACCTCCTGGTCTGTATGCTCTTGTGTAAAACCCCACCACATCAATCATTTTCCCGATGTAATCTATCAGGTTGGTCTCTGGCCTGTAGGATATGGCAGAAGTGATGGGGTGTCACATCTGAGATTAGGTTGTAGAAGATACTACAGTCCTCTCTTCATCTCTCTGTCTCTCCACTTACTGTGGAGAAGGCCATATGTTGAACATTCCTGTAGAAAGGTCCAAGAGGCCATGAAGCCTCTTGCCAATAGCCTGTAAGTGGGTCCTTTAGACTCAGTGAAGACTTCAGATGTCTGCAATCCTATCTGACTGCTTGAACACAAACTCATGAGATTCCTGACCATGGAAGATAATAAATGTGTTTCCCACATTTTTAATTGGTGCATTATTTTTGTAAATAATGATGGGCTTTGTTGTTAAGTATTCGTACACGTACATGATATAACAATATAATTTGGCCAATATCACTCCCCAGCACTTCTCCCCTCCCTCCTGCCTCCTGTTTCTCCTGATCTCCCTTTGATTATCATGAGATCTGCCCCCATCTTTATTTTGCTTTTTCCTCTCTGGCTTTTGCATGTGAGAGAAAACAGAGGTTTCTTGACCTTCTGAGTTTGACTTATTTTACTTAACATCATGATCTCTAGTCCCATCCATTTTCCTGCAAATGACATGATTTCATTTTTCTTTATGGCTGAGTAAAACTCCATCACGTATATATACCACACGTTCTTTATCCATCCATCCCCTGATGAACACCTAGCCTAGTTCCATAGTTCTGCTGTTGTGAATTGTGCTACTGTAAATATGGATATGCATGTATCACTATAGTATGATGACTTTAAAAATGTTTGTTTTTTTAAGTCATAAGTTTTGGGGTTATATGTTATGTAGCAAAAAATGATAATATAATATTTTAATAGACTAAACATATGGGGAAAATATATTTAAAGCGCTATTTGCTCAGATGGTTTTCCCAGGGTTTTTCAAGTGCTTTTGGTGACTCAGACTTCTGGGCTCAGTTTCTGAGATGGAGAGACAAGGGGCTGAGAGCTCTGTCTAGACATCAGGAACTAGTGCCTCCAAAATAGACACAGACCTCGCCTACTCAACAGCCCCACAATAGCTGCACATGAGGCCTGGGCACACACTGGCTGGGCAGAGAGGACTTCAGAAATGCTCCTGGCCCCTGCCCATATGTCCTCCGCTGCAGCAGGAATCTACCCAGGGCTTAGAAGCTAGTAACATTCTGCTATTTTTGGAATACTTTATATTGCCAGGTGATATGCAAAGTGCTTAGCATGTGTGTTTTTATTTTCTCTTTGTATGGATTCTTCTTGACATAACTGTAGCCATCTGAGTTGGAACTGCCAAGATTGCCCTAGAATAACCCTAAATGGTTTTTTTGTGTATAGTTTTCAGTACAGTACAGGCAGATGAAACCATCTAAGGAGCTTTGCATCTAGATCCCAGCTCTAGGGATGTGCCCTGTCTCTTTGATATTAACTTAAGATAAACCAGGTATATTCCAGCTAGGTGAAGCCATTTTTGTCCTAACCCATAAATGTGCCCCCCTTTACAACCCAAATTTCAGGGATCCAACTGGTCTTGCTGCCTCCCAGGACCATGCTTTTGTTAGGAAGTCCCCTGATGAATGGCACTCTGTGCAATCCTGGAGCCGTCTGCCTCTCTTTCTTCAGTGTCATGGCACTTGGGGTCCGGTCTTCATACACTAGGACTGGGTTGTTCTAGAACACTCTTCTCAATAATTCCCCAAAGAGGACCTAACAGATCCTAATTGACAGTGAAGACTCAGAAAGCTGAAGCAAATTGCCAAAGTCATAGAATTTCTAGGTTGTGGCAACTTTAGACAGAAATCCACATTTGTCTAGTTCCCAAACTAAGAGGCAGGGAGGCAGTAACCCCAGACTTGAAAACTATGCTTGCAAGAACAAGGAGAACAGCCACATATTCTGCTTTCTGATGAAAGACCACAAATATCACCCCTAATTCCACAGGGCAATGTATAGAGAGACTGGCAGATGATATCAAAGCCCACAAGCCCCAGAGATCATGAGTCAGACAGGAGAGAACAGAGACCCAGAGAGGAAAATGATTTTTCCAAGTGCTCTTCAGTTCTACCAACCTTCTTCTCCTTCTCTTCCTCTTCTCCTCCCTTCCCCCTCCCCCTTCTTTTTTTTTCTTTGGGGGGACAGTATGAGGCTTGAGCCCAAGTGTGCTTTACCTCTAAGCTGTATCCCCAGCCCTCTTTATTTTTTATTTTGAGACAAAGTCTTGCTAAGTTACTCAGGCTGTGCTAGAACTTGCGATCCTCCTGCGTTAGCTTCTCAGGTCACTGGGATTACAGGTGTGCACCACTAAGCCCAGTTATTATTATTGTTACTACTATTATTATTTAAAGCATTCCAGGCAGAGGAAGTAGCTATACATTGATCTTAAGGCAAAAGAGTGCCTGAATACCAGCAAATATTTAAAGTGAATTCATCTGTGCTTTTGCCTGCCTAGAATGATTTCCCTTTCTTTGGGGAAACATCCTTTCCCCAGTCTCATCCCATGGTAAGTGTGGGGCTGGTCCCATCTGCCATCTGGAGGAGGCTTAAGACCTGGCCTAGCCTGTCAGAATGTGCTCATCAAGGAACGGGGCCAAGAAGGCAGGGCCAGGGTTGGAGAAGCCAGTCTGAAGAAGCAGCCAAGTCTGAGAAAGGCATTGCTGAGGCTTGAAGCAAAACAGATTCTCAATGACAGTTTTAAGCACTCGGATCTAGTTGGCATCTGAACTTTTATCCCTCTGAACTTTTATCCCTCAATGGCTTAGTTACATGAGGGAATAAATGGCGTTTTGCTTGAGTCAGTTTGAGCTCTTTTTGCCATAGATAATGTGTTGACTGATCCAAAGTGTCAAGGGTAGCCTCAGGCTTAAAAGGAGAGCAGCAGTTGGTCAGGTGAAGAAATGAAGAAAAATGTTCTAGACAGAACAGCAAGTGCAAGGGCCCCAGGAGAGAATTGAGTGTGGCAGGTTCAGGGAGCTCAAGGAAGGTTGGAAAAATGGCTGCAGAGAGGCTAAGGAGATGGCAAAGATGAGGCTAGAGAGAAGTTCTGGATGGAGGGCTTAGAGGCTTTAAGGATCTGAGATGTTGTACAAGAGCAAAGTCATTCATTGTAGGGGTTTAAACAGGTAAAACTTCAACTTAATTTGCATTTTGACAATGTGGAGACTACACTGGCAGAGGTCAGAGCAGTGCAGGAGAATTATTTAGAAAATAATTGCAAACCTCCCAGCTACAGATGACAATGATTTAAAGTGGGAGCAGTGAACAAGTAGAGAGGAGACGGATGAGAAAGGGTGGATTTCATGGCAGCCAGTCTCCAAAGATGGTCCCCAATAAGTCATGCCTCCTAATATTTATGCTTTGTGGGATGTGTTTCTGTCCCACAGGGAATCTAGGGGAACCCTGTCCTGTGACCCATGTTAACCAGAGAATGCAGAGGAAGTGTTACTGTGCCAGCACTGAACCTGTTTTTTTTTTTTTTTTTTTTCTTTCGTGGTATTAGGGATTGAACTCAGATTGAACTCTACCACTGAGCTATATCCAATATTTCTGAGTCAGGGTCTTGCTAAGTTGCCCAGGCTGTCCTTAAACTTACAAGTCTCCTGCCTCAGCCACCTGAGTCTATGGGGTCTTGTTGTGCACCAACATGCCAGGCTGAACTTAAGCTTTAAGAAGACGCAAGAAGCTCTGCCTTAGAGCTCTCAAGAGCCCTGCTCCACCAGGGAAGAAGGCCAGCTCCCTGGCTGTGAGGCCATCTGGAAGCCCCATAGGGAGGGCCCAACATACATGGAATGACAGAGGGCCCTATTCCTGTGTTCCAATTGAGCCTCTAGATGACTCTAGTCCCACCTGACATTTGATTACAATTACACAAGAGACCCTGTCCTAGTCTGGTTATGTACTGTAACAAAATACCTGAGATTGAGTAATTTGTAAGCATCGGAAATGTATTTCTCACAGTTCTGGAGGGTGGGAAGTCCAAGATCAAGGTACCAGTAGATTTGGTGTCTGTTGAAACCCCATTCCTCATCGATGGTGCCATCTAGGTGTCCTTGATAGACAGGGCAGGGCAGTGCTCTATAGCCCCTATTGTGGACATTAATTCTATCCATGAACACACAGCCATTATTCCGACCAGTCCCTCAGGAGCAAGGAAGTAGGTAACAGTTAGAGGGTTGGGTTGGCTTCGAAATAAAAGCTATAAAAGTAATATATCAAGAAATAAATAGAGCAAAAGGTAAGAATTATATATATTTTCAAAGAAGGAGTGTGACCGGTTGGGCCAACCAGAGGGTTCTGATTTCTAACAAAGAAAAAGCCTGGGCTTGCTTTATTTACATCGGTACAGACCAAAGGATCTCCTTCTGGGGAACACGATAAGAGTGGAAATACACAGGTTGTTTGTGATTGGCAGGTTACGCCCATCTCCAGCGGCTGTGTTTGAACTTGGAGCTGTGAGCTAGGTCAGGGTGCCAGCATGATCTGGACTTTCTCGAATCAGGGAATTTCACCTTGGAGTTCCTGGAAGATTGGTTTCCCTGTCTTAATGGCTTGAACATGGCCCAGCTCACACACGACTTACCCATGGCTCCCAAAACCTTATGGCCTAATTTCCTCCCAAGACCCCACCTCTTAATACTATCACCTTAGGCCTTAAGCTTCAACATATGAATTTTGAGAGGATACAAGAATTGAAACTATTGCAGACTCTAAATGAGATCATCAGAAAAACTTTCCATAAGAGACTGTAAAATCCATAGATTTGTTAGCTATGATAAAAATTGTAAGCAATTTTTAAGCGATTGAAATTTGGGATGATTTGTTCCATAGCACTAGCTAACTGATGTAGACTTGAGAACTATTCAAGGAGTGAAAAGAAGGATAAGGGGTGAATGAAAAAGACATTAGGGGTGATGCCAAAGTATCTGGCTTGGTTATGATTTGGGAAATGATAAGGGGAGCAAGTTGGAGATTGAGATTTTGGACATGTTGAATTCAAGGTGCCTGGGGATCATCCATATAATAGCAATAATTTTGTGAAGCAACTTTCACAGGCTATATCCTGAGCTAATCTCAAACAAAGACAGGTCATGAGGAGCAAAAGCCCACCCAAGCCAATATAAATGAATGATATTGACAATGGTAATACTGGGTGCTAATCGTGTGCATCACTGTTTTGATCCATTTACATGAGTGTCAGGCCATTTGAACTGCTGTAATAAATTTCTTGGAGTAGATAATTTGTAAACAACAGAAATTTATTGCTGGGAAAACCAAGGTCAATGCAAATCCACTGTTTAGTGAGGGCTGCTTTCTGCTTCAAAGATGGCACCTTCTGGCCATTCCAGTAATGGCTACTTCCTGGAAGACAGTGTCACCTTGAACCATAGTCTCAGGATCCAGAGTCCAGGAAGTCCCATAGAATTATATTTATGCCCTTTGTTTGGAAACTTTAGCTCTCAAGATCTCAACAGCATGACTTCCATTCCAAGACAAATTGCCCTTCATCTTCATCCATTGATTTTTTTGCTCTCTGTTGTTGGAATAGGAGAAATTGGAGATATGGTTGCTCTCTCATATCTGGTGCTCAGCATTGAAAGCATTTGTTCTTACTTGGGGACATGTGCACCAAAGAGAAATGGACAAATGCAATTTTGAAGGGCCTCCTGAATCAAATCTTGTCCTGAAAACCTTTGTGCTATTTATTAAGGCTAAAACTGAGCTTTGAGAACTCTGAAAGTTCCAAGAAACAATAAATAGGTGGTTTCACCATCTAAATTGTTTCCTATTAGATGGAAACAAATTGATATCTGTTAAGTGGTTGAAAATGTTTTATTTGAAACAAATAATGCAATGAAAAAAATGCAGCCTATAATTTGCACTTGCTAGTTAGAAAGGGAGCCAAAGAGGTAAGATGGATGAAATTTGTGTAAGTAATAACCCACATCTTCAGAATTCTCAAAGTACATGAAATAGCAAGAAGGAAGGTCTTGCCCTGAATCCCAGGAAATTGCCACTGTTCTGTTATAGTCACTGCCTCCTGAATCACTACTGAAACTTTTCTTCGTTTTTTTTTTTTATTAGATTTTTGTTTAATCTCTGAAGTTTAAGCAAAACTATTGTACTTAGAGATCAAACATCCAAAAATTGAAATTTTTATCTCTGGGGGAAAAATGTTCAGAAAAATGAATGAACGTATCTGATATTGAAATGAAGAAAGGATGTAATGTAAAAGAAAAAAAAATCCCAAACAAAACCCTTGTTTTTGAAATGGAGATTTACATAAAAATTTTTGCATTAATTACCTAAGTAACATCATCCCATGGTGCCAAGTATTATATTAAATATAATCTCATTATGTTGTTAAAAAGGGAAACAAGATGGCATCTGCTTTTTAAAAATTATTTATTTTTTATTTTTATGATATTGAGGACTGAACCCAGTGGGGCCCTACCACAGAGCTGCATCCCCAGGCCTTTTTTTTTTTTTTTTCAGTTTGAGACAGGGTCTCACTAAGTTGCTGAGGCCGGCCTTGAACTTATGATTATTCTGCCTCTGCCTCCCAAGTGGCTAGGAGTATTAGCGTCCACCACTGTACCCAGCATATGTCATCTTCTTTTTTTGGAGGGGAGAGTGTGTACTGGGAATTGAACTCAGGGGCACTTGACCACTGAGCCACATCCCCAGCCCTATTTTGTATTTTATTTAGAGGCAGGTTCTCACTGAGTTGCTTAGTGCCTGGCTTTGGCTGAGGCTGGCTTTGAACTCTTGATCCTCTTGCCTCAGCCTCCCAAGCCACTGGGACTGCATGTGTGCACCACCGTGCCAGGCTGCAGATGGTATTTTCTTGCTGTGTCAAATGATAAGAAGGTGTAAAAGCAGTCCCTGGTGTCCCTTTTATACAGGTATTCATCCCATTCATGTGGGACCATTTCCTAAGGCTTCACTTCTTAATTCTATTAAAGCAGGGATTAGGTTCTAACAGGCATTTTGGGGAACATTGACATTAAGTCCATAGCACCTGGTTCCTTATGTATCTCACCCACATCAAACTCATGACATGTGTAGTCTTAGTATTCTCATTCTTCAGATGAGGACAATGAGGTACAGATGAATGGTGGTGATTCAAAACTCAGTCTTTGTCCGGAGTTTTACTGATCTGCCAGTAAATGAGAATACAGAGTCAGTGTCAGAGGCTGTGATTCTAATTGCCAGGTTGAACAGAGGACTTTTAAAAAGGGGAACACAAAGGCTATGCTCCAGGTATGCCCATCAGGAGTCATAATTCATATCCAGAGAGCTGCCCTGAGGGATAGCCATTCTTAGATCTGTTGGTACCAGCTCCCAAGTCTGGATTTCTTCATTCCTGGGGTCAGTGAGCAGAAGGACTGATAACTCAGCCTAGGACAGGAAGACTATTAATCTTGCTTTCCCTGCCGTTAGGGATGGAGAGAGGGAGAAGAGGAAGAAAAAGGTGGGGGCAGGGGAAATCTCAGTTTTACAATAAGCCACCAGCAGGGTGTGGTGGCCCATGCCTGTAATTCCAGTGACTCAGGAGGCTGAGGCAGGAGGATCACAAGTTCAAAGCCAGCCTCAGCAATTTAGCAAGAAACCTAAGCAACTTCGTGAGACTCTATCTTGAAATAAAAAATAAAAAGGGCTGGGATGTGGCTCAGTGGTAAAGTGCCCCTGAGTTCAGTCCCTGGTATAGATAAATAAATAAATAAATAAGCCACCGGTGGTCAGGCAGCAATGTTAATATTTAAAGCATGACGTGGACCCCTGTTACAGGGGGCCAGGATTCACAGGCAAGGCACTCTGACTCCTTGTGTCCCTGTGACTGAGGACTCTGCGATGCTGCCTCTGTGAAGGGGGCTTATGGAAAGGACCCGGGTTCTCTCAGGGCCACCAGCATGGCTGGAAGCCTCAGAGGCAAGCCAACACTCGGGCTCCTTCTGGAGTGAATTCCAGTCACTCCAGCCCTGATCAAGGCACCTGACCATAGTCTCTGTGTCAGATCCGTTACCTGCAGGCACAGGGATGAGGACCAAGAGTGGGCAGATCATCAGTGGGGGAGGGGAGCAGAGCATCTTGAGTGGCGGACATGGCTGGCTGAACCCACTTTTCCCTGAGGAGAGTGAACAGTTTTTTGAAGGAGCATGTCTACTAGAAAGAGGTCCTGCTTGGGTCAGAACCCCATGACTCAGTGCTCAGCACCTCAACCTCTGCCCTGTCAAATCCCATGGGGAATGGGAAAGAGTGTGGCCACCCACCCCTCGCGCTGTGCTGACCCACTTCCTAAGCCTCTGAGCCCCGCTGGATGTTCCTTAGCCCAGGTCCCAAAGCCTCTCTATGGGGCTGCTTCTCCCTTCCTGCCCCAGCGCATAGGGTTCTGGATTCTCTCCTCTGTTCCCTGCATTCTCTCACACAGGGAATAGAACTAATAGCAACTTGGAATGCATTTGCTAATGCGCTGCCAGGAACTAAGCAGGAGTTTTTTTAAATTTTTTTTTAAGTACTAGGGATTGAACTGGGGTGCTCTATCAGTGAGCCACATCCCCAGCACTTTTTTATTTTGAGACAGGGTCTCACTAAATTGTGTTGGATGGTCTTGAACCTAGGATCCTTCTGCCTCAGTCTCCTGAGTCGCTGGTATTACAGGAGTGCTCCACTGTGCCTGCCTACGCAGAGGTTCAACGTGCTCAGAGTCCCCCTTAAAACAACCCTAGGAAGTAGGTGCTCTTATGTTCATTTCACAGATTAATAAACTGAGGGTCTCAGGAGATATGTAACTTTGCCAAGTTCACACAGCCAGTGAGGATTGCCCTTAAATGGATTTGTGTTTCCCTGAGATTCATGTTCCTCGAGACAGTGTATCCCTCCAGCTCAGGTTGTTTTGTCCCATCCTATCTCCCTTCTTGGGGAAAGAGCCTGATGCCTTCTTTCAAAGGGGCCTATCTCTGGCCTCTGCTTGCTGTGCTTCAAGTTCCCTTGGCGAGGGGCGATCTCAAAGTTTGATTCTCACACCAGCAGCATCAGCAAAACCTGGGAATTTGTCCAAAATGCACATTCTCAGGCAGCCCTACTGAATCAGAAACCTGGGTGGGGCCCAGCGCTCTGTGCCTTAGCAAATCCTCCAGGTGGTCCCGATGCCTGCCCAAGTCTGAGAACTACCAGGGAATGTGGGAGAGAGTGCGCTCCACAGCCTTTCCCATCTCACGCTCAGGTGGCTCTGGAGACAGCAGCTGTGGAAAGTGAGAATTCTCCGCTGAGTGGCTTTGTGTGTGTGATTGTTGTTGTTTTCTCATCACATTTGTTAGAAATGACTCAGGTCTGGCTTGAAGGAAAGTGTGTGAATTCTTTAATTGTCACACACCCTTATTATTTTTTCACATTTGTGTGTATCCTAAAAGAGAGTGAAAATAAACACAAAGAAACCCAAACTGTGGGTGTCTGTGTAGGGGAAGGTTGTGAATACAATCCCTTGTTCAGTCAATCAACTTGAACTTTGCCTTCTCAGTATCAAGTACCGGGCTAGGTCCTGAGGTGCAGAACCGCTGTCTGCCTGATTCTGTGTCAGGGAACACTGACACCTCACTAATAACTAGAATATGGGGTTTCAAGAGTTAGGGGCCTTAGCTTTTCTACACTATAACCCTAGTCTGCACCATTTCAAATTTCTCGCCAGTGTATAACCTCTGCCACTTACCTGCTGTGTGATCTTGGGAAAATTAATCAGCCTCTCTGGGTCTGGTTCCTCCACGGTGGAATAAGAATAGTACTTCCTGTCTTACAGGCTTGTTGTGATGATGGGGAAAATGTATGTAGTATTGAGACACAAGGATATGTGTTGTTTCTTTGTCTTGCAAATTTGAAGAATGAGATCATGGACAGGGTGAGAGCAAAGTAATAGGATTTATTAAAGTGATAGAAAGAAAGCAGAGCTCCTGCAGGGGGAGGGGTCCCAGGGAGAGTTGCCATTGGGTGGCTGTCGTCTAGGGGTTCAGATGATAATGTTAGAGGGGAGTTAGGTGGCCTCAAAGACCACAGGCTAGAGATTTTAAAGAAGTGGGTCTTTGCTGAGCATAGTGGCGCACGCCTGTAACCCCAGGGGCTCGGGAGGCTGAGGCAGGAGGATGGAGAGTTCAAAGCCAGCCTCAGCAAAAGTGAGGTGCTAAGCAACTCAGTGAGACCCTCTTTTTTAAATAAAATACAAAATAGAACTGGGGATGTGGCTCAGTGGCCAAGTGCCCCTGAGTTCAATCCCTGGTACCACCTCCAACCCCAGAAAAGAAGTGGGTCTTGGAGCCCAGTCTTATTGGAACACTGGTGTTCATGGGCCCCGGTCCAATGAGGATGTTGATCATGTGCTGCTTCTCCTCGGGGACTGGCTCAGGGCTCTGACGCAGACCTCTAGGCTGCAGTGGAGTCGCTGGTCACAAGCTGCAGGGGGCAGGTGAGGGGGATCTTAACCCTGTCGCCTAACACCTTTCTATCTCCTGTTCTCAATGTAGAGTTGTCACTTGTTGGCAGTGTGATTTGAACAAGTTACTTGGCCTCTGTAGGCTTGTTTCCTCTCTTGAAACCAGCTGTACATACCTCATGGGATTGTCGTGGGGTTAAAGGGTGTGTATTATTTTATTATTATTATTATTATTTTTGGTCCTGGGGGTTGAACCCAGGGGTATTTTACCACTGACCCCCTATCTGGTCCTTTTTATTTTTTATTTTGGGGTAGAGTCTAGCTAAGTTGCTAAGGCTGGCCTTGAACTTGCCATCCTCCTTCTTCAACCTCCTGAGTTGCTGGAATCACAGGTGTGCACCACTGCACCCAGCATCACATATTGCTTTAATCAGTTTTTGCATCACATGATGAAAATATCTAACAAAAATCACTTAGAGGAGGGAGAATTTATTGGGGCTCACGGTTGGTTTCAGAGATCCCCATCCACAGACAGTTGCCTCTATTGTTCCAAATTCTCTCCTGTAGCTGCCCCAAGTGAGGCAGCCTGTCATGGGGGAAAAGCCCAGAGAAGGAAAGCTGCTGAGCTCATGGCAGGGCCAGAGAGCAGAGAGACGGGTGAGTGGGGTGGGGCCGCAGGAAAGATGCACCCTTCCAAGGCAGCCCGCAGTGACCCACCTCCTATGGCCACATCCTACCCATAGTCCATTTAAACTAGGATGGGCTGGTAGGTTACAATTCTCATCACTTAATCATTTCATTCTTGCATTAACAGGAGTTTTTGGACCCCTCATGTCCAAATTGTAATATACATCAATCTTAAAATGACTCTGCACAATAAAAATCACTCTACGCATGTTAGTTACTATTATTATGCACATAGCACGGTGCCTGGGATACAGCCAAAGCTCAAAAAGTGTGGCTACTCATATGGGTTTCCATCCTTAACCTTGCAAGAAGCCCCAACCTCAGACAGTAATGAGGCTGTTGTTCCCGGTTTCTAGATGCTTCAGAGAATCCACCTCACTGATGCCTTCAAGGAGTTTGCAGTCCTGGCTTTGGGTTTGAGCTCTTTCTGCCAGTTCATTTTGTGTCTGACTTTGAGTTTCAACAGCCGCTCAGGTCTTCTGCTCTTTGCTTTTGATCTGTTCTCAGAATTTTTTAAAAAATATTTATGTCTTAGATGTAGTTGGACACAATACCTTCATTTTATTTGTTTTTATGTGGTGTTGAGGATCGGACCCAGGGCCTCGAACATGCTAGGCGAGTGCTCTACTGCTGAGCCACAACCCTAGCCCATGTTCTCAGCATTTTTGTTCTGGCTTCATGCCTTATTCCCAGGGCAGATCTCACTGGCATTAAGTCACACAGACCAGAGTCAAGTGCCTGCTCTATTACTCAGTAGCCATGTAATCTTAACAAAGGATTTAATAGATTTTTCTCATCTGTAAAATGGGACTAGTAAAATGCTTATCTTGCAGGGTTGCTTAAAGATTATATGCAGTCATTTGTTTGTAAACATTCAGCCCAATAAATGGTGCTCAATAAATGCTTATTTTCTTGTATCTACTTCTTCCATAATCATCTGAAGTTAGTATATTGATATTTGTTTGTTATTTTTGACAAATGTGCTTCAGCCCTGAGGCACATTCCAAACCTTTTTAAAAAAAATTGTTTTGAGCCAGGGTCTCATTAAGTGGCTTAGGGCCTCACCAAATTGCTGAGATTGGCTTTGGACTTGTGATCCTCCTGCCTCAGTTTCCCAAGCCATTGGCATCGCAGGCATGCATCATGGTACCTGGCTGGTATATTGATATTTAAAAGGGAATGTAATCTTCCCTACTTGTGGCTGAGACTACCAGTCACCACACAATACCCAAGAATACTTCCTTAGTATTTTGACCTTATTGCAATGTGGGAGGCACAGGAATATACCCAACTAAAGACTAGGTCTTGCCACCTCCCTTCCCTTGAAGCCAGATGTTATCATGAATCTATTTCATGGCAATGACTTGATAAGAAGTGTTCAGCTGTGGTATGGGCTAAATTGTGCCTCCCCCAAAAAGATGTGTTAAAAGTCCTGACCCCAGTACTGCAATATGGGAGGTGGGACAATGTCCAGGGGGGCTCATTAAAGGGTCTTTCTTTCTGCCTAGGATAATCCAAGCCACCCTGAAACTTAGAATCTCAAATAATTAGTAAATAACAAGGCACAAATACTCAGAAATATATTTACAGAAAGTGAAGCCCATGCTAGATCTAGTCCACATGGGTTCTAGAAGTAGACAAAAGACAACATGGCTCTGATGGTTTATTTAAGGGGGTGCATCAAAGGCAGGGATAAGGTTTCAAGGATGGAGTCTTACTTCCGGATGTCTTGCAGTCCTCAGGTTGATTGACATCTTGGCAGGTCACACCCATCTCAGGTGCTGTGTGGGCCATTGGCAGAGCGGGGATAGAGATTCACATTGTCCCTGGGTAACTGACCAGAGGAAATGTCCACTGCTCATTCCCAGTCACCAGATGTCTCTTTCCATGAGGCTTCTATGCACAGTGACCCACATGCAACCCATGGACGGCTCCCGATACCAATCTTATTTAGAAATGAGGTTTCTAAATAAGATGCAATCTTATTTAGAAATGAGGTTTCCCCCTCTCCAGAGGTAAGCAAATTAAAATAAGATCATTAGGGTAGGTTAGGATACAACTAGTACCCTTCTTTAAAGGGGACATTTGGATTCAGAGACAGACATGTGCAGTGAGGATGACATGAATACAGATGCGGAAAAGACAGCCATGTGACTGGAGTGATGTACCCACACACCATGACCCGTAAGATCGCTGGCAAACACCAGAGGACGGAAGAAGCAAGGAAGGATTCTCCCTAGAGGCAGCAGAGAGAGAGCACGAGCCTGCCAACACTTTGACTGCAGACTTCTGGCCTCCAGAACTGCTCGACAATACATTTCTGTGGTTTACACCATCCGTGGTTGGTATTTTCTTTCTGGGAGCCCTAGGACATTAATACAGGTAGAATTTTAGGAAGCCTGAATAAACACTGAACAGGAAAGTATTTTGCAATTCAATGCATCTTTAGGCATTTTGATTATTGCAATGTTCATATATGACTGATTTAAGAGGAATGGGTTGAAATTGGATGAGACGATCAAAGGCTCTTTGTTCTGCTTTAGCTCTGAGTTCTTGAGGGCCCCGCAGAGCAACCAGGGAGGGTCAGATTTTAGTGATATGAGAGACTTCAGGAGAGGAACCTTTGGGAGGAATGCTATCAGGGTGACTGGGTAGCTTTTATTGAGCTGGGGCCAGAATTCTCAGCTACTCATTGGCAGTCACAGGTATAAAGGTTAAGGGTCAGGACAGATTTGAATTTTTTTTTTTTCTGTGTTGAGGATTGAACCCAGGGTCTTACACATGCTAAGTCTCTCAGTCAGCTTTTTGTCCCTGTGACAATATACCTGAGGAAAACAAAGGAGCAGCTCACCTTGTGGCCTACAAGGAGAGAGGAAGGGAGGGAGGGAGGAAAAGAGTGGTGGGGATAGAAGGAGAGAGAGGTGGCACACACCTGTAATCTCATTGACTCTGGAGGCTGAGGTAGGAAGATTGCAAATTTAAGGCCAGCCTCAAATTTAGTGAAGCTCTAAGCAACCTTGCCAGACCCTGTCTCAATTGAGGGCTGGGGCTGTAGCTCAGTGACAGAGTACTTGCCTAGCATGTATGAGGCACTGGGTTTGATCCTTAGGACCACATGAAAATAAACAAATAAAATAAAGGCATTCTGTCCATGTATAACTACAATTTTTTTTAATTGAATGGACTGAGTGGGTGGTAAAGGCCTCCTGGGTTTAATCCCTAGTACAGAAGGTGGGGGGAGAGGAAGGGCTAGGGATAAGATTTACTAGTCCCACCTTCTAAAAGTTTTCACTATTTCCTAATAGTGTCATCAAATTATGAATCCATCAATGGATTAATCCGTAATGAGGTCAGAGCCTTCATGATCCAATCACTTTCCTTTGAACTTTGCTGCATTGGAGACCAAGCCTTCAACACATGAGCCCTTGGGGGGGGCATTCTAGATCTGAACTATAGCACTAGGCAAGCACTTTACCATTGGGCCACATACCCCTCAGACCAGACTTGCATTTAAATCTGGGCTTCACCCTTACTTGCTGTGTGATCCTGGGCAAGCTACTGAATTACTCTGAGCTTCGGATTCCTTATTTATAAAATGGAACAATTATAGCTCCTATGACATAGGGTTCTCATGGCGATTCAATGACGTAACATGTCCAGTAGAAAAAAAAGATAAAGACACATCCTATCTTTACCCAATCCAGGATGTAGATTTTTCTGCTCTGATTACCTACTCTTACAGATTACAAGTGGACAGACTGGATTCTGTCCAGTTTGTTTGTTCCTTCTTACCTATGTGGACTCATTCAGTAAACATGCTAAATGTACCTACTATGTGTCTACTACATAACAGGTGATGAGAAAATGTGGTGAGCCAGACAATAGCATCCAAACACAGACAACTCAAAGGATGATTAAAAAGTAGAGGCAAAGTTGTTTGGGTGCCCTTCCCCTCCTCTCAATATCATATTTTGAGATTTCTGCTATGGCTGTCCTGTTCTACTGAGTCTCAGTAGATGCGTCTTCTCAGGAGGACTTTGCTCTTCTTTTTAGAATTTTTTTTGTGTACATATACATGACAGTAGAGTGTATTTTAACACACATACATGGAATATAAATTACGATACCATTTTGTGGGTGCACATGAGAACTTGCTCTATTGAGAGAGGATAAAGATGTTGAATGTTCTCGGGGCTGGGATTGTGGCTCAGCGGTAGAACGCTTGCCCAGCACGTGCGAGACCCTGGGTTTGATCCTCTGTACCACATAAAAATAAATAAAATAAAGGTCTTGTGTTCAACTACAACTAAAATATTTTTTTAAAGATGCTTGTTCTCATACTATAGAGTAAATAACTACTAATCTCTTGAAGGAGGAACCTGCAACTGAGCCTCCGGTAAAGCTGCTTGCTTCCAGGAAGGTTCTTCCTATGCATGGAAAGCACCAAGTTTCCAGGCAGGAAGGCCCAGAGAAATCTGTCTGAACTCTGAATCCACAGCAGGGAATCTAGCCATGCAGAAGTGACCTAGGTCCAGGCAGTGACTCACCAAGGATACTCAGTTGTCCTGTGTGGCTTGGTTGAGTAGGGAGCAGAAAATGGCCCTCCCTGTCTCCATGGTCACTACCCTGCCTCATCTGTGTACCAAGCATGTTCTGATTAGGTTTCACAGAATGTCCTAGGGAGATACTGAGGCAGGACAAAATTATAGCCTGAATGGGGACATGATCACACATGGTAGACTACCAGATCTTTTCCCTACTGATTGTAAATGCTGCATTCATTGTGTATCAAGTTCCCCAATGTATACAGAACTGTTCTAGACTCTGTTCTATCCTTCTGTTGTCTCTTCCTGCTCTAGCATCAGGCTGTTTTAAAGACTGTCACCTAATAAAAATATTTTTTGATATCTAGTAGAGAAAATTCTCTCTCTTCTTTTGCAAGAATGTGTTGACTATTCTTCAATGACTGTTCCAGATGAACTTTTGAAATTAGCCTTCGAGCTATCAGAGCATCTTGTTGAACACCTGCATATGCCAGGTGCTGAGCACTCTGCAAAGCCAAGCTCTGGATCCCTGTCCTTGGGGCTCAAAAACTAGCTGAGAAATGTTGCCAGACAAATGGAAAGTAACAACAGGAATTTCAGTTACAGATAACAAGAGTCAAATGAGTGGGAAGTCGGGGTAGACAGAAGTAGTGGAAGTTCCATTGTCCCTTAGGTAAGTCATGGAAGGCTCAACAGAGGAGGTGACGTTGGACTGGACTCTGATGAATAAGCAGGAGTTTGTTGGTACAGGAGTCAAGAAATGCTTTGTTTTGAGGAAGTCAGAGAAAGCTTCTTGGAGGAGACACATTTCACTTGAGGACCACGAGTTTGCTAGATTCGGAGGGTGAAGGAGGGAGGGACCACTTGAGCCTGGAATGTCACAAAAAAAGGCTTTCTGAACACATTTGACTTGGGTTTCGATTTGGTGGAGTCAGAAAAAATCTCTGGAAGAGGCAATTTAATAAAAAAGATTTTATTTGAAAGTAATATAAGGAGATGACATTTATCCTGGCTTTAGTGGGTGAGCGAACACTTCACAAGGGGGAGAAAAGAAGAGAAAGGCACCAGGGAGTTCGACCAGACTCAGAAAAGGCTTCTTGGAGCCACTTCAAGGGTGGGCTTTCTGCCCACCCTCCAAGACCCAAGACGTAGGATCTAAAGGTGCTACCTGTGTAGACGCTGTGAATTCCGAGGTGGTGGCTCTGCCGTTCCGACTTCCCAGCTTGGGTAACCTCTGAGAAGGATCCGCGAGGGACTGCGGCGCAGGTTTGCGGAGCCCACAAGCAGAGCTGAATGCTTTATGTCCGAATCGACCAATGGGCTAGCGGCACCCGGTTGCCAGGGCGACGGAGCTAGCAGGGGCGGAGTTAGGACCCTAGGGGCGGGGCCTGGGCGGGGCTTATATAAGCGGACAGCAGGCGGAAGGCGGGGCGTGGGGTCGGTGGCTGCTGGGCGCGCGGGGCGCAGGCCGCGGGGCCGGAGCCGGGGGGAGCGAGCGAGCGGAGGCGCCGAGGATCCGATTCACTCGCTAGGGAGACCTATGGGCCGAAGCCGTGTAAATGCGTTTTAAGGCGAGTGCAGGGAGTGGCTTGGGGAGCCTCGGGGAGCGGGCGCCCTCCGCTTCGGTGCTGACCTGCCTCCTGGCCCCTCTTGCCTCCTCTCAGCAGGGGCCTCGGCTCCGCAACTGCCACTCCTTCTCGGGGTGTTGCACAAGTTTCGAGGTCACCGGCGACCCCCCCTAGCAGCGCGCCTGGCTCTGGCCCCCGCGAAGGAGGACGGGGCTTGGTAAGGGGGTATGGGGGTTGGGACGGAACCTCAGCCCTGCTCTCGAGAGGGGTCAGTCGGGCAGAATCCCGGCTTTAGATTCGCGCCCCAGAGCCCGCGGACCCCGCCCACCATGTGGCACCTTCATGCTTGCTTAGAATTCTAGCATGACAGGACCAACCATTTACAAACGGGGAAACCGAGCTCTGAGAGGGGTCGGAAAGTACCCAAGGTCACTTAGCAGAGAGCGGACTCGAATCTAAGCTGCTGTTTTCAGGCTGAGAATCTTTGGCTTGACCGAAGGCATCCTCTCTAGGTGGGCGTGGTCAGGATTGGGGGCGCCTTGGAAACTTCCCCACCCAGATGTCTTAGATTTCCTGCCCTCTTGTTATTTACCTCTTTCCAAACCCAGAATTTGGGAACTGGAAATGGTCTCCAAAACAATCCATCCATTTTACAAGTGGGGCAACTGAGGCTGACAGACATGACATTTAGGCATACAATGTTTTGTCCCATCCAGAATTCCTGATCGTCCCCAACGTTCCCAGTGAACCCAAACTCCCAAGCTTGTCCTGGGGGCGGGGCGTGACGGAATTTGGAAGGCGAGGGGCGCAGCGGATCATGCCTCTTAGCTGTGCCCTCCATCTCTCCTCCTCCTCCTCCTCCTCCTCCTCCTCCTCCTCCGCCCCCCCCCCCCCGCAGTGTGTTGCATACTTTCTAAGGCGGAGGCGGCGGCGGCAGCGGCGGCTGTTCCTGCTCAGTATGGCTGGCTACCTGAGTGAATCGGACTTTGTGATGGTGGAGGAGGGCTTCAGTACCAAAGACCTGCTGGAGGAACTCACTTTGGGGGCCTCACAGGCCACCACGGTGAGAGGCTGGGAGTGGGGGATGGGTCCCCTGTCCTCTCCTCTGGAGGGGCTCCTAGGGCCCTCATATTATTCTTCCACTTATTTGGTATTCAGTCCTAAATATTTGCCAGAGACTGGCTCATTTTATCTCCAGTTTCCAAATCTGCCCCTCCTGTGTTCTCTGCCTTGATGAACAAACAGTATCAATGCCTTGTACCCAGCCTTTCAGTACAGCAGACTGGGAGTTCTCTACTTTTCCTCCTTTACCTCCCACATGTAAACATCACCCATCTCTGTGAGGTCTGCCTCCTTAAATAACCCTCCAGGGATTCAGTCCTCATCATGTAGTTCAGTCCTCATCTCTCTAAAGGCCTCCTGAGCAACAACCCCCTGTTTCATCCCACCTTTCTAACTATATCATAGCCCTGCTCAAAATCAGAATTCTGTTGCTACAGGATCAAGTCTGTTTCCATTGCCCCATTTCTGCCTTTATATTCCCACAGTATGTATTATGCTCCATCAGAGCTGAACTACTCTATTCATATTTCCCAGTGATGCCTTATGTTCTATTGCCCTGACTTTACCCAGGCTGTCCTCTCTGTCTGGAACATCCAGACAGAGAACATCCAGAAAGCCTCTCCCCTTTACCCATTTCTAGTATTCCTTTCTTTTCATCTGTGTTGCTTTTTCCTGATTGCCCCAAGCACAGATTTTATTTCCTTCTCTGTGGCCCCCAATACATTTTGTGGAAACATACTGCTAGCACTCACTGAAGGGGTCTCTTCTGACCGAAGCCCCTTTAGGGCTAGAGACCTGTCTGATCATCTCTGTCCCTTAGCAGCCTATCTAATACGAAAAATGGGCATGAGGAAAAAAATGTTGCAGGAAAAGGAAAATGAGTCTCAAGGAAGGTCTAAATAATGTATCTTACCCAGGCTCATACATGTTCAGCCTTCAAGCCAGTTTGTGATAACCAGTTGTCCATAGGTGTTGCTTGTGGTGGCGGTGGGACAACCTCAAGGCTTCATGAGCAACTGTGTGTGGAAGATGGTGGGCTGTAGGCCACAGCATCTGCCTTTCCTGGTGCAGACTGATGTATATGCAGTTCTGTTACTTTGGAAGCACATGCAAAATGCAGCAGCAGCATTCAAGGCTAAGTTGCTTCACAGGTTTGGGGTAGGTGGCATTTGGAAGGAGACCTGAAGGTAGATTGGGATTTTGCTAAATCCAGTGGAGGAGTCGGTGGGAACAAAGGCTTGGAGGTAGAAAAATGATCCAGCCTATAGTTGGCATTTTAGCTGTGTTGAGGGGAGGGGTGAGAGCTGGATCACAGGGCCTTGAATGCCAGGCTAAGGAGTTTGCCTTCCATCCTACACAACAGGGTAACTTTGTGGCCAGAACTGAACTGGAGGTAGGTATTTGGAATGATTATGGATGGCTTGCATCGGGAGGGAGCTGGGTATTGTAGTGTCTCACATCCATCCACCTCTTGTTGTGCAGGGCGAGGTTGCTGCCTTCTTCGTGGCAGACCTGGGTGCCGTGGTGAGAAAGCACTTTTGCTTTCTGAAGTGCCTGCCTCGAGTCCGGCCTTTTTATGCTGTCAAGTGCAACAGCAGCCTGGGTGTGCTGAAGGTCCTAGCTGAGCTGGGGCTGGGCTTCAGCTGTGCTAACAAGGTGAGCTCCTGCCCTCACCTGGGCACTGATCTTTGATGCCTACTGATTGTGGCCCTGATGGGTGGTTGGGCCCTGGGAAAGAGTGATCTGCAGTTGGTCCCTACCTTCTGGGAAAGCCATCCACTCAGGAGGAGGCTCCAGGGATGAGGGAGGAAGAAATGAGCATGAAATTTATTAGATTTGAAATTCCAAATTGGAACATTGTGTGTCCCTGGGTAGATGGGTCTCTTTTTTAACGGAGGTTTTTAAATGTCTTGGCATAGAGCTATATGTGGTATTCTTCCAATTAAAACAAAACAAAACACATCTACATTGTTGGTTTTATTTTTTCTTTTATAATATTAATGTGTGAATGTGCTTTTCTTTAATCCTTTTACAATTTTGTTGTTGCTGCCAATTTTACTGGCTTTCTAATTTGATTTCTGCTGTTATCTTAATTCCTCCTACTGGCTTTTGATCAACTTTGCTTATGTACTGTCACTCAATAGTCATTGAACCACAATTGTGACTGCTTGGTAGAGCTAGAGGTATAGCATTGCACAAGACAAACTCTGTTGTCCTTGAGTAGAATGCCTACTTCATCTATTTTCATTCTGTTCTGACTAGATTAAAAAGCCTTTAAGCTATAAAGTATCCTCAGGGTATGGTTTTGAACATATCTCATTTATTTAGCAAATATTTATTGAGCAGCTAGAGTGGGGCCAAATATTATTCTAGGTGGGTATTTAGCCATGAATCAAACAAAACAAAAAAGCCCTTCCTTCATGGAGCTTGCTTTTTAAAAAAATAAACAAAGGAAACTGTGAAAACAGAGTGTTTTAGGTTGTAAACGCTGGGGTGAAGAAGCAGGAAAGAGAAGTAGGGAATGCTGGGCGAGAGCATTGCATTGTTTTGGCCAGGGAAGGCTGTGCTGAAATTTGAATGCAGATCTGAAGGAGGCAGGGGATCAAGCCAGGTGGATAGCTAGGGGAAGAGCATTCCAGACAGAGGGAACAGCAGGTGCAAAGCTCTGAGATAGGAACAGGCCTGCTGAGCATTGTTTTGGGATATTGTTGCTGTTCTCAGTTTCTAGATGGTTAATAATGGTTGTTTTGAGGGAACTCCCTTTTAAACCCTGATGGGCAAGGTGGCTGGATGTTGTGAGGAGAGTTCTAGAAAGGACTGCTGGAATAGACAGGAAGAGATCCAGCCTGGGCAGGATGGTGGGGAGAGGTGTGCATGGGGGTGGAGTGATCCGAACAAGGTCCTTTGCTGGGGAGTGAATGTTAATACTCCTGCTCTTCTTGGTGGTGAGTCTCTTGCTCTTGCTTTGCACATCTCATGTTATGTGTGTCTTACATAAAGCCCTGTGAAGCTCGTGGCAAGAAATCCAGAGCCAAGACTTTTGTCCTCCCAGCCACCTCCTGCAGCACACTGGGCCTCCACTTGGGGCGAGAAGGAACAGGATCCCTTGGTTCCCCTAGTCTAGAGGTGAAGGATAGGACAAAACCTCACTGACTGAAGTGCTGTGCTTCTGGAAACCCAGGGAGGAGGTGCCTGGCTTTTTAGTCTCTGGGGCTGGCCTCCAAAGGGCAGAAATGCTAGGTGCTAGGGTATAGGAGACCTTGAAGATAGTAGAAATTTCTACTGTTTGCTGAGGGCATCTGCTGTGCCAGGCACTTTGCCAAGAAGTTTCTGTACATGATCTCATTTTTTTCTCGCAACAGCTCTCTGAGGTCATTATTTTATCAGGATTCTGACAACAGTCTTGTGGAGACACATTACACATATAAGGAAATGAAGCACAGAGGTTGAGGGATTTGCTCAGGGTCATGCATTGTGAGGTGACAGCTTGAGTCTAGCAATGTGATCTTCAACTCCATTGCTGTTGTCTTTTCCAAGGTCCTTGGAAAAGGAGGTGGCTGAGCTGGTACTTGACTAGTGTTGTCTGCCCTCATTTCCCTATAAGGGCAAGTAGAGGTCTGAGCTCCCTCCTGTGGTTCGGATCATTCAGACCCTTTGGGGCATCATTTACAGAGAGGTGGCTCCTGGGAATTAAAAGGTTTTTTTTTTTTTTTCTTTGCAGCACTGGAGATGGCCTCCTACTTGTTAGACAAGCACTTTCTCTTAAGCTCCATTCTCAGCCCGACTTAGAATTTTTCTTAAAGGGGAGAGGCTGCCCTCTTCTGGTTGATATTAGTGGGTGGCCATGCTTAATGGCACCATGCCATAGTGGACATTGACCAAGGGAAGGGCCTGGCATAAGCTAGGGCTGGATGTATAGACAGACACCCATTCGACATGTTCCAGAGCCAGGAGCACAGGCCATGGCTAGCACAGGGCTCAGGTCCATCTGGCTTCTTCCCATGGACCTTATATCATTGTTCCAAACCCATCCCTTGTCCTTAGCTGACTCCCTTAGCTTCCTTGTATCCTTAGAAGCCTTCCTTGGACACTACATCCTCCTCCAGCCCAGTGCCTTGCTCCCCCACGATGGTCAAATCAGCAGGGTTGTCTGCATGCTTGCCTGTCCCCACTCAATGCCTTGTCCCCCAATACCGCTCCTCAGGCCACTGCTGCCCAGCCTTCACTCTCACTGCTGGAAAGAATTTCCTGTTATCAAGGTACCCAAGGACCTTCAAGATCCAATGAGCACTTTATTTGAAGCAGTAATTTGTGAGTTATTCAGATAATACATTGATTCATTCACCCAAAGATAAAGTAGGGCATCAGTTTTATGTCTCCATAGATAATGACCATTATGGGTTTGGTGGATATATAGCATCTACAAAACACATCAGCGAGTCACAGAGAGTATATAAAATATGTTGCAATTTTCTAACAGTATATAAAAAGCACTCGTGGTAATACTGTTCCACACAACTTTAAACTCAGTAGGTATTGGAGATATGTCCATGTTGACACATCTGGACCTGGTCTGAAGATACTCCTTGCTCCTCTTTTTATCTGACATCTTTTATTATTTATTTATTTGGTATCAGGGATTGAACTTTGGGGGATGGGGGCTTAATTACTGAGCCACATCTCCAGCCCTTTTTATTGTTTATTAGAGACAGTTTTTTTCCAAGTTGCTTAGGGCCTCGCTAAGTTGCTGAGGGTGGCTTTGAACTTGTGATCCTTCTGCCTCAGCCTCCCGAGTTGCTGAGATTACAGATGTGTGCCACCCCCCAGGCACTATCTGACCTCTTAACTGCATTCTACTCAGCAACATATTCTTAAAAATAACATTCACGTGTGCCCTAGAGAGTTCAGAGATACGTAAGAGGACAGAGTGTGCTGCAGGGCCGCCCCACCTTCGCTAGGCGCTGCTGCTCATTGAGAATGGCATTATCATCTGTGGATTTGTCTCCCTCTTCTCTTCTCCTGAGTCCTTGGGCCAGGCTTCTCCCATCATCTACTGCTTTCCAAATGGTAGCATTCCTCCTTGTTCTGTCTTAGACCCCCTCTCTTGTAAAGTCTTCCTCCTCTTAGAGAATTTCATCTCGTCTCAATGCTTAAATACCATCAGTATGCCAGAGCCTCCCACATATTAACCTCCAGCTCCTACCTGTCTGTCTAGCTGACTGGCCAGCAGAGGCCTGGACCAGGTTGCTCACACACACCCCTGATCTCCCCCTCTTCTTCTCATGAGGATGCCTAGGTCTGCTGGGAGTGTGTGCGCCTCTCACATATCTTCACCCCTCATTCCTACATGCTGTCCATCATCAGCTTAGTAGCCAGCCTCTGGAACACATCTCCCAGTCTTTCCAGAGCTGGTTATATCATCTCTCCCAGGGCAATTATGACAGCCAGTGACCACTCTCCCCAGAATCCCCTCAGGCCCCTCCTCAGGTGACAGAATAATAAACACTTAGACCTTGTGTTTAAAATATAGTTCTGACTGTGTCATTTCCCTTCTTGAAACTCTTAAAATTCTTTCCATCATCTTCAGGGTAAACTATAAACCTACCAGCAGTTCCTTGGTTTTTCTCGGGAGCTCTGCCCACCTCCTGACCTCATCTTCCTCACTACATGTACCCTGCCCAAGCCAAGCCAACAGCCTCTGTTCTTTGGTTTGCCTGAGCACCTTCTTGCCCCAGAATCTCTGTCCAGGTTGCTTTGTCTCCTGGAAACCTTCTTTTCTTCCTTCTTGGTCTGGCAGAGGCCCGCTGCAGGCTTTGCTTCAATTCCTGACCCCCAGAAAGGCTGTCCTTTATCCCTCACATCCAGGTCTCTTGGTCCAGCATTCTCTAGCATACTGTACTTTTTCTTCAACCTTTTAATAATTTATAATTCCACCATTATTCAGTATTCATCTGTGACTGCCTGTCTTTCCCAGCAGCTTGAAAGCTCCATGGGGTCAGACGTGCTGCCTGACTTGTTTTCATTAGCACCCATCAGAGAGCCTTAGAACTCAATAAATTCACAAGAGACTCCTGTCAGTGCAGGTTGAAGTATGGCAGTTGCAGTCCCAGCTGTGTCTTCATTATAAACTCTGTGACTTTGGACAAGTCACCTAACCTCTTTTGAGTCTCTTACTTACAAGAGTATTATGAAGGTTAATTGAGAATGCATTTAAAATTCAAACTAAATGCAATGGCTGGCATATAGCGAGCCTTTATAAATGATAATATTTAAGTATTTATAATAAAAGCTAAATCACAGGTGTTATCATTGTTTCTTCCCCTCACCTCATGTGGCAAGGCAGGGAGCAAAAACACACTTTCACATGCACTTGACCTCATGGTGGAGGCCACATCCACCTCTGGGAAGCAAGCTGTGGGGGGACTGAGTCTGGCTCTGGAGCTGGACCTTTGTGTCCTACTCTGCTACTTACTGACAGTATCTTCATAGGCAGGTGCACCTCTCTGAACTCAATTTTGTACTCTGTGAAATGTGGCCAGTAAATACTTCATAGGATAGGTATAGGCACTATATGAAATAATGCATATAAATACCTAGTGCTAAAAATTTGCTAAATAAAAAATTAGAGTTTAATTACAAACTCAGATGGTTACAAATGGCTCTTATGTCTCCTGCCATATTTCAAAACTGGCTCGCTCTTGACTTCTTTCACTTATTCATGAAGAGTCAGACTTGAATTTGAAAATTGGTTTTGCCATCTATGGGTTCCATAGCCTCTTTGAGCACCAGTTTCCTTCTGTGTAGAATGGAGCTAATACCCGCCTGAATGGGTTATTGTAAGGACTGAATAAACTGATGCATTTAAAGCAGGGGTCAGCAAACTATGGACAGTGGTCCAAAGCCAGCTTACTACCTGACTGCATCAAGTTTTACTGGATCACAGCCATACTCTTTCATTTATGCATTGTCTCTGGCTGCTCTGGTGCCACAATGGCAACTGAATAGTGTGACAGAGATCACATGATGTGCAGAGCTTGAAATATGATTCAGACCTTCTACAAAAAAAGGTCTACCAACACTTCATATCAAGCACCTCTGTCAGGGCAGCTTGTGGCAGGTGCTCAATGAACATGGCTACTCCCACAGCCGCCACCACTGCCTCCACCACCAGCCATCATTGTCTGTACCATTAATGCAGCAATCAAGTAGTGCTGTATTAATAAAGGTGAGGAAGAGCTGGGGGTGTAGCTCAGGGCAGAGCATTTGCCTAGCATGCTCAAAGCTCTCCGGTTCCCTCCTCAGCCTTGCAAAAAAACCCCCCAGAAAAACCAAATAAATAAACAAAAGGTGAGGAAGAGGAGGCCTTAGGGGAGAGGGGCTGAGTTGGAGTCACCCAGCATGGTACCCTGCATAGCATAGACCTTTGGGGCTGGGTGATCTCCCAGAAATCTACTCAGTCTTTTTTTGGGAGGTACCAGGGATTGAACTCAGGGTCACTCGACCACTGAGCCATATCCTCAGTCCTATTTTTTTTTGTACTTTATTTAGAGACAAGGTCTCACTGAGTTGCTTAGCACCCCACTTTGGCTGAGGCTGGCTTTGAACTCATGATCCTCCTGCCTCAGCCTTCTGAGCTGCTAGGATTACAGGCGTGTACCACTGTGTCCAGCTAGGTGCTCAGTCTTATAGACTTTTTAATACACAAAGTAATGGTCTTATTTATCAAGTGGACAAAGTTATATATATTTATAAGATACAACATAATTTTTTGGGGGGTGGTACTGGGGACTGAGCCCAGGGGTGCTCTACTGCTGAGTTGCATCTCAGCCCTTTTCTTTTTCTTTTTTGGAGACAGGTTCTCACTCAGTTGCCAAAGCTGTCTTCAAACTTGCAATTCTCTTGCCTCAGCCTCCCAAACTGCTAGGATTATAGGCATGTGCCACCACACCTGGCTGCAACATAATATTTTGATATATATTTACATTGTGGGATGGCTAAATCAAACTGACATAACACATTGATGCACATATTCATTTTTTTTGTGATGAGAACACCTAATCTACTCTTAGCAATTTCCAGGCATACAGTACACTGTTCTTGGTTACAGTCACCAAGACATACAAGAGATCTCTTGGACTTATCTTTGACACTGTATCCTTTGACAACTTCTCCCCACAGCTCCTCTACCTTGCTGGCCAACACTATTCTATTCTCTGCTTCTTTTAAATTTGAGTTTTTTAGACTCTACATACAAGTGTGATCATATGGTATTTGTCCTTCTGTCTCTGGTTTATTTTAATTAACATAATGTCCCCCAGGTTCATTCATGTCATCAAAAATGACCAATTTCCAGGCACTGGGGATGTGGCTCTGTGGTAGTATGCTTGCCTAGTATGTATGCAGCCCCTGGGATCAATTACCAGCATCACAAGAGAAAAAAATTATAAATGACAAGACATCTTTCCTTTTTTAAGGCTAAAGAGTATTCCATTGTGTGTGTGTGTGTGTGTGTGTGTGTGTGTGTGTGTGTGTATAACATTTTCTTTATCTGATCATCCATCAATGAATGTTTAGGTTGATTCTATAACTTGGCTAATTATGAATGATGCTGGAATGAACATGAAAGTGTAGAAGACATGTCTTTGACATACTGATTTCAATTTCGTTCTCCTCCTTTTTTTTTTTTTTTTGGTACTAGGGATCGAACTCAGGGGTGCTTTATCATTGAGCCACATCCCCAGCCCTGTTTTGTATTTTATTTAGAGACAGATTAGATTTTACTCCCTTTTGCTGAGGCTGGCTTTGAACTCATGGTCCTCCTGCCTCAGCCTCCTGAGCTGCTGGGATTATAGGCATGCACCACCCCTTTTTATTTTTATTTAGAGACCAGGTCTTGCTAAGTTGCTTAGGTCCTCGCTAAGTTTCTGAGGCTGGCCTCAAACTTGCGATCCTCCTGCCTCAGCTTCTCAGGTCACTGGGATTACAGGTTTGTGCCACTGTGCCTGGCTCTGATTTCAGTTTCTTTGGATATATACCCAGTATGGGATTTCTGGATCCTAATAGCTCTACTTTTAATTTTTTGAGGAACTTCCATACTGTTTTCCAAGTAATATTCATTTAACATTTAAATTTGCCAGAAAAATGTATCAGAAGCCTGTCATCAGGACCATCATGAGTCCCTATAGGGCCTTCATGTGAATTAGAAAATGTACCCCTTAAGAGACTTAATTGTTATAATAAATATGCTGATTTTATAAGAATTAGATGATTTACTACCAGTGAGTTATAATAAATGTATGAAAAACCCCTCTAATTGCTGTGAATGGGACTCCTCAGGATTGTGCAGCGCACCATGGGATGGCTGTATGCAGCAGCGCAGAGTGAGTGAATCAGCATAAAGTCCTGATTTTTGTTTATCTGTTGTCTTAAAGGGATGGCCCACTTGTTATGGACCTCCCCATGAATAGCTAAGACTTTGCCCCTCACCTGTGCTTCCTTGGCTCCCATGGGCCAGCAGGCCCTGGTGCCTCCTCACCACCACCTTTGGGACCCCACAGGCAGAGATGGAGTTGGTCCAGCGCATTGGTGTCCCTGCCAGTAAGATCATCTATGCCAACCCCTGTAAGCAAATCGCACAGATCAAGTATGCTGCTAAGCATGGGGTGCGGCTACTGAGCTTCGACAATGAGATGGAGCTGGCAAAGGTGGTCAAGAGCCACCCCAGTGCCAAGTAAGCTAAGAGTCACTCATGCAGGGAGGCTGGGCTGCTGGGTGTGGGCAGGAAGGGTGGGAGGTGTGGGGAGCTGGGAGAAGACCCCGTCCTGGACCTGGCCACACTTACAGGAGGTTGAGGTGGCTGCTCTCTGACTGGGCCCAGGATGCCAGGGTCTGATTAGATCAAAGGCACTGGTTACAAGCCAGGCAGAAAAGACCCACGGTATTGGAGGTCAAGTCTCAGGCTTGAGAGAACCTGGGCGGGGGTGGGGGTGGTCAGGAAAGCTTCAAGAGGAGATGGCACATGAATTGGGCCCTGAGGAATGAATAAAATTTGGGAAGGGCACATAGTGAACTACATGAGCAAACAGACTGGTGTTGGAAACAGTATGGGTTATCCAAGGAATCTGCAGCAATGTGATGCAGCTGGAATACGCCATGATGGGCAGAGCACACAGTGAATGACATGCAGACGTGGATTCTGGAAGGGGCCAGGGCTGGACATTTTGCTCTGGCTGTGGCTTTTACAGGTTACTAGGTACCCTGGGGATCCAGGAAGGAGCCCTGGGTGAAGAGCAGGTTGAGTGGCAGGCCACTCTGGTTTACCCAAAGCGGCTTCCATCGTGTTACTAGGGTTCTTCATAAGGCTTTTTCAGCAAAATGTTTCCCCTCATGCTTGAAATGTCTGAAAACTCTGCCAGGTGTGGAGGCTGAGTTGGAAGGATGGGAGCTGCCCAGGGGAGGTAGACCAGGAATGTAGGAATGGGTCCTAGGACACTTAGAGAGTGGGTTATCCAAGACTCAGAGGTTGATGGCTGAGCAGGAGAGGAGGGGTATGGGAGGCTGTGGACTCAGTTGGCTCTGAGCCACGAGTCCCCAGCTCTGGGTTCAGAGGAGACCTGGTTGGGGAGGCGAAGGCAGGATTCACCCAGCAGGGTGCACTGCTTGTTTCCTTAGGATGGTGCTGTGCATTGCCACCGACGACTCCCACTCCCTGAGCCGCCTAAGCCTGAAGTTTGGAGCGTCGCTGAAATCCTGCAGACATCTGCTTGAAAATGCCAAGAAGAGCCACATGGAGGTGGTGGGTGTGAGGTGTGCACCAGGATCCCCACCACCCCCACCCATGCTCAGTCCTCTGCCTGTTTCCCAGGAATTAATCATCCTGTATGAGACTTTGCCCAGAGCTTCCAAGCATGGCCTACCCCTGGGCCTGGAATTTTGCCAGTTGAGAATTTCCTCTCTCTGAAAAGAAGGTTTGGAATGTCCCCTTCCCTAACTCCACAATCTCCAGAAGGTCTTATTCCAGAAGGTTCTTCTCAGGGACCTGGCCTTGGGGAAATTAAAGTAAGGCAGGCTGAATAACTTGTCCAGGCCACATAGCTGAGGGGCAGGCATGTCTGGATCTGGGTTTCTTGGGGCCCTAGTTCTTATCCCTTAATGTTCCTCTCCAGGGGCAGCATGGGGGCATGGGAGGAGCACTAAGTGCCTCCTGTCTAGTCCTTACTTGCCACATGGCCCTTTGCAACCCATTTAACGGTTCAGGCCTTCAGTCATTGTACCTTTAACATGGGTACACTGTCCCACGTGTCTGCCCAAGGCTGTTCCTCACTGGAACTGGGGCGGGGGGGCTCTTCATGTAAGCTGAGTCTCTTCCTTCCTTTCCCAGTTTTCATGTTGGCAGTGGCTGTCCTGACCCTCAGGCCTATGCTCAGTCCATCGCAGATGCCCGCCTTGTGTTTGAAATGGGTGCCGAGTTGGGCCACACAATGCACATTCTGGACCTTGGTGGAGGCTTCCCTGGCATAGAGGGAGCCAAAGTGAGATTTGAAGAGGTAACCCTGGCGCTAGTAGTGTCTTGCTGGGCCCTCTGGGTAGGGAGCAGGGGGACACAGTGGAGGGATACAGTGATCACAAGGATACTGTGAGTGGGTCCTGTGTGACACATGCTGTTCTCGTTGCTTTCCCTGGATCATCTCACTACTGTTAACCTCATGCTAAGGCTGAGCAAACCAAGTCTCAGAGGTTTTGACATTTCCTGAGTCCACAGCAGAGCTGGCTGCATACCAGGCTCAGCCTGGTTCCAGAACCCGCTTACCAAACCTGTGTGAGGCTTAGCCAAAACCTAGTTGCATGTCATAAGACTCTTTGAGGGTCTGAGTATGCCCTGTCCACCCTCAGGTGAGCTGACAAAAAATAAGGTGGGAAGGCAGGGGAAGGAAAAACAACCTTGGATCCACTCCCAGTCTGTGTCTCCTTCCACCTGTGAGATGAAGGCAGGAAAATGTCATTGCAATCCTTATTCTTACCACTAGGAGTCACTTTTTCTTAGAAAGAGGCCTTTTCCGGAATCTCCACAGCTAGGAATTGACCCAGAGGAGCTAATACCAAATGGACCCAAAGAATTAGCCTCATAGACCAGAGTTGCAGCTTTGCATATAATCAAAATTGAGTGCATTTACCTAGACCATCTAATACTTGGGATTGGTTAGATTATAAATCTTTTTTTTTGGCACTGGGATTTGAACCCAGGGGCACTTTACCACTGAGTGACATCCATAGCCATTTATTTTCAGACAAGGATTCGCTAAGTTGCTTAGGGCCTGCCTCACTAAGTTGCTGAGGCTGGCCTTAAATGTGAGATCCTCTTACCTCAGCCTCTGGAATTGCTGGGATTACAGGCATACACCACCACGCCTTGGCATGGAACATTCTTACGATGAAAATATTCACTCACGTGAACATATTCTCAATCTACTGAGTAAAACAGGCAATCAGAACATATACACAGACCCATCTTGTTTATAATAAAAAATGTTTGCATAAAAAGAATTAAAGGAGTTTCTCTAGAAAGCTCACAATGATTAGGTTCCTTGACATGATAAAATTAGGATGTCTTTTATCTTCTTTTTCCTCCTTGGTTGTTTTAAAAATTTTTTTCTCTAATTTAATGTATTATTTAATGAACTGGTTATTTATGAAAGAAAGATCCATCCACATCAGGGCTTCTGGATTTGAGCACCTAGCAAAAAGGATGCTCCTCCCCTTTATGAGGGCACTGAACAGGGTGATTTATATAAGCACGAGGGTCGTGATTCAGCCCTGTCCCCCTCCCACCTGTCTAGCTGCCCCAAATTACTAGCTGGGGCCTTAGCAGCTGCCAAATCCTTCTTCCTGAAATCAAAGCAGCTTTCAAGAAACAGACTTGGACCTGTAGCAGATCTTTAGCATAAACCTCACCTTGCAAACCAGAATAGGCTTCCAGTCTATTTTGAACACATAATTGTCCCCTCATCCCCTCTCACCAGATTGCTTCTGTGATCAACTCAGCCTTGGACCTGTACTTCCCAGAGGGCTGTGGTGTGGACATCCTTGCTGAGCTGGGGCGCTACTATGTGACCTCCGCCTTCACCGTGGCAGTCAGCATCATTGCCAAGAAGGAGGTTCTTCTGGACCAGCCTGGCAGGGAGGGTAGGTGCCAGATGGATAGCAGAGCCCCATTCTTCCCTAAAGCTGGGGACAGTGGCTGGCTGAGCAGCGTCTAGATTTAGGCCTAGAGGTGGGGGTGGGGGAGTCTGGAGAATGGGTGCTTGCTGTAGGGAAAATTACAATTGGGTCCACTCACCCCAAGACACTTGTTTAGCATCCTTTTTCCAAGGCATGTTCATATTTTGTGCAGATTGAGATCAAGATGGACATAGAATAGATTCTTTACTGACTCCATTTTTGTTTGATGAGGAAACAGAGTTAAAGGGAACACAAGTGAATTGCTTAATAGCTTGTAAAGAGGTAAAGCCTGTGTTTGACCCATGTCTGTCTCCTCCTCATGTCTTGTTCATTCATCCTCATAATTTAATAAAATAATTAACAACAACTTATATTTGTTAAAGTCCCCTTTATGGATGAAAGAATGAAGGCAAGGAGAGGTTGGGTTAGCAGCCTAAGGTCACACAACTGACAAGAGGCAGTGCTGGAATTCAAGTTCAGGCTGGGCTGATTCAGCTTGTGTGTCCATACCACCAGTGTAAACATTCTTCTCTGCCCTTCCAGATCGACAAATCAGGCCTCCTCGGCACCTCTCTTTGCTCTTTGAGGGAGAGGTGTCAGAGACTCTGATCTTGGGCTTTGCCGTTTCTCTGTCCTTCCAGGACTCTAGGGAGAGCTTCAGGGATGATTCACATGGCAGGGTGGTGGGTTCCAGGTAGAGATGTTGCATGTGTATGTGTGTGTGTGTATGTGTGTATATGTGTGTACGCACGCGCACGTGTGCAGGAATGACATTCTGGCCTCTGTCACAGATCTGGGGGGATTAGCCTACCTAGTCCAGTCAGAAGACCTGGCTTCTCATTCCAGCTCATCCACCACCCTGTTATGTGCTTCTGAACAAGAGGCTTAACTTCTTGGGGCCTTGAATTTGGGTGGGCTACTCTTCTGCTTTTGCTAGGACACCTAGGGGCTCAGCTGCAGGCTGGTAATGTGTCCCAGGCAGGAACGCTGCAAGGGTGGGTGTTCCCAACACAACCGTGAACCCATGTCATCAGAAGGATGGCTGTTGGTAGCTCCAATTGCAGGACCCACCCCATAGTTGAGGAAGAGGCAGCCCTCTGGCTTCACAGACCTGTCATGCTTGCTGGGCCCACCATGGTACCAACTCCCCACTCTCAGGCCCCTTACATTCTGCTTGTGTTGCCCCTGACCCTTCCCCTCCCTGCAGAGGAAAATGGTTCCGCCCCCAAGACCATCGTGTACCATCTTGATGACGGTGTGTATGGGATCTTCAACTCAGTCCTGTTTGACAACATCTGCCCCACCCCCATCCTGCAGAAGGTGAGCCTACCCCTTGTGGGCCTGTTTTCACCTGTGTGTGTTTCAGTAACCTGTTGTGTTTTTACCTAATTTTTCTTTTTTGTGGTGCTGGGGATTGAACCCAGGACCCTTGAGCATTCTAGGCAGTTGCTCTATCACTGAGCTATATCCCCAGTCCTTTATCTAATTTTTAAAAAGAAAAACACATTCATTGTAGAAAATATACAAGGACAAAATTATTGCCCATAACCTCACTATACTAAGATAGACTTCTTGTGCATTATATTTATTTCTGTTCTTTTAAAAAATGCATTGTAGGGGCTGGGAGTTGTGGCTCAGTGCTGGAGCCCTTGCCTAGCATGTGTGGGGCACTGGGTTCGATCCCTAGCACCACTTAAAAATGAAAACAAAATAAAAGTATTGTGTTTACCTACAACTAAAAAAGATATTTTAAAAGAAATGCATTGTAGCCTGGAGCAATGGCACACATCTGTAATCCCAGCGACTAGGGAGGCTGAGGTAGGAAGATTGCAAGTTTAAGGCCAGCCTCAGCAATTTAGTGAGCATCTAAGCAACACAGTGAGACCCTGTCTCAAAATAAAAAGGGCTGGGGATATATCCCAGTGGTTAAGCATCCCTGGATTAAATCTCTAGTACCAAAAAAAAAAAAAACCCCAAAACAAACAAACAAACAAACAAAAAAAACCCAAAAGTAATGTACTCTGTTTTCATTGAGTTAAAATCATATTATCATGGGGCATAGTTATTTCCATACCATTAGTTAATTTTTATTGTAGTTATAGATGGATACAATACCTTTATTTTATTTATCTTTTTTAAAAAATATGGACACAATATCTTTTCTTTCTTTATTTATTTTTATGTGGTGCTGAGGATCAAACCAAGTGCCTCACATGTGCAAGGCCAAGTACTCTGCCGCTGAGCTACAACCCCAGCCTCATATTTTATTTATCTTTATATGGTGTGGAGGATTGAACCCAGGGCCCCACACTAGCTAGGCTAGCACTCTACCACTGAGCTACAACCCTAGCCCCCCATTAATTAATTTTTGATAACATGTTTTTTGATGACTACATAGTATTTCAACACATCTAACTCCAATGGGTGGCCATGTAGTTTCCTGTATTTTTTTTTTTTTCTTGTACTGGGGGTTAAATGGCTTCTTGTTTTGAGCATTGTGAATGTATCTTGGCACACACCCCTGTTTATTGCTCTGGGGTAGATTCCTAGAAGTAAAAAGAAACAGTTCATCTGTAATGAGTTTTTTATATCAACAGGGGAACAAGAATAGAAAACACTTCAGGCTCCAGCAGCTTTACTGGGTATCAGACACATCATTGTATTTTCGTGTCTCTGGGACTTTGTGCATGTGGTTCCTCTTCTGTTCAGATCAGTCTTGAAAGATCCTATTGGGAGCTCTTCCTACCCTTATGCCACTGCAGGCAGAGGGAACCCCCACCATCTCCCAGGGGCCCCTGCACTGTGTGGGGCTTAGGGTGTTCTCATTTTGTAGTTATATATGGCTATGTCTGCTCAGCTGAGTCAGCTCCCCTACTGTGCTGAGGAATTCAATTTTCTACTCACATTAGCATTGCCTGCATTTCTGTGGTAGCCCACATCCTTCTGCATGGAGAAGGGACCAGGCTGAACCTTGGCCAGCCAAGCCCAAATGGCAGTCAGGCAGGGCCCTCTTCTTCCAGTCCCCCTTTTCCTGTTGCATTTCATCGCTGACCCACTCTCCAGTCCCTTCATTGGCTCCTCAAAATAACAGGACTGTGGTCCCTGCCCACTGACTTGTAGATGTGCCAGGGTCTCTGCTTTGACAGATCCTTAATTGGCATTTCTGACTTGGCCACCAGGATGTGACCTACTCTTTGTGGTCTATGCTCTTCCCTCTCTGGAGGGTGCCTCCGTTTCCTCCTTCAACCATTTACCCAGGGTGGCCCTGTGGGAAGAGAGCCAGGGCATGGCCCAGTTTGGTGCTGGAGACCTTGCTATATGTAATTTAGATCCAGCCATGTGGGGAGGGTATCAGGGGGACTTAGCCCAGCCAGGGTTGTCTCCACCTTGTTCTCCAAGAAATGCACTCCTCATGAGTTGTTAAGACAGCTTTGTGTCCCTACTCTTCCTTTCCAGGGACTTTGGTTTTAGACTTCGGGTATAAAAAGTTGTAGGGAATAAGGATTTACTTCTGCTTAGCCCTCTGATTTTACATTTCCTCTTTTTTTAATTCAACAAAGTATTGTGCTGAGGTTGGCAGATGATAGTAGGTAAGAATCTTTTGTGTCTTGGAAATACAGTCCTGTTGGATTGTGTGTGTGAGTGTGTGTGTGTGTGTGTGTGTGTGTGTGTGTGTGTGTGAGAGAGAGAGATTAGCACACAAATTAGAATGTCATGAGGAAAGTATAGGACAAGTATTACTAGATTTTTAAAAAAATTTTAGTTACATCTCTAAGAGTTAGACTTTGAGAAAAATTACAGTTCCATCATCAAATTAAAAAACTAACAATTTAATAGTGTCCTTCATTAGTTTTCAAAATGTCTTATAAGTGTTTTTTTTTTTTTAATAGTTGACTTGCTGGAATCAGGAGCCAAAGAAACTCCATATAGTACATTTGGTTTCTCTCTCTCTTTGGTGCTGGAGATTGAGCCTAAGGCCTCATACATGCTAGGCAAGCACTCTACCACTGAACTACACCCCCAGCCCCACCACATCTCTTTTAACCTATTGGTTTCCCCACTCTCTTTTAACATTTCAAATGTTTTTCATAATTTACTTGTTGATGAAACGGAGCTGTTTGCCCTATAGTGTTCTGCATCCTGCATTCTGGATTTTCCTGATTGGTGGATTTTCTGGATTTCCCTTTGGTGCTGCTGAACATGTTTTTTTTTTTTTTTTTTAATTTAAATGTAACTATTTACATTTCATGGTTAGATAGATTCCAAGTTTTTTGAATAAAAATACTTCATAGGAGGCCTTGTCTTTGTTTCCTTGAGTGTAATAAGCATCCTTATCATTTTACGGCCTTATCCCTTTGTCACCTCCCATGCAAAGTAACACTATCTGACTCATGCATTACCAGTCTCCTGCTTTCTTAAGTATAGTTCATTACATACAAATCTATTCCTGAAAAGTATTTAACATTTATTACACTTGTTTTTTACTTTATAAAAATGGCATTATGATGTATGCAACCTTCCTGGGCCTTTTCTCCCTTCATATCACAGTTCAGGAGTCATCAACACTGAGCACAGATCTGGAGTCCATCCATTTCTCTGCTACACAGCATTCACTGATGGTAGAAATGCCACAGATTATTCATCTGTTCTCTTGAGGCATTTGAACTTTTCCTAGGTTTTTACCTCTGTGAATGCTATGAATTCTTGCACATAGCTGTGTCACATTATCAAGGAGTGAAAAGGCAGGGGATAAGGTATGTGAATGCTAATTTCATGTGACAGTGTGGAACTGTTTTCCAAAGTGGCTGTATTAATGGACAATCCCATCATCTGTGTAAGAGAGTCTGGTGGATCCACATTCCCCCAACACTTGGTATCTTGTTATCAGATTTCAAATGTTTGCCCAATGTAACTCTATAAAATAGTATCACATTGTGTCTTAATTTGCATTCCCCCCCCATCACTAAGGAAGCCGGACATCTCTTTGTATATTTATTGGCCATACATTTCCTTTCTTCCAGGGACTCTGTAAGGTGGCTGCTGCCCTTCATGTCCGACCTTCTCTACCACATGGCCTGCATTTGCTGCCTCTCCACTCAGCTCCCACTCACCCTCCAAACTTCTTCCATCTAGTGTCTGTTCAGCACTCTACACAGGACGCTTTTGAGAGTCACATCTGCATTGCTAGGTCTTCCATGTGGCCCTTCTGTCCTCAGCAGACCATCCTCCTCTGGTTTCACACCTGACTCTCTCTGGGCTTCTGTGGCAAAGTCCTGGGCTCTGCCCTGTCCTTGTCTTTCTGGTACTTACTTCTTCCACAGCCTACTCTCTCAATTCTCTCTCAGGCCTCAGTCTTGGGTCCTCTTCCTTGTCTACATGCACTTCTTAGGCAAACATGTCCAGATGGAGGCTTTCAATATAATTCCTTCTCTTGTCACTCCAAAATTTATATCTCTAATCTGGATCACACACCCGGGCTCCAGACCTGACTATCTAGCTTTGAGGGCCAAGGCTTAGTTGGACAATGCATGGCATTTTGCCAGAAGGGAGTGGTTGAGAGGTGATGCCAGGGAGCCATTGAGATGATGATGGTTATGTTAAGCTGTGTATTCAATTATATATTAGACCTTTACTGGCAGCTCAGGCTGCTACTTGGGAGTTCCCGGGTTCGAGGGAGGGAGTGCGCGCATGCGCATGCGGAGCCCGGGAGAAGAGGGAGAGTTCCCAGGGAGTGTGCATGGAGTGTGCTGGTGGAGTTCGGCCATAAAGAGTTGCTGTTTTGAACCTACAAGTGCTTCGGGGCAGCACAGTTATTTGTGCCGAGCCAGACTGCGGCATCTAGCTACCCACAAGATGGTTCTCCTGATATCCCACATCTCGGATCTAATCTGATCAGAACTGAATTCTTGATTTCCAAACCAAAACTCCTCTGAGTAAACAGCACTTCCACTAGCTAATTGTTTAAATTTAAAAAGTTGGCATTTTTCTTGATTTTCCTCTTCCCACAGGGAATCCACCTGCAGTTCTTCAGTCTAGTTTCAAAATACATTTTGAGTTCATTTCATTCTTTCTCTGACACCATCCTAAATGAAAATCACTAACTCCACCTGCCTGGACCATCAGATAACCACTAATTGCTCTTCTGGCCCTTCTTCCTGCCATCTTACAAACCATTCTCCACAATGCAGACAAAATGATCTTTTAAACATCCAAAGATCATATTCCTTCTTGGCTTAAAGCCTTCCATGGGCTTCCCATTACTCTCCAAATAAAATTCTGACTGTTCACCCTAGTTAGTGAGGCTCCTGCCCATCCTTCTAGATGACTCTCCCCACTCTTCCCTCTCACTCACCTGATACACCCCACTGACCTCTTTTCTGTACCTGGAACATCTGAGCTCTTTCTGACCTCAGGGCTTTTACACTTGTTCTGCTTAGAATGTTTACTTATTCCTGAGATGACTGTCTTACTCTCTCCCTTTATGTCTCATCTCAGATGTCATCTCTTCAGGAGGTCTTTTCCTCATTACCCTTTCTAAAGCAGGCCTCCAACCATCAGATAATTTGGTCACCCTGTTTATTTTCCGTATAATGTCTATAATTATCTTGTTTTTGTTTACTTACCATTGGTCTGTTTTCTACACTAGCAGGTAGGCTTTATGAAGATAGTTAGCTTGTTCAATTGTTTCCTCTGAATTTTCAGCACCTGGCACACAGTAGGTGCATAACGTTTATTGAATGAATTATGACTAAATGAATCATCCATTATACTGTGAGACTCCTGAAGGCAGAAATTATTCATACTTGTTTTCCCAGTATAGAACCTGGCAAACAGTAAGCACTTAGTATATTTTAGAATTGAATTCATTTTATTTTTTGAGATGGGTTTTCTCCATATTGCCCAGGCTAGTTTTGAACTCATGGGCTCAAGCAGTCCTCCCGCCTCCAATCTCCTGAGTAGCTGGGACTAGAAATGTGTACAGCTGCACCTGGCTACATCAACTTACCTTCCTTCTTCCCTTCCATTCTTTCTTTCTTCCTTCTTTGAGATGAGGTATCACTGTGTTGTCCAGGTTGGCCTCAAACTCTTGTTCTCAAGTCATCCTCCTACCTCAGCTTCCATAACTGGGACAACAGGCTTGTAACACCACTTCTAGAATTGAATATATTTTTAAAAATTATATAAGCAACTTAAAATTTAAAGGGGCTTAATCAACCCTCTGTATCCCTCTAATGGAACTCTGTTCATTGTACATTGCCCCATGTGTGCTGCTGCACGGTTGCATAGTTCACGTATATGTTGGTGTGGCTAGTCACTGTGCACTTATGGCAGCAGAGCTGCACTAAGCATTTCTCTTTTAATTTTTGCAATAATCCTTTAAAGTAGGAATTATCAATCCACTTTACAATGAGAAAATTGAGGCTTAGAGAGGTGAAGTATCTTGTTTAAAGTCACATACTTCATAAGCGGTAATGCTTATTAACTGTAGACTGCAAGACTCTGGGGGATAGGGCTTATGTCTGACTCATCTCTGATTATCTGTCTGGTGCCAAAGAAAAGCTCTTAACTACTTTTCTATAAAATTACTGTCTCCCTATAAAATTGCTGTATCACTGGGCATTTAAGCATTGCTAATTTTTTGTTATTCATGCTTCTATGAATTTTGCTCTTTGGTAATCTCTGCATGACTGGCTCATTTTATGTGCTTCAAGTGTATTCATATTTGAAAATGATTTTCTTTAAAAATTAAGAAAATTTCTTTTTATTGGTGCATTATAATCATTCATAGTAGTAGAACTTGTTGTTACATGTGCACATAGCAGGATATAAACTCTTTTCTTTTGAAGAATGTCTGAAATAAGATTACCAGGTAAAAATAGGAGAGCATTGTTCGGGCCTCTTGATACATTATTGCCACATTATTTTTTCAGCATTTTGGACTAATATCTACTGTTACTAATTGTACCCATTTCACAATAAGCTCACAGGCATTGCATATGACCTTTTCTTGTTGTCTAATTTATCTGAAATGGCATATCTCAGTATTTGTTTTATTTTCATTTTTTTTTTTTTTTTGGTGGCAATGGGGACTGAACCCAGTGGTACTCTACCACTAAGCCTAATCCTCAGCCCCCCCACACCTTTTTAAAAAAATATCTTTTTAGTTATTTATTTTTAATAAGTTACTGAATTTTTTTTAGTTATAGATGAACTAAAAAAAAATTTTTATGTGGTGCTGAGGATCAAACCCAGTGCCTCATACATGTTAGGCAAGTGCTCTGCCATTGAGCCACAACCCTAGCCCCTCCTCAGTCCATTTTATTTTTACTTTGAGACAGGGTTTGGCTAAGTTGCAGTGCAAAAGAAATATGGGCAAAAGACTTTACCAGACAGTTCACAGAAGAGGAAACCAAATAGAAAATGAAAGGTGCTCACTTGTACTCTAGGACAGGAAAATTACAATTTAAATGAGATTCCATTTTTTACCAACTTGATTAGGAAATAAGAGAATGGCAATGTAAAAGCATTGGTGAGGGTATGACATAGCTGGATCTCTTAGACACTGCTAGGTGGGAGTTGGGAAATAAATTGTCATCAGATAAAGCTAACAAACATATACCTTAAGTTCCCAGGTGAATCTTGTAAAGAAACTCTTGGCATACATGTTTGAGGACATATATCAAAGTATTCACAGAAGCAATCCCATTTTTTTTATATCGCTGAGAATCAAAAACCAAGGCCTTGTGCATGGTCAGCCAGCAATCTACAACTAAGCCACACTCTCAGCCCCAAGAGCAATCTTTATACAACAGTGGAAGCAAGTTTGTTGGCAGGGCAACCGATAAATAAATTACAGTGCATTCCATGCAGTGAATTCTTGCAATGTATTGTGAACTACGGCTGTATGTATCAATTGGATGAATTGTGGTAATGTAAGTTCCAACAAGAAAAAAGCAAGTTGCAGGGATTTCAAACTATAATTTAAATTATATAAATTTCAAAAGTATGCACAACTAAATCTATTGTTTAGGGTTAGGTACAGAGTCTTGAGAAATCAAGAAACATGTGAAAATGATTAACATAAAATTGAGGATAATGGTTGTCTCTAGAGAGATCAGAGAAGGGGATATCATTAGGGAGGGCCACAAAGGGGGTTTCAAAGATACTGGAAATTTTGTATTTCTTTTAGCTGGGTGGGAAGTATATAGGTACTCATTTTTCAGTTATTTTTTACACATGATACATTATTTTTTATGAATTAACTAACAAAAATTGAGTCAGTTATTGCTTTATTAGTATTCTGATAGTCTCAGTTATTCTTTTATCACATGGTTTCTAAGGTAAAGAAAATATCTTGGGGATTTCAATTAGTTTATTTAACCTATTTATTAGATTTCTTTCGTTTTTTCCTTTCAGTACTGGGAACTGAACCCAGTGGCATTATACCACTGATCTATATCCCCATTCCTTTTTTTATTTTGAGACAGGGTGTCATTGAGTGGTTCAGGTTGACCTTGAATTTGGGATCCTCCTCCTTCGTATCCTGAGTAGCTGGGATTATGGATGTGTGCCACTAGGCCTGACGAGATTTCTCTTTTTTGCTATGCTAATTTTTTTTTTTCCAGCTAGGAAAAGGTAGAGCTCAAGTATTTTTTTTTTTTCCCCATTGAGGTCTTATTATTTTCTTGGCCCAGGTACATCCAAGAATTTAAATTGAGTGCAAACTTCCCCTGTGGTTTTTGTGCTGAGACACTGGCTTACTTGTTAAGACTCATTGATAGCCTCTAGGAACTACCATTCCCTTTGATTTCTCAAGTGAACATATTATTTGCAATGTAATATTTTATTTCTTCATTTTCTACATACCTTTCCCCCCCAATAGTGATTGCCAGAGTTTCTCAAGATGTATAAAATAAGAATGATGATAAAAGGCTTCAGATTGGGAGTCAGAAGACATGAGATTGAGACCTGCTCTGCCATATCATAGATGAGTAACCTCAGGCCAGTTACTGAATCTGAGCCTTGCTTTTTTAGTTGGAAAATGAGGGCACTGAACTTTGCTTAGTAAGGTTGCTTTTGGTTTTGAAATGAGGCCATTTTAGTGTATTTCCATGGAGTTGGAGTTGGCTCCCCATGTACAATAGTTTCTCTTCATTGTGGGATTTTGGTTGTAGTTTTAGAGAAGCTGCAATAGGCTATTGGATACCATCTTGACGTGTTTTGGAAAAATTATCTTTACATTATAGATCTATACTTTTTGTATTATGATGAAGACAGTGGTTGACTTTGCCCATGTTGTCTTCACCTTCCACAGAGAGCAAAGCATCTGATTTCTGAAGATGATTCTTTGTATATAAGCCTGGATTTGGTTAGTTAAGGTTTCATATCAGATTTTTGCCTATAAGCTCGTGAAGGAGATTTTAAATACATGTTTTGTTCTGGCACTTGTGTGTTGCCTTTGTTCATCTCATTTTTTTCTTTTAAAATATTTCTGTACACTTTATATAATACAGGAGTTATTGATTTAATTTTTTTTTTTTTTACAAGTACATGCTTCATCCAGGGCATATACCTTTTGTGGTGTTTGACCTTGTTTCTTCTATGGAACTGTTCCCATAGTGGGTCTCTGGGGGAGGCAGCTGGATCTGAGATGGCTAAGAGTTCTGCTAATTAACTCCCTCCAGAACCTGGGACAGGTCACTTCCCTCTGAGTTTTCTCTTCTATCAGCCTCACAATGGTGCCACCTGCCTTCCAGATGAGATTTAAAGTTGTGATTGTCATGCTTTGTAAACAGTGAACTTCCTGTCTTTTCTCAGAGGGGCCCAGTGGCCAGTAGATTTGGCATCTTAGATTTTTACAGCGGCTTGTCTTTTTCTGCTCAAGTTATCAGACTTGTACACAGGGCTGAGATTTACAGTCTTGTTGCTACATTCTTTTGGATTATTTATTTTGCAGGTTCCTTTTTTAAAAAATGGATTTAAATAATTAAACAGGAGATTTGCATTATTTCCTGTAAAGCCTTAAAATATTGTTTCCATCTCTGTTTTTTTAAAAAATATTTTTATTTATAAATGGACACAATAACTTTATTTATTTATATGTGGTGCTGAAGACTGAACCCAGTGCATCACACGTGCTAGGCAAGTGCTTTACCACTGAGCTACAACCCCAGCCCTTTCCATCTATTTTTTATTTGGCTTCACTAATAAGAAGTGAAAGAACGCTAACTTACAACCCAAGAGTGCTTTTTCTCTTTATTATGGAAGAATCTAAAACCTATTTTCTCAGATTTTTGTGGATACTTTCATACAGCATATCCCCTGCCAAATTTTAAATGATTTTAATGATTTGGGCTAAGGGAAATCATTCAGAATAATGGATACTAATTTTAGTCATTAACAAAAAGCTTGTAAATAAGAACTTAAGGTAAATGAAGATCTGTTTGTTTCCTCTTCCTAGAACATGAGCTTTATGGACAGAGGAATGTATCTCTTTTGGTGTTGCCCCTCAGCTCCTAGATCAGAGCCTGGCATAGAGCAGGTGTTCAATATGTTTGATGAATGAATGAATTAATGAATATAGGACAGTTCTCATTCTTGCTTCTAATAATTTGTACATATTTTCTTTATAAACAGGACTAGCAGCTTATTAACTTTTTGTGAAATAAACATTATTTCTCCTTGTGGAAACTGTGACTTTTCTTTCTTAATTTTGCTCATTCCTGTCCCTGGCTAAGGCATCCAAATGCCTTTCCTGTTTTCTCCACCCGTAGGTCCTCACTACCTCCTCCTATCACCTGTGGATTGTTTCTATTCATGCCCCTTTTTTTTTCTTTTTCTTTTCCCACTCTCATCACTCATATGTATGTTACCCATCCATTCATTCCAAAATAATACTGCAACAAGCACCTACTGTATGCCAGATTGCAAGGTACACAAGAGGCGGGAAGAACAGATCTGACACTATCTCAGGCTTGAGGAATTTATCACCTGTCCAGGAAGCCAGTCTTGAGCAGCCACTTTCACAAATATTTAGTTACAAATAATGGCAAACATTATGAAGGCAAAACTTAGGGAGTATGGAATTTCAGGATAGGCTTCCCTGGAGTCTTGTTTCTTCTAGAATCTAAAGGGAAACAGGACTTGGCATATTTGGAACCTCAAGGAACATGACTGGAGGCAGTGGGTAGGGGAAGGGAAGCCCAGAGCAACAGGACAAACTGGAGAACATGGAGTGCAGCAGCAGAAGGGCCAAGGGGTCTTGGGGGGCAGTTAGGATCTGCATATGTCCATCCATTGGTTGTGACTCTTCCTGTAGGACCTGCCTGGCAGGAGCCCTACCTACACTGTGACAAACTGCCCTGATATCTTGGTTGCCTGCAAATGGTCTGTGTTAATTTCCTTTTCTGGATTTGGAAGTCATTCAAGAAAAAATTTAAAATGTATTGACATTGGAAATTGTGCCTTTGAGCAAATCTTTAACTTCTTAGCCTGTTCCCTGAAATGGAAGTTATTGTGTTTGCCCCATGGGGTCCTTTGTGGCCTTTGTGAGGTTACCCTGTGATGGACTGGGGGAGGCCTGCATTCCTTACAGACTTGAGGAAGGATGGTCTAACCCACCTGTGTATTTTGGGTTCCTGTCACTGGATCTGATATGAAATGAGGGGATCCAAGAAACCTTTATAGAACATGGAGTTTCAGGGGGTGGGACCAGCAGATAGGCTGGAACTGAGGATGGGAGAGGGCTGTGGTGGCATGGACATAGCTGAGGTCTGGAAAGTGTCCAGGGAAGACTGAAGCACAGATTGATAACAACAATGACTAAAAAAGCAGCAATAATAACACTAACTTCTTGGGCCTCTGCCATGTGCCAGCTGCTTTTTTTTTTTTTTTTTTTGGTTTATTTGTTTGGTACTGAGGACTGAACCGAGGGGTGCTTTATCACTAAGCTATATCCCCAGCCCTTTTTATTTTTTGAGACAGGGTCTTGCTAAATTGCTAATTCTGGTCTTGAACTTGTGATCCCCTTGCCTCAGCCTCCTGAGTAGCTAGGGTTATGGGTGTGTATCATTATGTCAGACACAAACCACTGTTTTAAATGCTTTACATATGCTAATTAATTTATCCTTTGAGTAGCCTATAGAGTAGGTACTATTTATTATTCTCATTTTACAAATAAGGAAACTGAGGCACAGAGAGATTAAGTACCTTGCCCAAAGTCACACAGCTAGCAAGCACTGGAACCTGGATTTGAGACCAGGTATTGTGGCTTCCAGTATAAGAATCAACCAATACAGAGAGGTGGTTAGAGCCTTAAATGCCAGGCTAGGAGGCTTATCCAGTCATCACCCTGTTGACTACAGGAGCCATGTAAGACTTTTGAGGGAGGAAGTGTTAAGGGTGTTGAATGGCCAGAAGAGTTGATAGGGCTCTTTTTCTCTTCTGCAGAAACCATCCACGGAGCAGCCCTTGTACAGCAGCAGCCTGTGGGGCCCAGCTGATGTCCGAGACTGTGTGGCTGAAGGCCTGTGGCTGCCGCAACTACATGTAGGGGACTGGCTGGTCTTCGACAACATGGGAGCCTACACAGTGGGCACAGGGTCCCTCCTTGGAGGGACTCAGGCCTGCCGCATCACCTACGCCATGTCCCGGGTAGCCTGGTAAGGGGCCCCTGCTGTGAAGAGGAGAGGTGGGAGGCAAGCTGGGATGAAGAAATAAGGGAAGCTGAGATCTGAGACCCTCTCCCATGTAACCTAGTTTGACAAGTAGCTGCTGGTGGCTGACTCAGCTGAGGCCTGTGTTGGGCATGTGGCTGTGGCTACAGAGGAGCTCCCCAAGGAGCTCACAGCCCCAGAGGATGCAGGGGCATAGACACGTCCTCAAGATGGCACTGCTGGGTGGGAGGTAGTGGGCAAGAGGTAGAAGGAGGTGTGCAGGAGTTCCTGGGAAGGGAACGTGGTACAAGTGTGGTGCATCCAAGGTACCACTCAAGGCACTAATGGAGGTTGGTTGTGACTGGAGAGGGAGGCAGGGCTAGATCTGGGAAGGCACTGAAGGTTGAACAAAGGACTTAAGAGTAACAGGAAGCAAGGACCTGTTTGAAGCAGGGGTAGACATGGTCTGATTTGCATTTTGTAAAGACCCCCCAACTACCTTAAGGAGGCAGAGGCAGACAAGTGACCAGCTGGATGGCAGCTGTCATACCTGGGCTAAGTCTCAGTCTTATTTAGAAAAAAGGCACAGCACCAGCCCTGCCTGCTGCCTCAGGTAGTGCTGGGGTCTAGTGAGGCAAGAGGTGTGTGACATGGAGAGTCAGGCCTGCTGAGCCCTGAGCGCACAGCTTACCTTGGACATCTACTGTTATTTCCTTTTACTCACAACTCTGGGGATCAGTGTTATCACTGGGAGAGTCACTTGCCTGATGTCATACAGCTGGGCAGTGGGAAGGGCCCCTGCTATGGGAGGGAAAAGGCTACAGAGGGCAGGGCAGTTGGGAGGGGCTTTTTTCCCCTGGGCTTTCAGATGAGTGTGGCCCATGTTCCCAGGCCCCCAGGAAACCACCAAACCCCAGACCTAATTTGGCATCAGGAGAGTCGTATTTCATTCATGCATTCTACAAACCTTTGTTGTTTTTGCTGTGAGGGCACAGGATAGGCTTTTGTGGTGATTTTGCCACCTGGGGCATTCTGACAAGGTCTAAAGACAAACTTCAAGAACAATCACCCCACAGACTTAGTATTCCCTCCCTGGCTCTGTCATCAGTAGCTGCAGGTGGAGGAGGTCACATAGAGTTGGCTGAACTCATTACTAGGAACGAAAAATGCTGACGAACTGAATGGACATGCCAAGAAATCCCCTGTAGAAGAGTGGCCTCAGCAGAATGCTTTGCTTCACCACCAGCTCTGTGCTAGGTCCTGGGAGTACAGGAGCACTGAAGAAGCCAGGGTGCAGATCTACACACAGAGATGCTGACACAGAGTGAAAACGCCACTGAGGAGGGAGGGATGGTGAAGGAGCGTGGTTAGGACAGCTTCTTAGAAGGTGTCAGCCAGGTCCAGGAGGCCAAAACAGGCCAAAGGGATGGCCAAGAGGCCTGAAAGGTCTTATTTGGTCACAAAATTGTAAGTAGCTCTCCACATGCAAGGAGTGGCATGTGGGGAAGACTGGATCTAAAAGGACCTTGAAACAATAAAAAAAAGTGGGAAATAAAAGGACCTTGGAGGTCTAGACTGGACTTGGTCTTAAAGGCAGTAGGGAGCCATTGAAAGATTTTAAGAAACTGGACCAACCCATTTTTAAAGATAAGGAGACAGAGGCTCAGTCAGAGGGTACTTAGCCCAGAGCCTTCCTCAAGTAAGGGGCCAGCATCAGTGGGCTTTGGAGACACCAACTCCTGATTTGCTACTGACTTGTATGACTCAGCACAGAGGGAGCTCTTCCTGCAGGTGAGGGTCTGGAATGTGCTAAAAGTATGAAAGAACAGAAGAGGGAAGGTCTTGTGGAGAAGCAGAACCCAGAACAAGTAAGGACAAGTGGCATGGCCCCTCCAGGTCCATGGATACTGAGCCCAGTGCTCTCCCCACCCAGTGTCCAGACAGCTCCACACCTTCCTGCCCATGAGTACTTGCTAGCTTGTTGCAGGGGCACCAGCAGGGAGTAACACAGACGTTTCCTTGTCCTGCTGTAAATGGAGAAATGTCAGGGTCACAGATATTGAAGCCTTATTGATATCAAGGAGAGAGATCCTGAGTGTAGGACTCTGCTGTGTCCTGCTCTTCTGAAGCTCTGTCACTGAAGCCAAGACAAATAGGCCAAGGAGGAATTGGTCAGGGGAGGGTTGATGATGTAGGCAGGATGATAAGCATGGGCACAGGCCTGGGAAGGGACATGTGAGAGCCTGAGAAGTGGCTAATGTGATGGCCTCTGGCGGTGTGGAAAAGCAGGGCTGTAAGCATGGAGAGGGAGGCAGGCAGGGCTGACCCAGGGCCTGAAAGTGAAGGGAAGTTACTGGGGGCTCAAGAGGAGGGTTTGACTTTTAGAAAGATGGGCCTAGGCCAGTGCTGAACTGTCTGGAGTGGGTGAGAGCAGGAGAACAGGTCAGGGAGATGTGTGGTCCTGTTGTGGTCCTAGGAGAGGTGATGTCAGTGGGATGGAGACAAGTGGGTGGTTCAGGAGCTAGACTGGGTGCAGCTTGACTGTGTTGGGACAAGATTCCCAGCTGTAGCCAGAGCAGTGGCTCAGGTGATGGAACTTTAGTCACGTGGGTGCAGAGGAGGAGAAATAGCTTGTGGGACTGTGTGAGGGGAGGAGGGAATGAGTTATTTTTAAGACCCAAGCCTTGGTATGAAGACTGTGGGCTCTAGAGTGAGAGAGCTGGGTTCAACCTAGTCCTACCACCCACAAGGGATGTGGTCTTGGACAGGCCACTCCTCAGAGTCTGTTTCCTCATCAGTAAGATAGGGTGGTAAAGGCTGTTCATAGTGTTTGGAGGAGGATAAAATTAGACGATGAAAGTAAAGTGCCTGGGGCCATGTCTGACACACAGTAAGTGCTCAACGATCATCCTATGGGTTCCTTTCTCTTCTTGGGCAGTGGGGACGGCAGTGGACAAGAGCCCTTGCCCCTGCCCTTGGCTTGGCTTAGGGTTCAGGTGAGAGCTTTATGCCTAAGGGGCCAGAGAATCCGATACAGGGGCCATCAGGAGCCCCTAGGCTTCGGGACCTGCTAGCTACCTCCAGCACCCCTTTCTCACCCTCAGGGAAGCGCTGCGAAGGCAGCTGCTGCCTGCGGAACAAGACGAAGATGCTGAAGGCATGTGCAAGCCTCTGTCCTGTGGCTGGGAGATCACAGACACCTTGTGTGTGGGCCCTGTCTTCACCCCAGCGAGCATCATGTGAGCGGGCCTTGTCCCCCCCCTCCGGAGAACCCCAGCGGGGCCGCAGAGATGTCTCTGGGAGAGGTGGGGAAGGCGGCAAGCAGGGCACCCTCTGGCCAGGACTCTGGTGCTCGCTTTGCTGCCCCCACACTCCACCTGTAGTGTTTCTGCCCTGTAAATAGGACCAGTCTTACACTCACTGTAGTTCAAGTATGCAACATAAATCCTGTCCCTTCCAGATGTGTCCGCCTCCTCTGCAGCGCAAGCGGCCTGGTCAGCCAGGCGTGGGGTGTTCTTGGGGTCTCCCTCGGTATCCTTCCTCCTTTGTAAATATGAAGCAAATAAATATTTAGGTTTTTAATACTCCAGTGGAGTCTAGCAGTTCAATTCAGAAAGAAGACTGGGCTGGGCCTAGGGAGAGACCTCCCTGCCCTGATGAGCCCATGTCCACTTCAGTCCTGACCACACTCTTGAGCCCTCGCTGAAATGTGGACATCACCCATTGGCATCCACTCTCTCTCTAACTCATCTGTGTTCTCTGAGGCTGCCACACTTGGTGCGATAAGGAAGGGTGTGCTGTGAGGTTTGAGGTGCATGGTCAGAACTGCCTCCCTTCATGAGTTCATGACAGGCCAGTGGCCTCTGTGTGAACCTGACAACTAGTCTAAGGCCTGGCCCAGAGAAGCGACAACTTAGTATTTGATACAGCACTGGAAACTCATAGGAAAGATAAAGAGTAAAGGGAAGAGTGTCCAGGAGGTTATTGCTTTTGAAGTTCCAGGGGTTGAAACCAGCGTCTCCCACTTTCTAGACAAGTATTCTGCCACTAGGCTACATTCCTGGCCCCGCATTTCCCCCTCAAGAGGTCTACAACATATTTGTGTTGCTCTAACTGCCTCGCCAACCAGTGAGAGAGTGAGGTTGCTGTGTGGTTGGCTTTGCTCATTCAGGCAGTACTGTTACGACAAGGCTGGCTACAGAGTCCTGCTGTGTCCAATGCCAACATCCCTGACAGCTCCTCAGACTGGCAGTTTTTTTACCAGGACAAATGTTCTTCATGCTGCCAGGGTCCCAAGCTATGAGCCTGAGGTATATGAGCTGCTTAGCAAAAGAGTTCAAAATTTAGATTTCTCCCAGCTGCTATTGGTAACCCTAAAGATTTTTCTTCTTAAAAAAATTGAGATATAATTTATATGCCATAAAATTCACTTTTTTCTTTCATAGTACTGAGGACTGAATCCAAGGATGCCCTACCACTGAGTCACATCCTCAGCCCTATTTATTTATTTATTTATTTATTTTTAAATTTTGAGACAGGGCCTCACTAAGTTGCCAAGGCTGGCCTTGAACTTAGGATTTTCCTACCTCAGCCTCCCAAGTCACTGGGATTGTAGGTGTGTGCCACTGCACCTGGCTAAAATTCTGTTGATCAGTGTTCAGTACATTTACAGAGTTCTGCAATGCTCACACTATCAACTCTAGAATATACTCATCTCCCCCAATAAAAGCCCCCTGCCCATCAGCAGTCACTCCCATCTTCCCTTCCTCCACCCCTTGGCAACACTAATCCACTTTCCAGCTCTATGGATTTGCCTGTTCTGGAAGTTTCACTAGGATGGTTTTCATATCCTTACTTGAGCTCCTTTTAGGGGTAAGCTGCTATCCTGCCTCAGTATCTTAGTCAATCTTGGGGCCTTCACATGGCTGTGAGGTCATCCACTGAAGCAATGTGCCTCGTGTTTGGAATGAACTATGTGCTTGCTAGAAGCACAGGTATCTCCTTTTTCTAGGCTAGGCCTACTTTTTGCACTTTGATAATGAATAGGCTGAGAACTCTGGATGGAGAGACTCAGAGGGCAATCTCAAGTGGTTACTTCCTTGCCCCTTTGGAGGTCACCCAAAGTCACGCTTTACAGACATTCATACTGTGGAACTACTGACCCTCCATCTATGAGACTATTTCTGAGACTTCCTTTATTTCAGATGTCTAGGCAGATCTGGACCCCCTCCTGCTTCTCTTTTGGTGTAGCGGATGGCAAATGCAAGTTTTTCTTCTGGAACTGGCATCTGCTGCCAGAGGTGGCAGAGGCTCTGGGAGATGTGGCTGGCAGTGCTGAGGGCCAGGCATCATGCATTACCTCACCAGAGCCAGGTCCACTGGGGCGGGCTCTCTGGGGCGCTTGAATTGACAGCAGCTGGCATGGAGCCTGAACACATATCTCAGCTGGAGCCCTTCTCGTAGTTCATATTCTCTTTGCTGTGAGAACATGGGATTTACCTTTCTGAGACAGACACAACCTTGATGAGATTTACTTGAGAATAATTGCTAACCATCATTTCTTTTCAGTTATTTTTTTTCCTTATTTCTATCTTTTTCTGAAGAAAAAGAAAAAAAAGTATTAAATGTGAAGAATGGTAAAGGCTTCAGGCCTGTGTGTGTGTGTGCGCGTGCGTGCGTGCACGCAGAAGATTTCACCAGAGGTCTCCCAGAGCCCTGGCTGCATAGGCATTTATCCCCTTGGAGCTCCCTGCTAAGTAGTCTGTTGGCAGAGGCCCTGAGACCCATCTGCTTTGGGACTTCAAGAGGGACATCCTCCTCCCAACACTGCCTACACCTGCCTGCATCACACCTCTGAAGCTCCTGTGTGTTCACTCACTCTGGGAGGTCAACAGACCCAACAGCTACAGATAGACCCCCACCCTCTCCCTCTCAGGTGAGTCCCCTCCTCTCTTACACAGGCCACCCTCACTCAGCAGCTAAATCCTGTTACTCCATTTCACCCACAATAACACTTAAAGTTCAACAACGACCTCTGACTCCCACTCCTCCCTGCCCCACTGGTCCTGATCACACCAGTCTCCTCTCCATTTCTCAAACATCCCACTGCTGGGCCTGCATTTACGCTCTCCTTTCTCTATAATGATCCTTCCTGTGGGAACTGCTTGCTTCATTCAGGTTCTGCTCAAAAGTTTCCTTTTATATAAAGCCTTTCAGAATCACCCTTTAGAAAACAGTACTTCCCAGTTTCTTTCCCCTTAACTGGTTTTCTTTTTCTTTGCAGCATTTATCACCACTTGACATACTTCACAGCATGTTTGTGTGGGTATCATCAGCCCCTGTAGGATGTGAGCTCCTTGGCAGCAGGAACCAAATTTATTTTTTCATTGCTTTGTCCTTATCACCCAGTACAGAGCAAATGCTCAGAAATATATGCCAAATCAACAACAGGTCCTAACCGGTCTGAATCTATTAACTCATTTGTAAAACACGACTGCTGAATATGTTGACCTCAGAGTTATTGTGAGGATTAAATAAGAAAATGGATATGCTAAGGCCTATCATATCCTTAGGTACACAATAAATGGCATTGGAAGGTAATTTCTTAGGCATTTATTGAGTACTTACTGGGGCCTTGTGGTTGATACTGTGATGCAGAGTTGAGTCCCTCAGTCCTCAAGGAGCTCAATGCAGAAGACTCATTGAGGGCCTTGAAAGAGTAAGCCAATTCTGAAGTAGGAAGCCTTGTATGCTTCTGAAACACAAGCATGACAGGACCTTTGGGAAGATAAATGAAAGAGTATCAAAAGGTATAGGGACAGAAGAAATGATGGACTGGTGTTAGCACATACCTCCTTAACCCTGCACCCTGCCCCCACCCTGGGAAAGGCAGGCTTAGCCCATGGGGACAGAGGGAGATAGGTTGTCATCTCTGTCTGCCCCTGCTCAGGAGGGACACACAAATAGGTTATCTCTCCATGGGAGCCATTTTCCCCACCCTACTTCCTGGAAACTCTGTCCATGCCAGCGCTTCCAGTTGTAAAGTGACCACAGGAGAGGCAATAGCATGGGGGTTTTATCCTCCCTTTGCTGCATTTTAAGTCCTTTCTGGCATCTATGAGATGAGCAGCTAAAGCCCTATAAGATGATTTGTTCTGACCTCTTGGTGGTCCAAGGGTCTTTGTGAAAAATAAATTCAATCTTGGTAGTCCTCTTCTGAAAAACCTTTCAGCTGATTCCCACAGGGATGCCAATAAAAGCTGAATTGCCAGAGACCCTTGTCTACATTACTGACTTCATCTCATGCCCCTTTCTCACATTTCAGTTCCTTAGTGTTTTTGACTAGTCTTTTAAACTAGCTCAGAGGATGGAGGATACCCCTGAATTCCAAGGAGGGGCATCTTGCCCCTTCTGCTTAGCTCCTGAGTGGCCCTAGAACGTGCAGTGACCATTGGAAGGAGCTGGGGGGTGAGGGGAGCTGAAAATAACTTCAGGGTAATTATTGGGAAGAACCCAGCTCCACACTTGATGAGACCTAAGCCGGGGGACATACATAGGCATACAGGATACCTCAATGGCTACCCTAGGTGACCCTGGGTAGGACCACCCGATAAAATTCTGAACACTCAGCTAAATTTGAATTCAGATATACGACGGGTGGTTTTTAAGTATGTGTATGTTCCATGTGATACTTGAGGTATTCTTATGATAAGGCATTACTCGTCGTTTATTTGAAATTCAACTTTAACTGGGAGTCCTGCATTTTATTTGCTAAATCTAGTAACTTTGCCCTGGAAAGTTCCTTATGCCGGACGTCCCTCTCGGGCTTTCCTTTCTCCCATTTGTGGAATGGGGACATTTCTGCGAGATCAGCCTCGGGAACTCCTCAAGGGGAAACGCTATCCACGCCCACCTCAGGGATAGTCCTCCGCTCAGAGGAGTCATGTGGAAAGCGCGCTGGTCTCGGGAGTTTCTTGCTGAGTGAATATGAGAAACCCCTTCCTCTAGGACCCTCATCTTTCTCGTTTGAACATTAAGGCTGTCGGGAAGAAACGAACCTCTTCTCTACAGCCTACCGGAACCGTGATTATAAGGCTCCTAGACACCGGAACTCACCAGCCCAGTCGGTCAAACTCGTGCATTTCCGGTGCATGACATCACTTCCGTACCCAACAGTTTCCCAGTCTTCGCGCTACGCACTCTTGCGCCCTCTATTGGCCGGGAGGAGGGACCGACTTTACCATACTGAAAGGGGAAAAAAAAAAAAAAACAGCGGAAGCTATTGGTTGAAAGATGGAGGAAACGCAGCTCTGATTCGCAAACTCCACCAATGGAAAACCGAACCTTCACTCAAGGAGGGGCTCCCACGGGAAACAGGTCAACCCGGGTCTGGGATGGCGTGGGAAAGGGTGTCCTGGTCTCTGCCGGGTTTGAAAGGCCGGGAATAGTTCCGGAAGTGGGCTCTGGCCCACTGGCTATTTCCGCTTCTACGTAGAGTAGGGATCTCCTGGAGGAAGGGCACCCGGAAGCGGTGCGGAGTAAGGGGGCTCGTCTCTGGTGGCCTCATCTCCTCCCCTTTCATGCTGGAGGGAAGACGCTTGCTGAGTCCACGCGGAAAACCCGGGGCTTTGTCGTATTTCTTGATTTCAGGCTGAGATGTTCAGCATTTTAAGACAATCAAGAATGCCTGTCTACCATGCCCGGTCCTCGCCCTGGACTCGCATTATTTCCCAGCCGATCGCGGAGTGGATTTTATGACAGGAACTCTTGACTTCTAAGTGCCGGTGTTGAAATCCTAGTTCTGCCAGTTCTTAACTGTGCCACAGTTTCCGAGTGTAAAATGGATAACAGTATCAGCCTTTCACCATAATGTAAAGATTGAATACATTAACATATTGAAAACACCAAGAACAGGACCTGGCTCATGGTGATCATCGGTAGGTAACCACCTAAATTGCCAGTCAGGAAATTGAGGCTTAGATGTGTAGTAATTTGCCGATAGTAACCAGTGGAACAGGTTGGGAAGCGACTTTGCAGTTACTATTCCCATCCAGCTCTCTTCCTGTCCTTGGAGGAAGCATGTGGTGATTACAGTTTCCTTTATAGCAGCATATGCATTTTATTTAATAGCACTTTAACACCAAATGGTTGCTCTCTGGGCATTTTAATAACTCGGATGGAGTTGGTGAGTTTCAATAGCATGTGCCCCTGACCAAGGGCCAGATTTCACGAGGAAGAATGGATGATTCTCAAGGTTTATTTCCTGCTAAAGCCCATTCATAGAAAAATCAGTAGAAATAAACTTTGGGACATGTTAAATTTGAGCTCTATGAGATGTGCAAATGAGATAATAGCATAAGTGTTATGTTAGAGGAAGACACAGGGTGCCAAATGAGATTTGATCAGGGAGCCTGTCAGCCGTTTAGGGCAGACTTGGCAGAAACAGTGGGTCTTGGTGGATGAGTAGGAGTTGACCAGATAGAAAAGCTGAGAGACTGAGAGGAGCCTTTCAGACCAGGGGAATAGTGTGTACAAAGGAATAGTGGTGAATATTTCATGAAGAAGAAGCAAAAACAAAAAGAAAGCAAAGGGAGGAACTATACTAGAAGAATAGCCAATCAAAGGAGAAACTAATTCAAATTAAAAATCAAATAAATCAAACTGACAGGAAATAAAAATCATTTCTCAATAATAATATTGAATATAAATGGCCTAAACTCATCAATCAAGAGACACAGACTGCCAGGTACCATGGCACTCACCTGTAATCCAAGTGGCTCCTGAGGCTGAGATAGGAGGATTATGAGTTCAAAGCCAGCCTCAGCAGCAGTAAGGCACTAAGCAACTCAGTGAAACCATGTCTCTAAGTAAAATACAAAATAGGGCTGGGTATGTGGCTCAGTAGTTGAATGCCCCTGAGTTCAATCCCTGGTACCCCACTGCCTGCCCCACCCCCCAACAAAAGGGAGAGACAGACAGACATACTGGCAGACTGAATTAAAAAGTAAGACCCAACAATATGCTGTCTCCTAGAGATTCACCTCATAGGCAAAGACACCCTCAGACTGACGGTAAAAGAATGGGAAAAAACATCGCTCACATGGGTCCTATAAATAAGCAGGGGTTTCTATCCTCCTATCAGATAAAGTGGACTTCAAGCCAAAGTTAATCAGAGGGACAAAGAAGGACACTTCATACTGCTTATGGGAATCATACATCAACTAGATGTAACAATTGTAAATATTTGTGCCCCAAACAATGAAGCATTTACATACATCACAATTGAGTCTCAATTTTAAGAATCAAATAGACCATACACAATACTACTGCAAGACTTGAATACACTTCTTCCACCACTGGATAGATTCTCCAAATAAAAACTAATCAAAACGCTATAGAACTAAAAAAATACAAATAATTATTTTGATTTAACAGACATATAGAATATTTCACTCACCAATGACTGAATTTGCTTTTTTTCAGCAGCATATGGAGCCTTCTCTAAATTAGACCATATCTTAGACCACAAAGCAACTCTTAGCAAATACAAAAAATAGAGATAAAATGCCTTGCATTCTATCAGATCATAATGGAATGAAATTAGAAATCAACAATAAAAAATACAAGCTACTGTAATTCCTGGAGATGAAATAAAATGCTATTGAATGACCAGTGGATAGCAGAAATTTCAGGGATGAAGTGAAAAAATACTTAGAGGTAGATGAGAATAGTAATACAACATATCAAAGGGACACTAAGAAGGCAGTTCTGAGAAGCAAATTCATTAAGCTTATTCATTAAAAGTTAGAAAGTCACCAAATAAATAACCTAAGATGACATCTCAAAGTCCTAGTAAAAGAAGAGCAAAGCAACACCAAAGCATTAGAAGACAGGAAATAATAAAATCAGAGCTGAAATCAATGAAAATGAAACAAAAGAAAATGATGAAACAAAAAATTGGTTCTTTGAAAAAATAAATACAATTTATAAACACTTAGCCAAGCTAATGAAGAGAAAACTCAAACCACTAAAATTCATTATGAAAAAGGAAATTTCATGACAGACACTACTGAAATACAGACCATAATCAAACTATTTTTGAAAATTTACACTCTAATAAAATAGAAAATCTTGAAGATATCAACAAATTTCTGGAGACATATGACCTACCCAAATTGAATCAGGAGAACATAGAAAATGTAAACGATTGGGCTGGGGCTGTAGCTCCGCTGCAGGATGCTTGCCTAGCACGCATGAGGTATTGGGTTTGATCCTCAGCACCACATAAAAATAAATAAAATAAAGGCATTCTGTTTACCTACAACTAAAAAAAAAGAAAGAAAGAAAGAAAGAAAGAAAATTTAAATGATCAATTTCAAGCAGAGCAATGGAAGACACCATCAAAAGCCTACCAAGGAAAAGCCCAGGAACAGAAGGATTCTAAACCAAGTTCTACCAGACCTTCAAGTTCTACCTTATGTATACTAACATCAAACCTCCTCAAATTATTCCATGAAACAGAAAGGAAGCCTTCAACACACATTCTATGAAGCTAGTATCATCCTGATACCAAAAACCGACAAAGGCACATCAAGGAAAGAAAATTTGAGACCAATATCTCTGATGAACATAAATAAATCAATAAAATACTGGCAAGTCCCATATAAAACATATCAAAAAGATAGTATGCTATGATCAAGTGGGCTTCACCCCAGGGATGCAAGATTTGTTCAATACCAATAAATGTAATTCATCACATCAATAGACTTAAATACAAGAATCACATGATTATCTCAATAGATGCAGAAGAAGTATTTGACAAAATACAGTATCCATTCATGTTCAAAACACTAGAAAAACTAGAGATAGTAGGAATAAACTTCAACATTGTAAAAACTATATATGTTAAACCCAAGGCCAACATTATTCTAAATGGAAAAAAATTGAAAGCATTTCCTCTAAAAACTGTAAGAAGACAAGGATGCCCTCTTTTACCACTTCTATTCAAAATCACCCTTGAAACTCCTGCCAGAGTAATTAGAACTCAAACTATCCCTATTTGCTGATGACATTATTCTACATTTAGAAGACCCAAAAAACTCCACCAGAAAATTTCTAAAACGCATAAATGAATTCAGAAAAGTAGCAGGGTATAAAATTAATACCCATAAATCAATTGCATTTTTATTCATCATTCCTGAATCAACTGAAAGAGAAATTAGGAAAACTATCTCAATAGCCTCGAAAAAAATATTTCTAAAGAAATATGACCTAAGAAAGAAACACCAAAGAAAAAAATTGAAGAGTACCTTAGAAAATGGAAAGATCTCCCATGTTTTTGGATAGGCAGAATAAATATTGTCAAAATGGCCATACTACCAAAAGCACTATACAGGTTTGATGTAATTCCTATTAAAATTCCAATGAGAGCTGGGGTTGTGGCTCAGCAGTAGAGCACTTGCCTAGCATGTATGAGGCCCTGGGTTCAATCCTCAGCACCATATAAAAATAAGTAAATAAAGGTATTGTGTCCAACTACAAAAAAAAATATTAAAAAATTCCAATGACATTCTTCCTAGAAATGGAAAATTCAGTCATGGAATTCATTTGGAAAAATATGAGGCCCCAAAGAGCCAAATCAATCCTCAGCAAGAAAAATTAAGCAGGAGACTTCACAATACCAGAACTTGTTATAATACAGAGCTTTAGTAACAAAAATGGCAAGGTGTTGGAACCAAAACAGACATGTAGACCATGATATAGAATAGAAAACACAGAGACAAACTCATATAAATACTGTTAACTCATACTAGACAAAGGCACCATAAACATACATTGGAGAAAAGATATCCTCTTCAACAAATGGTGCTGGGAAAACTGGAAATCCATATGTAGCAAAATGAAATTAAACCTTTATCGCTTATCCTGCACAAAACTCAAAGTGGATCAAGGACCTACACATTAGACAAGAGAGACCTTATGCCTACTAGAAGAAAAAGTTGGCCCAGATCTCTATCATGTCAGCTTAGGAATTGAATTCCTCAACAAGACTTCGGAAGTGCAAGAAGGAAAATCAAGAATCAATAAATAGGATGGTATCAAATTAAAAATCTTGCTCACAGCAAAGGAAACAATCAAGAACATGAACAGAAAGCCTACAAAATGGGAGAAAATCTTTGCCACCTGCACCTTTGATAGAGCATTAACCTCCAGGATATATAAAGAACTAAAAAAACTTAACACCGAAACCCCAAATAACCAATAAATAAATGGGCAAAGGAACTAAACAGACACTTCACAGAAGAAGAAATATGATTGGCCAACAAATCTATGAAAAATGTTTAATATCTCTAGCATTTAGAGAAATGAAAATTAAAACTACACTGAGATTTCATCTCACTCCAGTCAGAATGGCAATTATCAAGAATACAAGTAATAATAAATGTTGGTGAGATTGTGGGGACAAGGTTCACCCATACATTGCTGGTGGGACTGCAAAATTGGTGCAACAACTCTGGAAAGCAGTATGGAGATTCCTCACAAAACTTGAAATTGAACCACCATTTGACCCAATTATCCCACTCCTTCATATATACCCAAGGGACTTAAAATCAGCATACATCAGTGGTGTGGCCACATGAATATTTATAGCCCCTCAATTCACAATAGCTAAGCTGAGTAACCAACCTAGGTGCCCTTCAACAGATAAATGTATGAGAAAATGTGGTTTATATACACAATGTAATATTTTTTAAGAGAGGGGGGGGGAGAGAGAGAATTTTTTAATATTTATTTTTTAGTTTTCGGTGGACACAACATCTTTATTTTAATTTTTTTTTGTGGTGCTGAGGATAGAACCCAGTGCCCCGCACATGTCAGGTGAGTGCACTAGTGCTTGAACCACATTCCCAGCCTCACTCAAGCATAAAGAAGAATAAAATTATGGCATTTGCTAGTAAATGGATGGAACTGGAGACTAAGTGAAATAAGCCAATCCCTGCCCCCCCAAAAGGCTGAATGTCCTTTCTGTTATACAGATGCTAACCCACAATAAGGTGCCGGGGAGGGAAGAATAGAAGTTCATTGGATAAGACAAAAGGGAATGAAGGGAAGGGAGGGGGGATGGCATTAGGAAAGACAGGATGAATTGGACATAACTTTCATATATATATATATGAATATATCACATTGAATATCCACATCATGTACAACCACAAGAATGGTTATACTCCATGTATGCATAATATGCCAAAATATACTCTATTGTCATGTAAAACTAAAATAACAAATAAAAAATTGAATTAAAAAAAGGACTAGTGGTGTGATACTTCAGAGTTCTTTCTGGGAACTGGAGTACAGAATGGAAGAGGAGAATGGACTGGAGATGGGGGAATATTATGAAGGGTTATGTGCTGTATCAGCAAATCAACAGATAATTTTTGAGTGGTGAGGGGAGAAGAGGCCAGCTTTGCACTTTAAATGATGCACTAAGGAGGCAATAAAAGGGTGTGGCAGTTAGTCTCTAAGATGTTCCAGGTGATCCCACACCCCAGTATCTATACCCTGGTGCAATCCCTGAGTATCAGCTGGGTTTACTCATCCAATTTTAATGACTAGAATATGTTAGAAGTGATGAGTTAGGGGAGCTCTGTGGTGAGTACCTATAATCCCAGCTACTTGGGAGGCTGAGGCGGGAAGGTTGCAAGTTTGAGGTCAGTCTCCACACTTTAGCAAAATCTTGTCTCAAAATTAAAAATAAAAAAGGGTTGGGGATTACAGTCCCCAGCATTAAAAGTGAGAAGTTGTCATTTCTTAGATTAGATTAGATTAGATTATAAAAAACTGACTTCTGTCGTAGGCACCTTCTCTTACTTTCTTGCTGTTAGAAAAGACATCAACTATCTTGTGAGGTGTTCTGTAGGTAGGCTTAGGTGTCTAGAAATTGATGATTCTGACCAGTGGCCAGCCTTGAAGCCTTATAAGAGCTGCTGAGTTATAATTTGGTAACGGATCTCCCCCAGGGCAAGTCTAGGAATGACTTCAGCCCTGTAAGAGGCCCTGAGCCAGAGACACCCAGCTAAGCTACATCTAGATTCTTGACCTGAAGAAATGGTGAGATGACATATGTTTGTGGTTTTAAGTTTTACATAATTTTAGAGCAATTTGTTATACAATGATAATGAAAACAGAGGGATTAGAAGCTAAGTGAAAAAGCAGAAAGATTAGGAGAGTCAGTTTTTGTAGGCCAGGAGAGAGATGATAGGAACATGAATTAGGCAATGGTAGTGGGGTGAAGAAGGGGGGATGAATTTGAGATATATTTATAAAAAGAATGGAAGACATTTGGCAATGGATTTGAATGTGGTAACTAAAGAGAAGGCAGAAAAGGGAATGGTTCAGGGTTTGGTAATGTGGTGTTGGTGGTGATGGGTGGCATTCACTAGAATGGCCAGCATGAGGGGCACTGGGGAAGAGTTTAAAAATCTCCTGGAGATTTCTTTCTTTCTTTCTTTCTTTTAGGTCAGTAAATATTTATTGACTGGTTGTTAACTGTTAGTATGGGGTGGGGAGGGCCCACAGAGAGAGAGGTGTGTGCAGGGGGACCCTCCATCAGGACAAGATACATAATTTAGGGGGCTCAGTGCAAAAACTAAAATGCAGACCCCCTACTACAGAAAATATTATGAATTTCAGGACAATCCAGCAGAGCACTGAAGAAAGTTCTTGTGATCCCTGTGTTGTTAAGGCGAGATGGCAATAAATCACCAATCTTAAAGCTGGAGATGGAACTTTATTCACCAGTTGGTGATCTGGATCCACCAGCTGGTGGGCCAAGGGGCAGGCTTCAAGTCTACACCCTTCGACCCCCTCCTGGGGTTTGAGTCCACCTTTTATAGTTCCAAACAATATTAAAGCATAAGTGGCTGTTGCTATGATTCAAAAACATAAACAACATTATGAGGTCTAAAATCACAAGCAGAAAAGGGAGTGGGACAAAATATCCCTAGTACAAGTAAAAGAATGGTTACTAACATCTAGACAATCAATCTCTGACAGGGTGCATTGTCCAAGAAGAATGGGAACCAAAAAGAGAACACTTTTACATTGTATAAGAATTGCCATTTTGGGTTGCCAAACTTGCTATGCTAAGCAACTGTTGATGGGTACAGAGGTGGGGCTTTCTCTGGGAGTAGCATTTCTTACATGACGTGGAATCTCAGGGCAAAATGGAGACTGTTTGATCATTGCCCTTATAGCCTGGCCCATAACAGTGTGACTTCCATGGAGGCTGCCTGGGCCTCCACCTACATGTGCAACTTCGCCCCTTGCCCCCAAGGAACTCCCCAGTCGTTGGGGGAGATTATGGGGCCTGTCTGGAGAAGGGGAAGAGAGGAAGGCCGCTCAGTGTGGGTGGGCCAGGAGAAAGCAGAGGGAGGGACCCAATGACCAGCAGACCTCTCCCCCAGGAAGCCCTTCCAGAGCCAGCCCATGACTGAGAGCGGCCCTTAGCCTTCCAGCCCCTGAAGAGCTCACCTCCCACCACCAGCCAAGCCACTGGGTGGTCTGGGCACATGTGGTCACATTTAGCATTGATTGAAGCAAAATTGTTATAAGATTATAATAGTTAAGGTAACTTTAATTTCCACTGCATTACTGGGATTTTTGAAGATGGAGCTGAAAGATCCCCTGGGGGTAGAAGTGGGGAGAATGGTGGGGGCTGCTGAAGAGGACTGCATTTCCCTAGCTCTGGAGGAGAGGCCCCTGGCAACCACAAAGGAGAGAGAGGAAGAGAGCTAGACAGAGGAAAGGACTTCCCAGGAATCTCATAACCAAAAGTTGCTCCTGGAGATTTCTTGCAACAAGATAAACAGCAGACTCAAGGTTGAGCAAAGAGAAAACAGTCACTGTGGCCTGGGGAAGAAATATTGCAGTAAAGTAGAAGGGAGGAAGGAAGTACTCTCTTGGTTCAGTGGCGTACCACTCTCCCCTATATTCAATTATTTCAGCAAATATTTACTAAGTGCCTTCTCTGTGTCAGCTGCTGTTTCAGGCACTAGGGACACAAAAAGAAGAACCTGGCTTTGTAGAATTCATAAATTGGTTACAGGGAGAGAAACAAGATTTTTAGTTTTGGGATGTCACTTTCTCCAACACTGTTGTTCAGTTCTCATAATCTTTGAGGATTTTGATCACCACAGAGATGATCTGACGCCATGTCTTCTTAGTTTTTTCGACCTTTTTCAAAGATCTCATTCTCTATCCACCTCAGCTCTTCCTCAAAATGTTCATGCTCCCTCAACCTTGCCACGAATCTATTTCTCTAAGCAACGCTTTCATTACTTCCAGTTATTTTCTCTTGTCTTCTGATCCCATTGACCCTTCAACACCAGGAATTATAAACTATTAATCCTAAATTTTGTATTATGGCTCTCCATGTTAATGTTCTTTCTTTCAGTTATGTACATCAGGAAAGGCTAATCAGGATAGGCTAAGCAGGGCTGCAGGAACAAACCTCCAAATTTCAGTGTCTTACACTGTAAGTTTTAATACAATAAAGGTTTATTTCTTGTTTATGCTATTTAAACATTATGGGTCTTTAGAGGAATCTGTCAGGAGCTGTCCTGGATGCAAATACCCTTACAATATGATTGGCCAGAATGAGGCACATGGTTCTATCTAACCTCAAGTGGACAGGAAAGTGCTTTCCTACAGTGTCCAGAAATGGGGTGAAAGGGTGCCATTGGATAACTGGAAAAGGCTCTCATGGCAGCTTAAATCCCATGGCCAGTCTGTGTAGAACTCCCTGGCATCCACCCTCGACACCCCTGCCTCTCTGACATTTGTTGAACAATCTTAACAAAACTACACCCTTCATTACATAAAACTATCTGCCTACACCTGGCAACCAAAGTGTTGCTCCTCTCAGAGTGGCTGACAGACCTCCAACCCCAGTCTAACGCTCGACTGGGGATCACTGGTATTGTTCTGGCCTTTTATACTCCAGGATGGGGGCATAAGTGTAGGTGAGAGCATTCAGAGGGTTGAATGAAGGAGGAAAACATTTATTTATTGACTCCCTATAGTGAATCACTTTATCGAGGAATATTGCTTCAAAGACTGGGAAGGATTTGCCTTTTTGGTTGCCAAAGATAGAAGAAAGGAAGCTATTTGGGATCTGGCAGGGGGGAGTAGGGCTATGAAGGTGGGAGATTGCATGGCAGGGGGACAGGGACGGTGAGGCTTGTCACTGTGGCCTCCTAACCATCTCTGGAATCCAACTGCTTCTCCACATCCCTGACACCACTACCAGTGTCAAGTTATTGTTTCTCATCTCTCATCTGGATTATTCCAGACCTTTCTCCCCAACTCTTCTCAGCTCCTCTCCTGTTCATTCTTTAAATAGAAGTCGGAGTACTTTTCTTAATGAGATTTTGATCATACTACTTCCTGTCTTGAGTGTCTTCAGGGGATGCCCAGTGCTTTCGAAATGTAGCAGGCCCTACACGACTCTGAGGGCCTTAAATCTATATTATTCATTATATTAGTGACCAGACTTTGCCTGTGGAGCATTTGAAATGTGGCTAGTCTGAATCAAGATGTACAATAAGTGTAAAACACACCTCAGATTTCAAAGACAGGTCAAAAGAAGATTGTAAACTATCTCATTAATAAGTTTTAAATATTGGCTATATAACTGAAATGATAATATTTTTACATATTGGGCTAAATAAAAATATTATTAAAACTACTATTACTCATTCTTTTGCTTTTTAATATGACTATCAGAAAGTTTAAAATTATATGTCTCTCTCTCTCTCTCTCTCTCTCTATATATATATATATATATATATATATATATATATATACTGAACCACCAACTTCAGTTCTATTTCTTTGATTTTAGCTACTGAAAAGTTTTCTTCATTGAAAGTAATAGAAACTACTTTGAAGATAAAAATTAAAATTTAGGGGAGTTGATTGCAAGTGCCTTCTGAATCAATGGAAGTGTTGGTTCACTAGTCTGGGGGAGGAACAGGCAACTGAGGGGCCCTCAGTACTGGAGGTTCATAGACATTAATGTGAATTAATGTGACTGAGCTCCATTTCTGGGCTTGACATTCCCTGTTAACTCCTGAGAAGAGAGAATTTGATAAGCTCCACTTAAATCAGGTGTATCCACTCCAGATCAGTCCACTATGGCTGTGAGAAAAGGACTCAGGGGTCGCCTACTACACAAGTCCTGCTCCTGCTCCTGCCCTCCAGCTCTGTTCCCTAAGAGCAGAATAACCTCTCTAACCTGAGGGGTCAGCACACCTTTTCTTTCAAGGGCCAGAGGTAAATATCTTTGTGCTTTGTAACTATGGCACTCTGCCGTGCACAGCAAAGCAGCCAGAAAATACCTAAATGACTGGACATGGGGCTGTTCCAGGAAAAATTCATTTATAAAACCAGGAGATGGCCTACGGTTTGCCAGCCCTTCGTTATGTTTTCTGTTCCTTCCGCCTGGATCACCCTTTTGCTCTTCCTTCCAGCAAGCCCCCACCCTCTGCTTAGACTCCAGCTCTTGGAATACTTTCCTAATCCTCCTCTTCTGGCTGCTCTGTGCTCCCACAGGCCCCGGGCCTCACCCAAGCACTTTTCTTACCTTGCTGTCACTGTTCTGTTCTGACCCCGGGTTCTGGGTCAGCACTTGGCATGCCTGGCACACAGTACACACTTGGGTATCCAAGCACTGGGCATCCCCTGAAGACACTCAAGACAGGAAGTAATATGATCAAGATCTCATTTAAGAGAATTACTTCCACTTCTACTTAAAGAATGAACAGGAGAAGAGCTGAGAGGAGTTGGGGAGAAAGGTCTGGAATAATCTAGATGAGAGATGAGACCCCATGATTGGAAGAAGCCACCACCCTGTGGCCAGAAGACAACCAGAGCAGCCTGCTGAGATCTTGGGCAGTAGTGAGAATTCTGGGCTTTTAAAACGAGCCGGGTGAGAGCCACCTCTTGGGACTCCATCTCCTCAGAAAAGCACAGGTGGTGTGGCCGTTTTAAGATATGAGGAGTGGAAAACGCTAAGGGCCACAAACCCTGGGCAGTGTGACCAGCCATATCCCAGCTGGGATGAAACCAGGGATGCCTCCATCTAGTCCCTGTAGGAGGATGTCCTGCTCCTTGGTAAGGTTTCCCGTGGAGGCACCAAGCTCAGGGGGTCCCAGGGAAGTAAGGAGGCAGTGTGTGGCCAGGGACAGCCTTGCCCACAGTCACTCAGGGCCACAGCTGCAGGCATGTCAGCATGGAGCTTCCTTGATCCAAGGGGACAGTGAGTTGTGTCCAGAAGAAACCGAACAAGGAAGTCAATGAGATCAGGCGCCACGGTTGTGGTCTTGGTGGGGCTTTATCCAGTGGGGCACGTCATACTTTGGCACGTCATACTTCATTGCCTCAAGAGAGTAAGATGACTTTCTCCCCTTATGACACATCTAAATGTTCCATGTTTGAGCAATGCAGATGTGACAGGGCTTTTTCTGGGTGTTTGGCACAAGGAGACTAACAGCCAAAGAGAAATGGATCCTCTCCATCACTGTGGTCCTTGAGATGCTTGTCTGGACCCCTCATGGGGATTCTGGGCTGTAACAGGTGACCCAGGACCTCTGGTGGCACATCTTCCATAAGATATAGCTGACAACCAGAAGAGGGGATGAGCAGACCACCCACATATGGCCAGAGGGGTGGTGGCATCAGGGCAGGGATGGTGGACAGCACTCCCAGGGCAGGCTGTGCCCCTGCCCTCAGCAGTTATGACCCAGACCACACTGGGGACCTACAAGATGGAGGAGGCATGGTGCAGGACAAGAACAGACTTGGAGGCCAAGATTGAGTGGCTTTGGGCATGTGGCCAATAGTTCTTTCTCCCAGCATTTGACACTCAGTAGGTGCTTGGTCCATGTTTTTGGACTACAAGGAGAGAGGTACTGCTAACACAGGGGCTTCCCTGCCTTTCCTCTTCCAACCTGACAAGCTATCTGGGCTGTTGCCATTTACCAGAGGCTGCTTCTCTGAGATCAAAAAGTTGGTGCCAGCAGGCTCAGTGGTGCACACCTGTAATCCCAGCGGCTCAGGAGGTTGAGGCATGTGGATAGTGAGTTCAAAGACAGTCTCAGCAAAAGTGAGGTGCTAAGCAACTCAGTGAGACCCTGTCTCTAAATGAAATACAAAATAGGGCTGGGGATGTGGCCCAGTGGTCGAGCACCCCTGAGTTCAATCCCCAGTACAAAAACAAAAACAAAAAAAAAAAACCCAGCAACTCAGGAGGCTGTGACAGGAGGACCACAAGTTTGAGGCCAACCTCAGCAACTTAGCAAGGCCCTATGCAACTTAGTGAGACCCTGTATCAAAATAAAAAATAAATTAAAAGGAAGTTGGTAAGAGACAGAGGCAGGATTTGAACCCAGGTCTACACACTGCCAGGCATCTTGCTATCCAAGTGTTTCCCTGTAAGCAAGTTGTGAAACACTTACCCTGAGCCAGGCATGTGGCCCATCCTAGGAAGATAACACCTGGCACATGGGAGTCCCTGAGTAAATTCTAACTCTCTTTAGCTATTACTATTATGTTGGTGCATTTGGTCCTCCCAGCAAGGACAGATATTTTTATTTGTATTTTTCAAATGGGAAAAGAGGCTGGTGAGGTGAAATATCGTTCAAGGTTACCCAGCGGGGAGGTGGGAAGGCCATCTCTGTTCTCTCTGGGACTCTGTGAAACAGGGAGGCAAGGATGAGCAACCAGCTTTGAAACAGCCTCAGCCCTCCCAGAAGAAACCCCAGCCTGCTCACCTCTTCCCTCTTTCACCCTGTGCAGGCTTCAGCCCACCAGCCTCGCAGCCTCCTCTCTGGTCTTCCTGCCTCCAACCTTTGCTCTACCCCGCCACTGCCCTCCTTGAGTCTAGGGGCCCTCCTCGCCTCACAGTCAGGACCACCCAGGCTCCCACCTCTTCCCTACTCTGGGTCTTAGATTGACAGCGTTACTGGGAGAGCCCAGGGTCCAGGGAAGTGGCAGGGGAAAGGGGTGGGCATGCACTTCTTACTGGGCATGCAGGAGAGAAGTTGCAGGGGGGCGGCATCTCCATCAGCAGGGCACTGGGGAGGCACGGAGGCAGCAGGTGCTAGGCCCTCCCAGGGCATTTCATTCCTAAAAGGGAGTGAGTGGGAGGCAGAGGTTGCATCCTGGAGGACAGGGCTCTGCCTGCCTGCGGCGGCAGCAAGTGGGCTTCCAGGGTGCTCTGAAACCAACTTCATTAAACTGGCGCTGTCAAGGTCTATTTCACAGCATGGACGAATGTGCATGATCTTTTGTTAAGTGAAAAAAAGCCAGGCTATGGAACAATAGATAGAACATGTTTCAATTTTTTGTAAAATATAATCCTGTGGCCAAAAGACCTTAAGCCTTATCAGATTCTAGCAGTGATTACCTCTGGTCATTGGCTGAAGGGTGATTTTTCTTTGGGTGTCTTGACTATATTTTCCAAGTTTTCTACAACTAGCATGTCTTAAGAAACAAAATTTCTTAGGAAAGCAATACATGTTTTAATTTTTATGGTGCTAGGGATTGAACCCAGGGCCTTGCTCATGCTCAGCAAACACTACCACTGTGTTATATTCCCAGCCTAAAAGCAGTACATTTTAAATGAGCAAACCTTTTGACCCACAATCCCATTTGAAGGAATTTTCTACAAAATGCATAGAAAGATGAAGAATAGTATGTGAAGAATGATCATGTTTTTGTAAAAAAAAAAATTGACATTTTTGTTTATGTATAAGCATTTTGCCTGGAAGGACCCACACCAACTGTTAGCAGCTGCTGACTTCTGGGAGTAGGATGAGGGAACTGTCTACTTTCTACTCGTACATCTATTTGATTTTTTAAAAACAATGAACATAAGTTATTTTATAATTTGTTTAAAAAGCAGCCAAATCACCAGATGCAGTGGTGCATGCCTAGCGACTCAGGAGGCTGAGACAGGAGGATCGTGAGTTCAAAGCCAGCTTCAGAAAAATCAAGGTGCTAAGCAACTCATGAGACCCTGTTTGGAAATAAAATACAAAATAGGGCTGGGGATGTGGCTCAGTGGCCAAGTGCCCAAAACACCCAAACCACTTTCTGAGTCTCTGCCATTTCCCCTGGTTCTCCCTGCGCACAGTAGGGGGTGGTCAGTGAGGCTCCCCTGGTTAGCTTCCATCTGTCCATCTCTAGGAAGGGCCTGTCTCTGGTCCTTGGGGTTCCAGTTTTAACCAGCTCACATTTTTTGAGGCCCTGTCTGTACTCAGAGGCAGAAGTGCAGGCCATGATTCCTGCCTCAATACGCTCATGGTCCAGTAGCAGGGGAGACCTGAAAGGCTTCAGGGCCCCGGGCCATGAACTCTGCTGGACCAGGACAATGACACAGAGTGTCTTGAATGGGACATGAAGGGTAAGACAGTTTTTGTGTGTGATGCTGGGGGTTGAACCCAGGGCCTCACACATGCGAGGCAAACACTCTGTCCCTGAGCTATGAGCTATGACTCTAGTCCTAAAGGGTAAGATTTTAACAGGAAGGCAAAGCAGGGCCGGGCTTTCTAGGCAGAGGAGGAGGCTTGCAAAATCAGATAGGCAAAGGACAAAAATATGCTGACTCTTCTCGGTTTGGGATGCCAGACGCCTAGGTGCTCTGCTTTTAACATTATATGTAGTTTTCCCCTCCCCACGAGGAAGCGCCTGTAAACAGAAAGGTGGTGGGGTCACCATTAGGCTGTGCTGGGTGCTGGTGGGAGGGTGAGGGCAGGGGGCCAGACCCAGAGTAGGACTGATCGGCTTGGTGACCAGGAGCCCTGTCATTTCTAGCTTAGTCTGTGCCCGCACAGTGGCAGCTGCTGGAGTGCTGCCCATATGGTATCATAGGAAGCCCCTTCTCCCTCTCCATCCTCCTCGGTAATCTTTCCCCCACCTGCTTGTCACAGTGCCTCAACTGTCACCATTAGCTACGATCTGCTGGGAGTGGCTCCTATTATAAATGTGTACAGGTCAGCAAGGCAGTGACCCTGGGGACACAGGAGGGCAAGTTAGGGTGGAGGAATAAAAGGGGTGGGGGGCATTTTAGGAGTGTGACAGAGGGAGGCCCCCAGAGAGGGAAGGGAAGCGGGTGGGAACTATTAGGCAAACTCTATAAAGTTGATTCAGGCTTGCACCTTAGAACCCGGGGCTGCCAAAGCTCAGGGCCACCCATCCCTCTTGCTGACTCTTAAGGTGGAGATGAAGGGGGCCATCCACGGTCACTTGTGATTCAGGGACAAAAGCAGGGCCCACCTCAGATTTCACAAGCTTTGCCCAGGTTTCCACCCTTAGCCCCATATCTCCAGCCTGTCTCTGCTTTTCCTGGGGACTCTTAGGACCTTTATCCTCATCTCCCTACCCCAACAACAAGAACTGCCACTGGACCCCAGGGCCTTGCTCCTGGTTGGTAGGTCAGGGGGGTGCCTTGGTCTGAAGTAGCAGTGGGCAGAGAAAACAGGTCTAGTGGCTCAGCCTGCAGAGCTTGTAGGGGGGGTGGGAATCCCATTTTCTGAGGAGAAAAGACTCCTAAACCACCCAGCCACCTGAGGTCCCAGGGCTGACCCAAGCGGCCTGGTTCCCTCACTTCCTTGGGACTCCTTGCAGCTCCAGGAGCGGCCCAAGCTGAGCTGTCCTTGCTGTGGCTGGTGCTGGTTCTGGGCTCTGTTGCCACAGGGGAGGCACCTGGTGTGGGCAGCCACCAGCAGGCTGTGCCCGGGAGGAGGGTGGTTGGGGTCCAGGCCAACTCTCCCTTCTCCCTGGGGAGGGACACAGAAAGACGCCCAGCTCTTGGTACCTGGGCTGTGGGCATCCTGCTTACTCCCCTCTGCTTGGACTCCAGGTTTCCAGGGGAGAGGAGGGGGCGCCACACGGGGAGACTGGAGATGGCCTGGCCAGAGCTGGGGCTAGGAATGCGGAGGCCTGGGGCTTGGCTGGACTGTCTCGAAGGCTGGTGTCTTCCCACCTGGGCCTCAGTTTTCCTGTGTGTACAGCAGTGCATTTGAGAGCCCTGGGCTCTCCGCACCTGTCCTGGGGCCTGTGGTGCTGACTGGTATGCCCAGCTGGGCTGTCCCCACCTTAGAGTACTTCCCAATTCTGTCATCCCTTTGTCTCCTTCTTCTCATCTCAGAGGCACTGCGGCCCCCAATTCTGATAAGCACCCCTAAGCCCCTCCACCTCTGAAGAATCAAGGCCCTGCTCAGAGCCCCTCCCTCCTCAGCCCTGCCCCATCCCTTCCGGCCCACCCTTGCTGCCTCTTTTTGTTGACCAGGCTGGGGCCCTCTCAGCTGGCCATTCTCCCTGGCATGCTGGTTGGGAACAGTGACACCTGGGTTCTGGTGTCAACTCTGCCACATGCTGTGTACCTTGAGCCAGAAACTAACCCTCTCTGGACTTTTAGTGGGGCTGGAGGGTCACCCAGTCTCCTCCAGTATTCACCCTTGATCATATTCAGGTGCACTGTTTGGGGGAGTTCACCAGGACTGGGGCTCTGTGCCTGACTCCAGCTTCCTGACAGGTCCTCCCTAGTCATGATATCAGGGTAGGAAACCCCTATACCTCTGAGCCAAAGTGCCAGCCTTTCCCTACTTCATCTAATTCCTAGAGCAAGGGAGGAACATTTTGTAATCAAAATACAATAGACCTGCTGAAATTTTGAAAATGGATAGAAGACTGTTCTATTCTGTGCTTAGTGTAAAAAACACACAATTTCATAAAGATAGAAAAGAAAAACAAAAATGAACACACTTAAAAAAAAAGAATTTCCCCCTCTCTTGCTATTTTTTGGAAGTTGAGTCTCCTGATGGTGCCTCCCCAGCGCCCCGCCCTCTTCCTCCTCTGCTTTCCATCCTTTATGTGGCTCAGGATCCTAGAGAGAATCACTGTCCCTCTGTAAGGAGAAATAACCACGACCTGATGGACAGTGACGATGCGGTTCAGCACCTTGGTCAGTACCCACCTCCTCTCCCACCTTCCCACTCCCTCCTCAACCCCCACTTTCCAGCACTTCCAGCTAGTCTCCTGGGGTGAGCTCCAGGAGCGGCCCAAGCTGTGGGGTGGTGGATAGAGCCGAGAGCTAGACAGGTGGGGAGGAAGCCAGGGGTGCTGCCAAGCAGTCAGCCTCAGAGAATGGCTCCCTGGCAGGAGGGAAGGCCTGTCCCCAGAACCCTGGAGGAGAACTTGTGCCACCAAGAGACTCATCTCTGTTGTTTTCTGTCTCTGCTGCACCACAGAGAGGAGGACTCAGAGATAATGGCCTTATTAGGCACTGAGCAGGGCAAGTTAGAGGACCCAACATTAAGAAACTGGATTCTGGACCCTGGCAATCAACGAGTAGATCCTACCCTGTCCTTAGTAGGCATGGGGAAACTGAGGCCCAGCAGGAGAGGGTCTTGCTTGCAGTCACACAGGGTCTTCCTGAGTCCACCCCTGAACCAAGGAGTCATAAGACACTTTGCTGGTCATTGAGACTTGACTCACGATTGCACAACCCCATGAGGGCTGGTTTAAGCTCACTTTGAAGCTTAGGGGATTCCGGATCTGGTGGCCGCTGCCTGTTGCTGAAGCAGTCCTCAAAGCTGAAGAGCATTTCAGGAGAGGTCCAGGGAGCAGTTTGGCTTTAGCTTTGGATGGACCTGGTTTGATTTCCTGCTCTGCTCAGTAATAGCTGCCGGTCCCCTGAGAAGCAGTGCTTCCTTGCTCAAACCCCCAGATAATGACACTAACCCCATGGGCTTGTCTCAATGGTTGAAGTGTAAAATGTACCAGCACTTTGCTTGCTAACTACATATAGGGGACTCAGAGGGGGTTGCTGCCAATCAGTCAAGCCTTTCCTGCCCTGGATGAGATCCATGCTGATCCTCCTCCAGCCAGGGTTCGGCTGCCTCTGCCATCCTCTTAATTGCCTTCAACGTGGATGAGGTTCCTGGTATCAGCCTGATAACTCCCATTTTTCATTCGGTAATTCTCTGGACACTAGTGCAATCCTATCTCTTGGTGGCACCCTAATTGCCTGGAGTCCCCAGGTGGGCAGGCAGACAAGGTCCCTACAGTTACCCTATTGGAAACAGTGAAGGCTGGGAGTGGCCAGCACTTCTTGGACCTGGTGCTGAGCTGAGGGGGAAGTGCAGGAATGGCCCTGGAGGGGATGTTCCTGCCCCAAGGGAGAAGACAGAGCAGACATCCATGGAGGGAAAAGACAAGGGCATAATGGAAGGGTCTGGGAGGGGGGAGCCACAGGGATTTGAAAGGTTGGGGTGTCTTGTGGATACTCTAGTCTTTAAATCACCTCCCCCACCCCACACACACATATAGCTGCAAACTGAGCTGCTCTCCAGGGACTAATCAGGGGCCCTCCATCTACCCTGCTGTTGCTCCTCATTTGCAGCCCCTCCCTACAATTATAGTCAGGATCTGGGGGGGGGTGTGGGAGACCAACCTTGCATGTGACTGAGTCACACTCCCCGTCTGGGTGCTGAGGTGCCCAGTCGCAGAAATGTGGGAGAGCTTTCCCCACCCTTCTTGGGTTCGAGGGTCGGTGTCTCGTGCATGGGTGTGTCTTCCTACAGCCCCATGGGTGAAGCTATGCTCACCTGTTCCTTTGTAATATAACCCCTTGCCCTGTTTACAATAGAATCTTCCATGGAAGTGCCTTGTGTGTGTCCCCTTCTCTTACTGTGCCCTTGGGTGTGGCCTACCCAGGTGTCAGTCAACCTGCTGACAGTGGACATCATGAAGATAGACTCACCCCCTGAAACCTGACCCCTTGCCTCATTTGAATAGCTTCTCCTCAATAAAAGGGGTCAGCACGTGCTCTCGCTCTCTCTTCCCGTGGAGCCTTAAGGTCAGAGGAGCTGTCACAGCGACCCCAAAGAAAAAGGTATTTGTGTCTCTTGTGTGGTTATTTTGCACAGCCCAGTCAGCCCAATTTTACTGGAGTGACCCCTGAGCCTTTTAGTCACGAGAACAGAAACCTGGCGGGGGGGGGGGTTCCCTCTAGGCCACAGATGAGATCTACCCAGTGCCTCAGAGCATTGGGTCTCACCTCCCTCATCCTGCAGGTGAGGAGGTGGAAGAATGGACCGTGACAAGCCAAGGCTGGGCCAAGGACTCTGGTCCCAAGGACATTGCATTACAAATACAGAGGGGTGGGGATCTTGCTGCTGCCAGCATGCACAGCCTGTGCCCATGTGCGGGACCCTGGCTCCTGGCCAGGCTGCGTCCCCATCAGTCAGAGGTGGGATGGAGCCTTTTCTACATACCAGACCTGGGGACTCTGCTGGACCCCATGGTCCCACGCTCCTCACAGGGCACAAGGAGGAAGAGGGACTTCTCAGGGTCAGAGCCAGTACAGAGGTTCAGGAAACCCATACGCTCCAGACACTGACTCTTCCTCAAGTGCACTGTCTTTATAGCTTATCAATAAATCATGTGAGGTTGGTGTTATGATTCCCATTTTCCCTGTGGGGTAAGTAAGACCCAGAGAATTTAAGTCATTTTTCTAAAGTCACACAGTGATGGAGCCTGAACTTGAGGCCAAGTCTTTGTAGTTCCAGAGATCAGACTTGCCACTGTCTTGTGAGCTCTGCCTACTCCCAAGGATATCCCTGCTGTCCCAGGCAAAGACTGATCGTCCTTGGCTGGTGACAGAGTTGTGGTGTATTGGCCTAGAACTCAGGTCTTTCCAGTGTGGACTCTAGGACACTTGGCAGTCACACCCTCTCCCTTGAACTTGCTTTGCCTTCTCTGAAGAATGAGCAGAATGCCATCTACCTGGCAGGGCCTGGATTGGCCATTCTAACATACCCTTACTCCCTGGGATGGGACAAGTGGGTCTTTATGTTTGTCAGAATGAATGGAACTGACCACTGGCGTCCTGTAACTTTAATTTAATACAAATTTATCATAACTCACAAATGGGAAACATTTTTAAATAAAAATACTGCTGGGGGAGGCCCAGACTCTGGAGCTGAGGGGTTGGGCAGGGCTGAGGTTTACTCTTGCTCAGGGAAGGCCTGAGTGCATGGCCGTTGGGAGTGGGAGCCCCTCAAGTTCAGCTCTTCTGGCTCCTTTCTGATGGGTGTGCTGAGACCCCAAGTACAGAGTTGAGGCCTCAGGACTAGAAAGAAAGGCCAGGGCTTGTGAGAAATCAGTGCGATCTCGCAGGCACATTCTCAGGTTGCTGCTTTTAGGTAGGGCAGGGCACCTCCGGGCTCTGTTGCTTCGAAGCCAAGGTGGGATGGAGCCTTTTCTACATAGCAGACCTGGGGACTCTCCTGGACCCCATGGTCCCATGCTTAAGGTGAAGTCCTCTTGCAGGAGCGCTTCACGATGGATGCTGTGGCAGAAAATGCAATGGGCTTGCTCAGCTTGCAGGCTAAATTTCTTCTAGTGCCCTTTTTTGCATGGCTGGGGCTGGAAAGAGGGAAACTACATTTCCCAGACTCCCTTGCAGTAAAGGTAGCAAATCCCTTGTAGAAATATGGATTGGGGACCTGAGTTAGTGGAAGAGGCAGGCCTTGGGACATCCATTTGCTGGCATGGACGGTGGCAGAGGGGGCACAGTGCTGCAGTCAGCGGCTTCTGATACAGTGGCTTCCTGCAGGGGGGAACAGCTTCCCTGGTCATGACAGGATGAGTCTGGCAGCTGGGAATTTTTCTTGGAAATTCAGCAAGGACTCTACTGCTCCCTTCTGATGCAAACTCCCAGGGAGCTGGTAATGAATCCTTACCTAATTCAGCCAGCTAAAGTGGCTCTTGTTTCTGCAGCAGGATCCTAAGTGAGATAGATGCCAAGTCTGAAGGGGGTGTGTGTGTCTGAGCTAACAGCTCCTCCCAGTGCTCAGGTCCTGATTAAAATAACTGCTCCCAGCAGCCTTTCTGTACCCTAGCAGGTCACAGAGGCCTGGCCGCAAGGGGTAGCTGGACCAGAGTCCAGAGCTGCTGGGGACCTTTGTCATTCAGTGATGCTTGCTGTCCTGCAGATACCATTAGCTTGTGATCTACCTGGGTCTCCAGGGTGCCCTCATTCTGCCCTCAGATTTTGGGCAGGAAGGTGGTGACATGGTAACTCACATGTGGCCTCAACTACTCAGTGCCTTCCCACAGGCTACAGCATGGTCTCTGCTTTGTATAACAGTTGGGGAAAGTGGAGCCTTACAGCTCTTGGTAGAAGTGGGCGGGGGTTGAGAGGGGGGTTCTGTGACAACCCTAGGACCAGCTACTGCCTGTGTCCTTGGTGGGCTGGGGTCAAGGGTAAAATGACCATCACTAGCTTGGTCAGGGGCAAGACTTAGGCCATGAGACTTGAGGATTCTGTGTCTTTCAGGCTGCCAACTCCTGACCACATCTGACACATCCCAAGGCCAGGCAGCTGGGCAGGAGGAGACACAGGGAGGTAGTGCCCTTTCCCTGAGGGGCTGGGGATAAGGGCTGGGTGGGGACTGCCTTGAGGAGAAGCCATGTCACATCCTCATCAAGGTCAGAGCTTACAGAACTTTAATGCTTCAAGAGAGCTTAGGACTCGTGGAGCACGACCTCCGTGTCACACACAGGGCAACGGAGGCCCCAGGGCGAACAAGTGGCCTGAGGTCTGCGGGTGACCAGGCAGAGGCGCCTGGGCCTGGACCTCTGGTGTGCAGGCGGGGCTCCTGCTGGCTGCAGCGGCCTGGAGGCCTGGACTAGATGCGCACCGTGTTGATGCGCAGGGGCTGCACGTTCTTGCCGTTGGCGTGGCTCTGGCCGGGACTGAAGTAGGAGCAGAGCTTGCCGGGGAACTTCTCCCGGAAGGTGTAGAGCCAGGACATGTCGTCGGCATTGTAGAAGATGAGCAAGCCCTGGTCGTAGTCCAGGAAGACGCCCACCTTGTCCAGCTTGTCCCGGACGTTGAGCCGCGTCCAGGGCTCGGTGCAGGCGCTGTACTGGTTGCCGTCGTGCATGACGATGCAGTAGAAACCGCGGCTTGGCTGGATCTGGATGCTGCCCTTGCGGCTGGCGGCCTCGTGCGCCAGCCCAATCACCCACTGGGTCTTCTCTGCCACCACCACTTCCCAATAGTGGACGCCACTGCTGAAGGCCTCAGAGCCCAGCACCGACACCTCCACGTCAAAGCGCTTTGGTGAGTCCTGCAGGGGCTGTGGGTGCAGGTTCCCGTAGGCCACGATGGTGCAGTCATCAGACAGGATCAGGCGCTGGTGGGCAGTGCCAGGGTCTAGGGTCAGGGCAGCTGGCACTGTGAGGGATGAAAAGAGGGAGAGGTCAGCAGAGAGAAGGCTGTGGACCCACTGTGCGGTGTCTCCCTGCATACAGGATTCTGGGGGGCCCCCAGGAGGCCATTGATCTGCTGTGTGACTTCGAAATAAAAGCTTGTCTTCTCTGGGCCTCATCTTCCTTCTCTGTAAAAAGTAAGGGTAATGGCTAAGGTCCTTCCAGATTTACACTAAGCCTCAAGAGATCAGGGGCCATAGCTGCTTGGTCACTGCCTGATGCCCAGGGCAAGGCAGGTAGTGAGCACTCCACAAATATTTGTAGAATTAACGAGAATGAGGTCCAGAATTTCAGAGCTGCCAGGGAGGTTGGTTAAAGATTTTTCAGGTGCTACTGCCCCCTAGAGGGTAATGTGGGAATTTGTGAGGGTGTTTGGGTTGTCTCTGATAAGAGGGATCCAGGGACCACAGAATGAAATGACCCAGACAATCCATCACATCCCCCCACCAGGGATTTTCAAATGTCCCACCACACCTTCATGTGGATGAAGTATTCTTTATAATGATATGAAACTACAAACTCCACTTCATGTATAAACATGAATTTTTTTTTTTTTTTTTTTTTTTGCGTACTATACATACACTGTATATTTTGGAATACAATTACCAAACTCAGGGAAAACTGACTTTTCTTTCTTTCTTTCTTTTTTTTGTAAGGGAGATTGAACCCAGGAGTGCTTTAACCCCTGAGCCACATCCTCAGCCCTTTTTATATTTTATTTAGAGACAAGGCCTCGATAAATTGCTGAGGCTGGCTTTGAACTCACAATCCTCTTGCCTTAGCCTCCAGAGCTGCTATAGGCATGTGCCTGGCTGATTTTTTTCTTTTTTATTGAACCCAAGGGGCCCTACTGCTGAGCTACACCCACAGCCCTTTTTTATTTTTAGATGGGGTCTCACTAAATTGTCAAAGTGGCTTCGAACTTCAGATCCTACTTTAGTCTCCCAAGTAGCTGGGATTACAGGTGTGTGCCACTGCACCTGGCTACATTTTGTTTGTTTGTTTGGGACTTAACTAAGAATTGTTCGCTTTTCTGGAAAATACATCTCTAAGGGCAAGACCACTGATAAAAATCTGTCTATATAGGACTGCATTTGAAGCAGAAGGTGTTTTACCTATAAAGTGAGCACTGGAATACTTATGTTTTCTAATGTGGTTCTGAGTGAACTTCTACACGTTGACATATAAAATATTTTATTATAAATAATTTCCTTCTATTTTCCATTATGTGAGTGTATGTGTATAAATATGTGTATGTATAGTGTGCATATGTGGACACATACATGTATTCTTGAAATGGTGATGAGATTATATGATCTTTGTAACATTACAAATTATTTAATATGAAAAGTAGAAAATGTGCTGAAAAAGTAAAAAATCTCTAGTTCTAAGCCAATTCTTCCATTTGACAGGGGGAAACCTGAGACCCAGAGAGGAGTCAGGACTCTTCTCAGGTCAGCAGATACTGGCGGAGCTAGGACTGAGCAATGCCAGCCCAGTCCGGCCCAGCCCTCCCCGCTGCCCATCTCTCACCCTGCCCCACCTCACTCAGGCCCAAAGCCTTTGCCCCACAGTTCCCTCCCCTGCCTCCTCTTTGCTGGCATGACCAGGTTCAGGGGGCTCCTCTCTAAGGGCCTGTCCTTGGGCTCTTCCTGGTGGCTGGGAGTTGTGCTCCCCTGCCTCTGAAATTCTTGAGCCATGTCCACGGCCCAGGAGGGTAAGGACTGGATCCTCCTGACCTCGGCCCTCCCCTGTGTGCCCAGGGCTCAGCACAGGACCTGGCACAAGCCAGGCTTCTGGAAATGCTCACCAAACCAGGTTGACCCTGTTTTTGTTGGGCAGGTGGTGCAGGCTGGGTCACCTGCCTGTGGGCTGGCCATACCGGCTTAGCAGGTCTCATCTCAAGTCTCAAGAACTCTTGTCAAGACCTCTGTTGACTCTGTCTCCCCAGGGAGCTGATCAACAAGCCAGAAGGAGAGGGGAACCTGGGACCTGCTCCCCTTAGGTCCCATGGCCATTTCCAGGTCAGAGCAAGAGAGAGGAGAGGACATGCGGGAGGATGGGATCCTGCCACATGTTCCACAGAGTGAAGGACTTCACCATCCACGTCCCTCTGGCCTTCCTTATCTGGTGGAGCAGGGACAGGATGACATGGCTGGCACACTACCCCCTAATTCTGCTGCCTCTGTGGGCTGCGCACACACAGAGAAGTAAAATGGCTCATTGATGGTGACTGTCCTTGTTGGGAGTAATGCCCATCCCTGAACCACTAACAAGCCGACCACAGCCTGCAGCAAGCTCCTGCCACCATCTCTGTCAGGAATAAACTCAGCTTTGCACTTTCCTTTCTTCTCTCCTACTTTTGGGAACCTGAGGGCTCTATGCAAACAGTGAGCTCTGTGAACAGAGGGGTCAAAAAAAAAAAAATCTCCATCCAGGAGGAATGAGGAGGAGGAATGAGGAGGAATGATGGAGGAAGAGGAGCCAGGAGATGAAAGGCACTGGCTGTCATCAGATGAAGGCTTTGCCCACAGTCTGACTGGTCCCAGGGCAGCTGGTCAGAGCTAGAAGTCTCCTGCCCCTTGGAGTGTGGGCAATTCCCATAGAGGGGTGTGGAGGGAGGAGGTGGAGGAGTGTGTGGGTGGAGGGGGGCCAGGGAGCCAAGAACTTAATCAGATGCAGATGGGGTCACTCCTACGGGCAGAGGGGTGTCTGTGCAGAGGGGTGGGGGGGGGGCGAGTCCCTGCCTGGGAGACGGTGGCCACAGCTCTGAGTGCCCTGGAGAACGTGGCCCTCCTATTTGAGGCGTTTGGGATGATGGACCAGCAACAGCTAGAAAGGAGAGCTTGGAGCAGAAAGACCTGAGCGTGGGGGACTGGCAGGCAGGCCTGGGAAGAGCTTCAGACTCTCAAGCCTCCAGGGCCACATGGGCCACTCACTTCTGAGCCACGGGGAAGGGCTCCCAGGGCTCCCGGAGGTTCTGGGAAGGTGAACAGAGAGGCGCCTGCAGGGCAGAGGAAATCCTGATCCCCACCTCCAGTCCTGCAGGTGGAGGAGGGCAGGGCTGCCACTCTTTGGGTAGGACCCAGGCGAGGCCTGGCTTCTCCTTAGGGAGAGGTGCTTGGATCCCAGGGAGGCTTTTCCAGTCCCAAGGGCAAGGCCAGAGGGGGCATGGCAACACCTTCTCCCCCACTGGGAAGTCAGTCTCTGCCTGTGGGACTTCATCCCTCCTTGACCCTCGGGAGAGGTGACAGATCCTACAAAGGCAGTCCTCTGGGCTCACTATCTTACAGGTCGGGGCTCATTTCTAGGTCGTGGGACTCTGAACCTGTAAACACAGAGAGCTGAGCATGCGTCTTTGGTCCTCGAAGCCTCTCTGAGACCTCCAAGTCAAATGGCATTTGGGACTATGGAAGCCCCAGGAAATATGTCCTGGCCTCTGGTCGCCTACCACAAAGAAAGCCCTCCCGAGGCACGGCGTGACACCACCACTGGGCAGCTTGGCAGCCCCATGGCTTGTTTCTTTGTTCTCAAGGACAGCGGGGCCAGCTGCACAGGCCTGACAGGACAGGAAATACGTCAGCTCTTTTCTGCAGCCAGGCATTTAAAACCAGGCCTCAGGTCCCCGAGTCCTCCCACCTACTCAGCCTGCAGCTGCCTGGGCGGGCACCACAGAACATCTGCATACCTAGGAGCACAAACTACTATACCCCCATTTTCCAGAAGAGAAAACTGAGGCTCTTCGAGTGAGTTAAGCGATTTGCTGAGGTTGCCACCTGGGGTGAAGCAGCGTTAGAACGTGAGCTGACGTCTTTTCACATCATGTTCTTTCCTTCATGTGGCTCCAGAAAGCCTGTTCAGCAGGACCGAGGAACCATGAGAGGGCTAAGTACTTACCAAGTTATAGGATTATTGTCCCCAATTTTAATTTAATTCTCATGTGTAACCTGGGAAGCCAATGGGACTTTCCCTGTTGTATAGGTGAGGAACTAAGGCTCAGATGGGGATGCCCTGCCTTGGGTCCCCTGGTCAGGCAGCCAAACACTGGGACTCAAAATGACTGGTTCAGCTGAGCAGGAGGTGGGGAGAGGGCTGCCTGGGGGTGGGGTGGGAGTGGGGAGGCAGCAGGAGGGAGAGGAGCAGTGTCTGGTTCCTTGGGACAATAGGTGGCCTGGCCCTGTGGGGAGCAGGCCAGGTAGGGGAGGGCAGAGAGGGGAGGGCTTCCTGGTGTGAGGCCAGGGGTGGGTGGGGGTGGGGGGAGCTCGGGCAGGGGCCTGACAGGTGGTAGATGGGTTCTCCAGTGACCCAATGGGAAGCCAGGCCATAGGGGAGGGGCAGGCAGGAAGCTGCTAGAACTTGTGGGCTAGGTCCCTAGGGGCACCGCTCCATTTGGACATAAAGGGCTCTGGTGCTGGCAGAGGAGCCAGAGTGACTTCACAGGCCTCACAGACAAAGGAAGGGGCCCAGCCAACAGGATCACTGCTCTCTGAAGTCCCGGGGCCTCTGCTCCCGGTGGGATGTTTGGGGCACACAGCTGCTGCCTCAGCTTGACTGCAGGCACTGTTCGGCGGGGGCAGTTTTGCTTCCCAAGGGACATTAAGTCACGTCCAGAGATACCTTGGGTTGTTAAGACGGGGGTGGGGCTACAGCATTTAGTGGCTAGAGGCCAGGGAGGCTGCTAAACATCCTGCTGTGCCCAGGACTGTGCCCCCAAGGCCTAAAGTCAGTGGCACTGAAGGTGGAAAAACCCTGCCCCTGGGCAGTCAGCAATTCCCCACGTGAAGAAGCCCAGAAGGAATACTGTCATTCAGAAGGGGAAGCTAAGGCTCAGGGGAGGAAGGGACTTGTCTTATACTGTACAGTGAGTTCCTTCTCTCAGCGGTTTACTGAGCACCTATTATAGACTCAGCACCATTCTGGAAGCAGAAGTGGACTTCTGCTTCATTGTCTTCTTCATTCATCAACACATACTGACTGTGCTGGCTGCTGGGGATGAATCAACCCTGGGCCCTGAGCCCTCAGAGCTCACAATCTGGAGAGAGACAGCCACACAATGGTGGCCAAACAGTGGGACCAGGAAAGCTTAATAAGCAGGGCTCTGTGGAGAAATCCAGGAAGGCTTCTCAGCACAGGTGTTTAAGACACGAAGGAAAAGCAGGAGTTGGCCGTAAGGACTGAGGATGGTGCGTGAGGCTCTAAAGAGCGTGAGGAGGGAGAACAGGGCTCACTTCAGACCTGAAGGGGGTTCAGTGGGATATGGATGGGAGGATGAGGGGGCTCTTGAATGGCAGGAGGAGAGGCCCAGCCTGCCTCTCGGGGCTGACAGGGATACAGCAGGTGGACACTGAGGCTAAGAGCTCTCAGGCCTCCTGCACAAGGGGCTCCCCTGGCCTGCGGCTCAGGACAACAGCGGCTGGGATTCCTGCCTCCCTCCAGTGGCCCTCAATCTCCTGGTCCCTGTGGGGGGCTCCCCAGGGGTGGGAGCATGCTGTGGCCTCTATGCCAAGAGGGCAGCCCAGAACGCCTACCCAGGCTGCTAGGAAGTGGACCCTTCCTCCAGCTGTTGCCTCCTTTCCCACGGAGAGCAGAGAACCGGCTCTGAGCCTGCGTCACTCCCAGGAGGTCAGTAAGGACATATCAGGCGAGGCCTTCAGTCACCTGCAGGGAGCCTGGCTCTGTGGTCCAGCACCCTCTCAGTGACTGTCCTAGCGCTTCTCCATCCCTCAGGGACTGAACTGTGATTGCCCTGGGGTCGTTCATGCCCCTGCGCACCCCTACTCCTTAGCCTTCAGCACTCAGCTCAAACAGCATCTGTTGCCCAGCCTCCCGCCAACTCCACCCACAGCCTCCTGTTGCCCCTTCTGGGTGTCCATGGTACCTGGGAGTCCCCGGTCATAGCCTTGTCCCACTGGACTCTTGAGATCTGGTTGCTTGCCTTTCTCTCCTGACTCCTGAGGCTGTCTTGAAGGATTTTTATTGTTTGTAGAATTAAAAAAATAATCCAGACAGGTGGGAGAACTCTGACTGCCGTGTGACCTTAGAAAGACAGTGAGCCTCTCTGAACCTCAGTCTTCCCAGGTGCAGCTGGTGTATCAGGCTGGAGAATGGCTAGTGAGCTGAGTTGGTAAGGTTACAGGCTCTGGGGTCTGACCTGGGGGTCTAAAGGCTGGCTGTACCTTTTATAGGTTGTGACCATGGACAGGCTTCTAACAGCTTTGTGCCTTAATTTCTTCGTGAAGGTACCTACCTCTTAGGGGGAATTCCTTCCTTTATCTGTATCTCACCTCTCAAGGGCAGGTGCTGACCCAGGCACAATCAGGGGTCCTCACTGCCTGAGGCTTGAATCTGCCCTGTGGTGCAGCTGTGTGGTTTGCGGGAAAGCACTGACCTCCCAGGCCCAGGGTCAGCTCATGCACTAGAAACCTGCTTTCTCCTCTCTCTGCAAACCTCCTACCACCTCCTCCTCATCTCAGCTGACAGCTTCACTTCCCACCTCATTGGGGAGGTGATGCCATCAGAGGATGCTTCCTGCAAGCTCCCACTCTGCTCTGCTGCCCATATTCCACCCTCTCCAGGCTTCTGGAGATAGACTGTGTAGGCTCCTGGCAGAGGCCACCCCTCGGCAAGCAGCAGACCACGCCAGGGACGGTACCAAGGCCATGGCTTCCACAATTCTCTCCCTCTTTTTTGTATTTATTCATTTATTTATTTTTTGGTACTGAGGATTGAACTCAGGGGCGCTTTACTATTGAGCTACATCCCCAGCCCTTTTTATCTTTTTAATTTTGAGACAGGGTCTCCCTAAGTTGCTGAGGCTGGCCTTGAATTTGCAGTCCTCCTGCCTCAGCCTCCTGAGTCACGGGGATTACAGGTGTGCACAGCTTCTGCCTCTTGATTCTGCCTTTCTACTGCCTCTTTGCCATCAACCCATGAGTAGGCTGCTATTCCTTCTATCTTACAAAAATAGCCACTCAACAGTCCCTCTCCCTCCCGTATGTAAAGTTCCTTGAAAGCGTCGTCTCCACCTGCTGTTTGCACTTCTCTCTTGGATGGGCTCCAATCAGGCCTTTGCCCCACTGCGCCACCAAAATAGCTCTCGCCAAGGTCATGGATGATCTCGGTGTGGCTAAACCTGGAGGAGGGTCTGTTTGGGGTTCTCCCATGCTTGGTTCCGCAGCCTCTGCCACTGTGAACCACTCTTCTTCTGGAAACGCTCCCTCTGCCCGGCTGCCAGGACACCCCCAGGCTGCCCTCCTGCCCATCTGACTGCTCCTTCTCGGTCTCCTTGGCTGGGTCTCCTCCTCTCCATGACTTACAGGAACGCCCTCAGGCTCCGATGTTAGAGTGGCCCCCTCTCTCTTTCTCCCTACCCTAACTTTCCAGGCGACCCCATCCGGTCGATTCAATGGTGGCCATAGGCTGATGACACCAGGCCTGGCTTCCTCCTGGACTGAGGACCTGTGGTCTCAATGCCTTTCAAACATCAGCTCAAGGTGTTCAGTGGGCAGCACTGCCAACCTCACATGCTACAGCTCCACGCTTCCAGACACTTGGGCCAAAATCCTGTCCTCTCTGTCTTCCTCCTCTCACACCTGAGGCCAAATTTCAATGGCCCTTCAGAATAGATCCACAATCTGGCTACTTCTCACCCCCTTCCAGTGCCACCATCCTGCTCCAAGTCACCAGCATCTCTCACCTGGGTTATGCAATGGTCTCCCATCCAACTTCCCAGCCTCTGCCCTTTACCACCTTCTGTCGATTCGTAGCCCAATAGCCACAGGGGTTCTTTAAAACTTAAGTAGGCTCAGGTCACTTCACTGTCCCAAACCCTCCAATGGTTCCCTTCTCATTCAACATAGAATTCAAAGTTATAACCCTGGTCTGTGGGCCCTTATGGTCTGGCTACTGCCTCCTTCCTGACCTTTTCTTCACCCTCCCTCTCATTCACTCTACTCCAGCCACACTTGGCTCCTTACTGTTCCTTGAACATGCTAGTCATGCTTCTGCCTCAGGGCCTTTGCACTTGCTGTTCTCACTGCCAGGAGCCCTCTTCCCTCAGATACCCACATGACTCACCCTCCTTCCTTCAGGTCTTTCCTTCCATGCCCTCACCCTTATCTAAAATCTCTCTCCTATCAGCATCTAATGTACCATAGTGCACTATGTGTATTTGTTTTTTGTTTTACTTATTCACTTTTGTTTACTTTCTCATACCCTAGAATGTAAGATCTGTAGGACAGGAATTTTTGCCTGTTTTGCTCACTACTCCACCTCCAGCACCTAGAACAGTGTCTGGTGTGAGAAAGGGGCTTGATATGTACCACGTATATCCAGTGACTTGCTGGAGTGCCAGGGCCTTGGTACACAAGGCCCCCAATTGATGTTTTTTTTTTTTTTTTTTTTAAACCTATATTAGTGTGAAAACGATAGGTATTCAGGAGAAATGTTATTTCAAATTCTGACTTTTCCTCTCTTCCCAGGGTTGGTCACGTGTGGTATGACACTCGGGTGTTTCTGGGCAGAGGCACAAACTGGGGGCCGGTTAGTCACATGATCCCAAGGAGAAACAACCAATAATCCTCTTTTGGTGCATTGCTAAGGGGATGCTCTGCAGGTGAGCTGTTAAAGGCATCTTCACCCCAGATGGGTCACTGAGAGGTGACCCTGTCGTTGGTGAAGGAGCACCTGCAGCTCCCCGGGGATGGGACGGCCTCACGGGGTCCTCTGAGGATCCCTCAGGATGAGCAACTGCGCAGTGCCCAGCACAGGTCCTGGGGCACAGCAAGCTCAGGAAGGCACCCTGGGTCCCTCCCTGCCCTGCCCCCAGACTGTGTTTAGGACCTGGGGTCCGGCGGGCTAGGGCCAGGTGCTGCCTGGCTTCAGCCCACCAGAGACCATTCCTACCTGTGCCCCCCACCCGCCTGCCGGCCTCTCAGGGAGGGACAGGGGAACCTCACCTGGGTGGATGTCCTGGAACAGGGACTTCCAGATGGTGTACTGCAGGGGGCCCGTGTACTTGGAGGTCGGGAAGTCTTCGTATGTCAGGTTGGTCTCGTGGATTTTCCCCTTGAGCCTGGAAGGACAGCAGGAGAGAAGGCTGCACAGGGGACTGGGTTCCTGCCCGGTGTTGGGGCCCCATGGCCACCTTCAGGGCAGCTGGCAAAGGGTGAGGTCATGAGTGAGAAGGCTGTGGGACTCAGGTGCAGGTGCCTGCTTGTGCCACTGCCGACCTCTCTAGCTATTACCCTCAGTTTTCTCATCTATAAAATGGGCACTAGCTAGAACCTGCCTTCTAGGATTGTCATGAGGGTTACATGGCACAGTGGACAGAATGCTTAGCACAGTATATGGCTCAGGGCCAATGCCACGGGCATGAGGCTGTGACCAGTGTTGATCCCAATAACTAAGTATTATTACCAAGGGTGGCCTTGAAGCCATAGAAGCCTGGGCTTGAATCCTGGCTCCACCACCTAGCCGACAGATCTTGGCCAATTGATCTGGCTTGTTTATGCCTCAGTTGCCACATGTGTGAAATGGGGACGACAGTGATATGCTATATAACATAAAGAACATAAGATATAATACAGGTACCTACCATGTGATCACAGACATTGCTATTACTTGTACACTAATGGCAGAAAATATTAAACATAGAATAGTCTAGATGCATGGAGCCTTTAGCCCAAGCTCTGGCACACAGTAGGTCTTCCATAAATGATCAATGGAGACGTGCATGATCAAGTTCTCTGCTGACAACCCATCTGTCTCCACCACCGCCGCCTCGCACAGGTGGCACGTACCTCTCAGACAGGGAGGCCACCCCGGCCAGGAAGGTGTGCCGGTCAGTCTCTGCCAGCCGCTCCTGTAGGATCTGGGCCCCCTCCTGCACCTTGCGCAGCTGCTGGCTGTAGCGCTGGACCTTCTGCTCGATGTCGGTCAGCGTGCGGGCCGTGTCCGCCTCCAGCTCCTCCAGCATGGCCTTCTGCCGCTCTCGCAGCAGACGGTGCAGCCGCTCAAAGGCCTCGCCGATGGTGGTCCGCAGGCTCTTGGTGGAAGACTGCGGGGACAGTGGTCACGGGTTATGGCAGCGGGCGCAGATGGGGGGAACCCAGGAGCCTCATTTGCAGAGAGGGAGGGTGGAAAAGGCTGTGCAGGGGGCCTGGCAGGCACCCGAGGATGCCGGTACAGAAGCCCTGGCGTCGCGGGGACAGCAGTTAGTGTGGCCCGTTAGGAAACTAAGGCTGTGGTCCAGGTGAAACAATGAGTTTGTAGCAGGCAGAGAGGGAAGAGGACTCTGCCCAGATATCTGGCATAGAGGCAGGAGGGACAGGGAAGCTGGGGGAGGGAGAGGGGACACTGTGGAATGACGTCTTCAGTCTGGGATACTTTGTCCTTCCTTTTCTCTCTCCCTCCTGTGTTCTGGGGATTGAACCCAGGGCCTCAGGATTGTTAGTAAGCACTCTGGCCCTGAGCTACACCCCCAGCCCTAGTTTTTCTTTATAATGACTCACCTGTGGGGCTCAAGGGAAGAAGAAGAGATCACAGAGGTCAGAGAGCTTCATAAACTGCAAAGTGTGTGGCTGACCTTGGTGGTCACTCCTCTGTTCTGACACCCCCAAGACTCCCCCAGCTAAGGAACAAGAACTACAGTGAGGGTCTCTGCCAGGGCAAGTGAGCATGGACAGGTGGTTCTTGATGCCATGCAGGTATTGCAAGGCCCAAGAGGGCACGGGGCAGTGAAGGGCACTGGGCAGTGAAGGGCACCAGCTTCGGTGCCCCACAGCCTGGGTAAGAGTCCCAGCTGTGTCTCCAGCTGTGGCAACTTCAGCACTATCAGCCTTAGTTTTCCAACCCATGAATGGGGTAATGATTTCGCAGGGCTGTGGTGAACACGACGTGAGGGGTTGTTCCTGCCCCTAGGGACAGGGTCCCAGGTGTGGAGAAATAGCCAGGTTATTGCAAAGCGATTGATTCTAATGGGTATGTCCTGGGAGTCCCCAAGGGCAGGTGGCCCGAGGAAGCTCTAGGCACCATTTGGGGTCAGGAGAGAGGTGGAGGGAGCGGCCTGGGGAAAGACTGAGAGTCAGGCGACACAGGATGTGGCAGCATGTGGGGCCTGCCTCTGCAATTTCACTTTGCAGGATTCTGGCTGGCAGTTCTTGGAGTCAGAGACCCCACTGTGTTCAGTGCCCTGGGCTCTGTGGGAGGCTCCACAAAGGCTCAATTAGGGCCTGTTCCCTCCTGTGGTGGCTGCCCGCCTGCAGGAAGAGCTGCTGGCAGCTGGCCAGCCTCCCTGCGCATGCCCACCCAGCGAGCCAGGCAGACAAAGAGGGGATGGAGGAGAGCCTGGGGATGGGAAACCAGGCTGCCGCTGGCCTCCCCGAACCCCTCACCCAGGGAGGCTGAGGCTGCTGCTGCTGGGGGGATGGGATCTCCCTCCCCCTCCCTCTGGAGCTAACCTCCAAAGGCCCCCAGGCTCCATGGCCACCAGGTCTGGTTCCTCCCAGACCACTCTGCAGTGTTTGCCTGCTGACCACCCTCTGCTGTTGGAAGTCCTGGTTTGCATCCCATCTCTGACCGCTCCTCCTCTGCCACCCAGGTTTCTCGGGACACATCCAGGCCAGCTCCTTCCCATCTCTCCCTCATCTTTATCTAATGCTTACTGTTCTGAGGCTGGCTCCAAAGTCCATAGGGATGGCTGGGCCGGGCCTGGTGCAGGATCACTTTTCCAACTCTCTCTCCAACACATCCCTCCAACTCATTCAGTCCCCAAGTCAACTCCAGTCTTTGCCAACAAGCTCACTGCCAGTGGTCCTTCTCAAGTGCAAGCTGGGTCACAGCCCATACTGGGTTTAAGGACCTTCCCTGGCTTTGGATGACAGCAAAATGCTAAATATCTTAGCCTGGCATCCAAAAGCTCCTGTCAAGTTGCTCCCAGCTGACCTCCCTAACATAGCTGCGCGGCACTTCCGCATGCCTAGAACGACCCCTCCCAATCCATTATTCATTTGGCAAATTCCGACTCACCCTATAAAACCCAGCTTGAAAGCTACCCACTGAGAGACCTTCTTTAAACTTTTCAGGGAGTTAGATATTCCCAGAGCCTTTTATAAACTCTCTTAATACATTGTCCTCCACATTGTCTCCCCAACTTGTGCATGAACCCCTCCGGGGTAGGAATGGCATTTTTCTTTTTCTTTTAGTTGCCAATGGGCATTTATTTTATTTATTTCTATGTGGTGCTGAGAATCAAACCTAGTGCCTCCCGCGTGCTAAGCAAGCGCTCTACCACTGAGCCCCAGCCCCAGCCCCCAGGGCATTTTTCTCAGCCCTTTGCCCACCCCAGGGCCTGGCACGAGGCTGGAAGTCAGGGGCTACTTGAGGCTGAAGGAGAAAGGGCCATGATCATGATCACTTCACACAGCTGGGCAGAGACTCCATTTTCTTTCCAGAATGGGGATCCAGTGTCCCCAGGATAAAGAGAATACATAGAAAAAGAGGTGGAGGCAGGGAAAGACCAGTTCAGAAGTGGCACATCAGACTGACAGCCACCCCAGGAGCCCTGAGCAGGTCCCCTAGGGTCCTCCCAATCTATCCACTTGACTTTCACAAAGCCCTAGGCCTGCAGAAGGCACCCCAGAGACCTCCCAGCATGAGGCTGGAATGTGCATGGGGCTCTGCAGAACTGGGCAGTAAGTGCCCTGTTGGCCACTTACTAGCTTGTATGGCCTCAGGCTGGTCCCTCAACCTCTCTGTGCCTCAGTGACCTCACTGATAAAATTGGGATTAAAAAACATCTACTTCCAAAGTCCCCCTCCCTCCCACTGCTTTTTCTACAAATACAGTTTGTATGTCAGACACTGTGCTAGGTTTTGGCAAGTCCTGCTGGGATGGAGGTGACATTCTGTGGGCTTTGGTAAGACACTGAAGCAGAAGCACAGTTCTCAGCATGGAGGAATGTTCAGCCTGCTTTCGTCCTTGGCTGGGAAAGCCGCTCCCATCCCTGGTCCGCCATGCCCCCCTGGAACACACAGGGGCTTGGGGGAGCTGTGGCCCTTTTAGAAAAACACCCTTCCAAGAATGTATCACCCTCAGGGTCAACCAAGGAAAACACAGAACCCGAGGAGGGAGATCAGACAGGCCCCAGCTGGGTCACTGGAGGGGCGGGCGCCATAGGAAAGCAAAAGTCAGGCACCAGGTGAAATATGACCTCCAAGTCTCCATAGGCATTTCTTGTATAAATACCCCAGTCCAGACAGGAAGCAGGGCTGGGGGAACTGGAGGGGGAGGTGGCCCCACAGGACCCCTTAGAGGCATACAGATGGACAGGAAAGCAGGGGAGGAAGAGGTCAGTGAAGAAAAACAATAATGGGGGAGAAGAGAGGACAAAACCGCTGGTCGGGAGAAATGGACCCTCGAATTCCCTCTCATCCAGAGAGGCTCTGAGTTGCTTCTCAGCGTAGGGTACAGAATTACCAGAGAGCTGGGGAAACTGAGGCTGCAAGAAGCAAGGAGGCTATAGTTCTCTGACTGTTTTTCATCTCTTTCCCACTAAGGGGCTATACCCAGAGGCATTCTGGAATGTTCTCTGAAGAAATATGTGTCATGACCCTCCTGAGACCCCACAATGGGTTGGTGGCTATGCTGGGGCACAGATGTGTTTCTAAGGGCCTCTGTAAGCCCTGGGCTGAATTCTGGAGGCTCAGGGCATTCCCAAGGTTCCTTTCTGCCCCTAGATTTCATGTAGAGTCACTTGGTAAGGGAGGGAGGACTTCTAGTCTTGAAGTTCTGAATGGAGCCCCGCAAGATCCTCGCTGTATGGATAGGAAGAGTACAATTGACCCAAAGTCAGTGGTGGGACCAGAACCCACATTCTTCCTCTCAGGTCAAGGGAAAACTCCCCGCATCCCCAGCGCCGTAGCCAGACTGCAGGGTTTTGTACGACCTTTTTGTGTCCACATCTCTATGGCCTGAGAGCAAGAGGGGAAATGACACCAGGGCTGGCTGTGAGGGGAGGAAGAGATCAGTGAAGAAAAACAATAATGGGGGGGAAAAGAGGAGAATACCGCTAGCTGAGAGAAATGGACCCTCGCATTCCCTCTCATCCTGAGCTCAGGGTGGCTTCCTTGGGCCATGGGCATGTTTAATAAGGGCGGAACAAAAGGAGACTGGGTACATTTTTCTAGCCCTTCAGGATTCTGGAGGTTTCCGAAGGTCTCTATCTCACCCGCAACTTCCATCCACATTGGAAAGGGAGAAAGGGCCCAGCTCAGTCCCCTTGTTGTCTGGGGGTGGGTTCCTTGCTCCTAGTCCCCATCAATTCACTTTTACAGAAACCTCCCCCTCTTCCCTGAGGCTGCCTTTTACACCAGGTTCTGCCCCCCCAAGCCCCAGAGTGGACGGAGGCTCCGCCCCTTCCCTGAGATGACCCCGCCCCTCTAAGCCCCGCCCCCACACCCAGCTGGCTCACCTTAGTCTCCGCCAGCTGTCGCTTAAGCAGCTGTAGGGCCTCCGTGTGCTCCTGCTCGCTGTCCTGAAGGGCCTGAAGCTGCTCTTTCAGCTCCCTCTGAAACACACACAGGACCGGCTTGGGGGCTTGGGGGACACGTGCCCAGGGTATTCAGCGGTGATGGATGGTCCAGCCCTCCTAGACGCCAGGGCATTACCCTGGCTTTGTGCCCCGCTTCTGGTCAACATTCATGTGGATTGCTGTGTTTTCTTGGCACCAGAGTCAATTACATTTCAACCACCAAGTCCTGTAGGGTCTGTATCTTAAATGTCTCCAGAATCTGTTCCCACCTTTCACCTTTCACCAGGAGTTTTGCAAAAGCCACACACACACATATCCCCACTCTGCCCCTCCTGAGCTGCTGCTTCTGGGAGTAGACCTTTGGTGGCAGCAAGGCTTTGGGAAGCAAGGAGGGAAACCGGATAACTATCCACATTGAGCGCTCTCAGCTTGGGCTAGACACTTCTGTCGGCACTTGGCTTATTATTAATTCATTGGAGCTTCTGGGTAACCCTAAGCTAGGCACTATGATTCTACTTTTAGATGAAGAAAAAGGCACAAAGAGGCCAAGAAACGGGCCACAAAGCATACCAAGCATGTAAGGGTAAGGTCAGAATGATAACTAGACATCTGGTTCTGGAGACCATGATCTTGAAGCCAAGTGACATGTTTGCAACAGTGGTAACACCCAAGATAATTAAGAACAAATTTACGCTAGACAATACATCACCATTTGAAATAAAAACATGATCAGGATTACTTATATTTCCTTTGTCTCAAGTTCCAGTGTAGCTTAGCAAGGAATGGCTAATGAATGTTGGCCTTGTTTAAAATTTTGATATTTTGCTCATTATGAATTTTTGCATTAATTTTGATTGAAGAAATATTGCAGTACTGCATTGCCTATTATTCATGTGTATTGCTGTGTTTTTTGGCACCAGAGTCAATCCTGTGCCTCCCTCCCCTGACCCTGGCCCCAGCTGTCTCCATCATCCAACCCTAGACTCTCCTCTGGCCACAGTGAGCTTGGCCCTGCTCCTCCAGCACCTTGCACTCCCTCCAACTTAAAGACACTGCATTTGCTGCTTCCTCTGGCTGTCCCTCCACCATAAGGGTTTCTCACAGTGACTCCTTTGTATCATTGACTTATCAATTTCGTTGCCATCTCTGGGGGATCACCCCAGGGACAGTGGCATCTGCTTACACCTCTGTCACATCCCCAGCTCCAGGGTCTTCACCGTACCTCCCACTGCCTGGAATGGCCTTGCTTGTTGACTCACCTGCGTGTTTCCTTCAATGTAATGGGAGTTCCATGAGGGCAGGAATCTTAACTGGCTTGATTGCTGCTCTATCCTAGTGCCCAGAACAATTCCTAGCAGGGGCCTCAATCAGTATTTGCCAGATAAAGATTGGGATGATAGATGCTCCCCAGCATAGGGTCTAGCTGGCTGTACTTATTTATTTTTGGTGCTGGGGATTGAACCCAGGGGTGCTTTACCACTGAGCTACATCCTCAGTCCTTTTTATTTTTGAGACAGGATCTCACGAAGTTAATGAGGCCTGGCCTCAAACTTACAATCCTCCTGCCTCAGCCTCCTGAGTTGCTGGAATTACAGGCATGCACCACTGTACCTGGATGTCTGCACTAATTTGAGCCCCTAGCCATTGTATCATAGCCAGTTTTCTTCCTATCTGTCCCAGCTTCCTCCCCATATTAGCCTGTGAGTCCTCCAGGGCAGGCGCTTGATGCTTCCTTTCCCTGTGGCCTGTACCCAGCAGCCTGTACCCAACGGCCTGGCATTGAACTGGGGCTCAAGAAAGTTTGCTGTGTGAATGAATTTCCATGGAAACAGCCTCTGAGCAGGCCCTGCGGTCCCTGACCAGCTTGGGCTGAGAGGTACCAGGGAGGCTGATCTACCAGTTCATATTCATCTCCCGCTCAGTCATGTCGTCAGAGCAGGGAGGATCCTCAGCAAACATCTGGTTCAACTAATTTTACAGACTGGGTAGCAACCTGGGAGAAAGGCCATTACATGTGAAGGGAAGAATGTGAAAAACAAAATTATCTTTGCTTACTATTGCTTATTCATTTAACAACTATTTATTGACAGAACAAGGCATAGGCAGTCCTTGCCCACAGGGATCTTTCAGTGTGGTGAAGAAGACAATAAGCAGGAAGAATAATTTAAAAATCAAGATAATTACTAATTTGGTCTGTGCGCTAGAGAAAATAAAGAAGTGTAGGGTAGGGAGGAGAATTTAGCAAAGTTGGTCAGGGAAGGTTTTCAAAGGAGGTAACATGAGAGGTGACATTGCAGGATGAGGAGAGTCTACTCATGAAAACAGGAGTAAGAGAGAAAAATGGGAGCAGCATGTTTTGTGACCAAAGAGAGCTTAATGGCTGGATAGACACAATGGCTGGAACTCTAGCAGCCATCTCAGGCCATGAGGCACAAAGGTAAAGACAGAAGTCACAAGATGAAACTAGAAGAGTAGAAGAAAGACAGGACAGGCATGGTGGTGTATACCTGGAATCTCAGCAACTCAGGATGCTAAGCCAGGAAGACTGCAAAAGGGAGGGGCTCATCTTAGCAACTTAGACACCCTGTCTCAAAATTAAAAAAATTAAAAAGTCTTGGTGATGTATTTCAGAGGTGGCAGAGAGTCCCCGGGTTAGCTCCCCAATACCAAAAAAAAGGAAAAAAAAAAAAAAAAAAGAAAAGGCAGAAGTGTGGGTCCCTGTCCCTGAAGACTAGCCACACCATCACTAGACTACGTGATTTTTAGGACGGAAGAAAAGAGAAAAAGAAAGAAAGATCAAAAAAGCTCCACTAAGGTTTGCCAACTTCCATGGTGTAGATGCTCCCACCAGAGTGGATCTCAAGCTGTTGCTGTTGAGGTCACTGGCCGTGGAGTTGGGAAGAGATGGCACAGTCAGCTCTCAGGAGCAAGCGTGGCCACTGCCAGCGTGCCGCTGTCCTGAGTCTCTTCCTACGGAGTGTTTTAGGGAAGGGATGCTGAAAGGCATCCTCATGGACTCGCATTCGATCCGAGGGCTCCCCAGGCCCTCTCTGATGGCCTTGGGTTTATCCAGCTTGGGACACAGGCTGGCCGAGAGGCAGATGTTGGAGGAGATGGGCCCAGTGCTACAGTTCTCTCCCGGGGCGTCCCCATGGGCCCACGTCAGACCCAGCCGCCCAAGCAGCTCTTCTGTGTTTCTGAGAAGGGACACTGGAGGCCACGTTCCTCCCACTGCTCAGGATCTGAGGGACATGGACAGATTTCTCCTTGATTTTGGAGAATGAGGAGAGCTGGCCTTCCTCCTGGACCGCAGGAGCAAGAGAACCCTCATCGACCCATTCCATGTCCTGGGCCTCACATGCTGCTGTGTCTGGGATGGGGAGAGGGACGAGGGGCAAGTCCCAACCCATGAGACATACAGGAGTCAGGGAGACAGACAGGGACACAGACACATCACGGTGAACGTGGGACAGAGTTGAGAATCCGAGACCTGCTCTTCCTTGCTGAGGAGACATGCTTCCCCTCCCAGGGAGGGAATTTCTACGTTGTCAGGGAAGAAGGGAACAAGGCCTTAGGGCAGCGTTCAAGGCCCTTCACCTCGGGCTCCACTTTTCTCCAGTCTGATCTCTTGGTCCAGATCTGTGGTGTCCAATATGGTAGCCATGAGCCCCATGTGGCTATTTAAATGGCAATTAATTAAAATGAAACACCAGAAAGTTCATTTCCTTGGTCGCACCAGCCTCATTTCAAGTGCTCAATAGCTGCCTGGGCCGAGCGGTACTGCATTGGACAATGAAGATGCAGAACTTTCCAGTATTCCAGAAAGTTCTATCGGAGAGCACCAAGCGTCTTGCAGCAATGGTCTTATCTAGGCCTCTGCGTGCGCTGTACCCGCTGTCCAGAATGCTCACGCACTCTTGTTTTTCCCCACTGTGGGACACACTGTCGTCAGACACACCTCTGGGTGCACATTTGTGGCCCACAATTCATGTTAATGCAAGTTGACCTGTTCATCTTCCCTACCCAATTGCTGGCTCCTGAGGGATCCGGCCAGAGAGGTTGTCACACTCTCAGTACCTAGGACAGAGGCAGGTACAGACCAGCCTCAGGCTTCTGCAGGATGAACTGCCCAGGGAGGGGGCTGGCCTGGGTCTGAGCTCCCTCCAGAAAGGGTGGGAGGGGAGAGAGGCCGAGGGCAGGTAGCTCTCCCCAGGCGGGCCAGGTTCGGAGCCCGAGGGAGCCGCCCACTTGGGAAAACCAAACCCTAGAGCCCAGGGGAGGCTGGCTGAGCTCTGTCCCACCTCACCCCGGGGACCTTCTTCCAGGCAGACCTGGGTTGAAAGCTGGCTCTACCAAGCCCCTCACCAGCCGTGTCCCTGGATGTCAGGGAACCTTTCAGTGCCCCCGGTTCTCACCTGTCACCTGGGAATGGGGATATCTTCTAGGGCTGGAAATGAGGAAAGAGGAACCAATGTTCAGCCTTCCAGGGTGCGGAGCCTGGCAGCGCCCAGTGCATGGGGGATGGAGTAGTCACTGCCCCATACGAGGCCTCCGGTCATGCCTTCATGTCCTCACCCAGAGCTGTGTCCAGTGGCCCCTCCCTGCCTCCTCAGATGGCAAGAGCAGGAAGGGGCTGGAGGGACCATCTGGCCCAACCCCTACAATTGCCAGAACAGGAAACAGAAGTCCAAGGAGAGGGACTGACTGACTGGCCCCCAGCCACCTAGTTCTAGAGTGGGAGAGTCAACCGGAAAGTCTCCTCCCAGTAGAGAGGTCAGTCAGGAAGTAGGAACCTGCTGATAAACTCCTACATAACAAAGCCAACCCAGGGCAAGAACACTGAGACCATGACCACAGAAGACACTCAGGACCAGAGGTGCTGGAGTGGCTCAGGGTTTGGGTTTGAATTTCCTAGGCATCTCATCATCTAATTCTCATAACAATCCACAAGGTTGTTGCATTTATCACCTCCATCTCATAGAAGTAGAAATTGAGGATCAGAGAAGTTAGGCAGTTTGCTTAAGGTCACACAGCTAGTAAGAGAGACAAGGCTCCGAGAGACTCTAAAAATGCAAGTTCAAAACTGCTCAGCGTCTCTGCCTCCCAGTCAACTCAAATCAGAAATAATTTCTGAGCACCACTGAGAATTGGGCTTTGTACTGGCTACCATGGGCTGGAGACAGGGTCCCTGATGTTAAAGATTTTGCAAGAGCCAAAGAGAAAGAAATTTAAACAGGTGGAACACAAGGAAAAACAGGATGTGCATATGGGGGGTCTGCCAAGGATCCAAGCAACTGTCACCACTGGCTGTGTTTGTGACAGTCCCTCCATCTCAGTTTCCTATAAGTGAAGCTATAGTATCACCTGTTCAGTAGGGTTGTTGTGACCATCAGATGACTTAATTCCTAACCTGACATGATGCATAGGTTGAGTTCATTGGATCTAAGTTGTTATTATCATAATTATATGTGAAATGGGGCCTCAGAACTGGGGAGTGTCACATTCAGGGTTTGTCTGATGGAAGAACCAGGAAAGGCGATAGTAGTGTTCCTTCGAGTTTCCAGGACATGGAGAAGCTGTTCCAGGTGGAGAGGACTGGTCAGGCAGGGGCACACCTGGTGTGCAGGAAGTGGGGTTAGTCCTGGATGGCCAGAGCCAGGTAGGCGACAGGTGGGAGGAGTCACAAGCTGGAAAGGCCGGCTGGAGCTGGCTGGGATGGGACAGCGGGTGGAGGAGGCCTTGAATATCAGCCAGGGAGAGTGGGACTGGCAGGGCTCCATCAGAGCTGGGGCAGGGCAGGGGAGGACAAGGGGTCTGGGGAGGACACACCCCAGAGGGCCGGGTGGGTGCCCGTCCTATCAGCTGTGAGGTTTCTGGAGCTCCATCAGTTTGGCAAGACCAGCGTGGGGCAGCAACCAGGAGGGAGGACAGAAAGCCAGGCCTCAAGGCCCCAAGGCCAAGATCAGGACTCCCCCACCACAAGACACTCCTTTTCTTGTCCAGGGGACAAAACTGCCTGGAAGCCAGCCCAGCTCTGGCCTCAGGGACCCTTTTCATCCCAATGGAGATGGCATGAACTCTGGAGTTAGAAAACTGCATTTGAATCTGGACTGTATGAACTTGAACAAATCACTTCTTCCCTTCCTGGGGCCAGCCTCCAAGGGCCTTCTCTATACATTGAGGATAAGAGCCTGGCAGGGTTGTAATGAGGGCTCCTGAGAGGACCAGATGCGCGGTGACAGGGCCCAGCGAGTGCTGGTACCCTCCTGTCTCCAAGCCTGGGCACTGCTCTCTCTTCTCCTCCCCCACCCGAGGATGCCACAAATCTGAACAAGGCAAAGTGGACTTGCGTCTTCCTCCTCTCCCGGCCCCCATCTCTCACCTCTACCTGAGGCCCCGAGGCCCTGTTCCTCTGGACAGATGTGAGTTCTTCTATTGCTTCTTGGAGACCAGACCCTCCCTGGGCCCTCTGGAGCTACACAGTCCCTGGAAACACCTGGCTGTTCCCCTGCTCCAGGGTCTCTACCATGCACACCGCCCAAGGGTGCAGATCGGACAGGCCACATGTACCTGCTCAAACCTGTCCCCAGCTTCCCTGCCTTTCCAGGGTGTGTGTGTGTGCACGCGTGCGTGTGCACAAGTTCAAGGCCTTTCCTGAGTTGGTTAAGCCTCTCTTTCTCACTCTTACTCTTCTCCCCCTCCTAGAGCCACAATGACCCATCTGAATGTGTTCCTGGTCAGACTCATACCTGAGTTCAACTTCCAGCCTCAATGGCATTTAGTGACCGTATGACCTTAGGCACAGTATTAGAACCTCAGTTTACTCATTTGTGAAATGGGGCAATGATACACACCTCATAGGTTTGCTGTGAGGTGAGAGAGGGAGGCTGGGGGGAGAAAGAAAACCTGCCTGTCTGCCAGGGCACTGAGGGCCTGTAGTCTGTGCCCAGGCCATGGTGGCTGTGGAGGGTGCCATTCCCGCTACCCATAGCCTCTTTGCTCCCTGGCCTGAAGCACTTGGCACATCCGCTAAGAATCAACTGGGAAAGCTCAGTTATAGTGACCTACCAGTTCACAGGCCTGTCCCAGAGCCCCAGCAGGGCCAGGTCTCCTGCAGCCCTGCCCTGGACCTGGCACGGGGCTGGCTCTCAGCCAGCACAGAAGTGTATTGGCCAAAAGAATTATTAAGTGAATCTCTGAATCCAAGATGGAATCCACTTCTGAGTCCCCCACGCCCACCCTCAGCCTTCAGACAGAGTGCAAGGGTGGGATGGCAAACGATGCTGTAAGTGAGGTAGGAGCTAAGCCCTGGTCCTGCCTTGGCAACCAGCTTCCCCATCTACGTACAGGGAAGAGGGTCAGCCAGGTGGCTTCTGAGGCTCTTCCCCTTTTGAATGCTCCCTGAGAGGGTTGGAGTGCTGGTGAGGAGGGGGAGCTGTGAGTCTGACAGAGCCAGGCTGGATCCCAGCTCTTCCTCCTGCTGGCAGTGAGATCTCCACTCTAGACCTCAGTATCTGCATCTGTGGAATGGACGGATCCTCATCCCACTCAGGATACAGAGAAAGGAAAAGGACTTGCCTTAGGAGGAAATGCCTGTTACACAGCCCCTGGCACATAGTAGATGCTCACTAAACTTTATTTTATAAAGTTGTTTTACGGTTGTCACCAGATCCTTTTCTTTCTATAAAATAAGCATCTTGGGGTCCTAACCTAAACTTCAACCCTAAGTTTTTACACTGGCCTGTGCTCAGCCTGGCCCAACTGGTCATTCCTGGCTGTCCAGACACCTGTGGGAAGTGGAGATGCCAACAGCCAGCCCTGCATTTGACCCCCAGTCAGCCTCACCCACACGGAGGCTACACTTTGCACATAAATCCTGCCCTGTCCTGGGAAAAGTGATGGCAGAAGCTGCTTCCCCAGGATACAGACAGCGCAACTGCCTCCCACAACTTACAGGCCTTCCCATCTGTCATTTCTTTGGCTAGGTAGCAACTCTCTCCTCCGCATAGGAAGTGGACAGTCCCCTTGTTCTTTCCATTTCTCAGGTTGGGGAAAAGGGTACAGAGGCCGTGCCTTCTGTGCCACAGGAAGAAGCCAGAGCCCAAATTGGATCCCTGTGCCCTAACCCTGCTCCCTACTCGTGGGGCTGTGTTGGCAGCTCTGAATCACCACACCCAGCCTGTCAGGCTCCCATCCAGGGCCTGGCCCCTTCGCTGGCATAAAGGAGGCCTTGGGAAAGGCTCCAGTGGCCACAGGAGGCCTGGAGGGGGTGGCTAAGATGAATCGGATCCCCTCTCTGGGGGTCAGGAAACTGAGACGGCCAGAGAGCCGGATGCCAGGCCTGACCAGGATGACATCCTAGCCACCTGCCCTTGAGGTGTCAAGCTGGCGCCAACAGACAGTCCCGCCGAGCCTGGTCCTGTGCTGAGTGCTCTCAATACAAAGCCAGGCGGGATGGATGGGAGGTAATTCCCAGGCTCTCGGAGGCAGCACAGATGCTGTACATGGCTCAGTCAGGCTACTCTCAAATTCTGGCCTTGCCATTTACCAGCTGGGTGACCAAACAAGTCACTTGATTTCTTTGAGCCCCTGTTTCCTTATCTGTAAAAAAGAATAAATAACAACAGAACACACCCAACAGGGGGTTATGAAGATTAAATGAAGTACTGTTAATAGGGTTTTTTTTTTTTTTTAAGCACCAAGTCTTTGGGGATCTCCCTGCCCTACTTTGCTCTGTGGACCAGGTGCTCAGCAGTGGTGGAAAAAGAAAAGGAAAGAAAAACAAAATCCACTAACATACCAACATACACACTCATGTTACGTAAAAGTTCTGCACAACTATACAGTAATTCTAGCCATATTTCCCGCCTTGGTAGAGTTAGCAGACATTTTAACTTTTCAATTATAGTGCTCCAATTCCCACGCATATTTTGTCATCAGAATGAATAAAGATATTTTGAAATTGTGCCTAGTGTGCCAGGCACAGTGTGGGCACAGAGAATCCCTAACATGACATCCTTCCAGGAATGCCATCCTATCCCCATGTTACAGGTGACCCTTGGAGGTTTAGAGAAGCAAAGTGACTTAATTAAGGACATGTAGTATGCCAGGATCTAAGCCCTGGACTCTGGAATATACAGCGATTCTGCCTAGCAGGTCAAGGTGGGAAAAAGCTGCACAGGGCAGGTGATATTTGGGCTGAATCGGGAAGGCTAAGTGGGATGTCTAGGGTTCTCAATCTGGGGTGATTCTGACCCCAGGAGACTCTGGTCAATGTCTGGAAGCATTTTTTTTAATATTTATTTTTTGTAGTTGTACCCAAATAATTTTTATTTATTTTTATGTGATGCTGAGGATTGAACCCAGGGCCTTGCACATGTGAGGCGAGTGCTCTACCGCTGAGCCATAACCCCAGCCCTGGAAACATTTTTGGTTGTCATAACTTGGAGGGAGAGTGTTGTACTGGTACCTATTGGGTGGACACAAGTAACCCTGCATAACAAAAAGGCTTAGGTACAATGTAATGTACTTATAGCTGTCACTTATTGAGTCTCCCATGTGCCAATTCAGTACTGAATTCTTATAAACATCATCTTATTTAATCTTTTATTTGGTGGGGGGAGTGTACAAGGGATTGAACTCAGGAGCATTTGGCCACTGAGCCATATTCCCAGCCCTATTTTGTATGTTATTTAGAGACAGGGTCTCACTGAGTTGCTGAGGATGACTTTGAACTTTCAGTTCTCCTATCTCAGCCCCAGGATTACAGGTGTGCCCCACTGTGCCCAACTAATTTAATCTTATTCTGTTTTTAATATTATTTTTCAATTGTAGTTGGACACAAAACCTTTTATTTATTTATTTTTATGTGGTGCTGAGGATGGAACCCAAAGCCTCACATGTGCTAGGCACTCTATTGCTGAGCCACAACCCCAGCATCCCCCCTAGTTTAATCTTAACCCTATCACTTCAAGTTGTCAATGCAGAACCTGAGACTCAGAGAAGGCAAATAACTTTCCTAAGATCACACAGCCAGTAAATAGTAAAACCAGGATGGAGCTGCCTGAGTCCAGAGCCAGAACTCTTCATCTTTCCACTCTGCTGTCTCTAGGACTTAGTGTAAATGTAAAAGTTCCAGGACAACTGCTAGGGAGGGTATCCAGAGACCAGCTAAGTGCAAGCCCAGACTCCTGTGGCTTCAAGGCCTTGGGCATGTCCCCACCCTCCCCCTCTACCAGTTCCCCATCTGTCAAGTGAATATTGCACCAGACGGATTTCCAAGGCCCTGCCAGCTCTGAGTCTGTCATTCTCCAGGAGAGGGGCTCCAGCTCAGGCTCTAGCAGCCACTAGCTGCTGGGGGAGGTGTGTGTGTGTGTGTGTGTATGGGGGGGGCGGGGGGGTGGGGTGGACTGATCTCCTTCCCAGCTAATAAGCCTGCTTTCTCATGAGAAGGGAGAGCCTGGTGTGGGTGGAGAATCAGCTTGAGCCCCCGCCTTGAGCATATCCCAAGGTGGGGACCTCTGCTGACACCTGGCTAGGCCCAAAGGGGACACCAAAGTAGGCTTCCTCCTCAGCAGGAGAGGTGGGGCTGGGCATCCTCATGAGCTCTCAGGACTCCAAGGAGAAAGGATGGGAATGTGTGCTGTCCCAGACCCTGACATGTGCTAGGCGCCTCAAATAGTAGGTTTGTCCTAGGTCAGCTTCTTGGAAGTCCAGGTAGGAGGGCATCATCCTGACCCCATGTCACAGACAGGGCATCTGGGTTCACATGACCTGACTCCCCAAGCCACACAGACAGTGCCTAAGGCAGGTCCAGGACTCCAGTGTGTCTGACCCCAGGGCAGGGCCCTGGAGAGTGAGTGGCAGTCTTGTATTCTTTCTATCCACGAATGAGTTTCATTAGTATGTGGAGGAAATATATATTGAATTTCACCTGCAATCCCCAGGTCACAGTACAGACTGCAAAAGTCCTAAACACAGTAATCTGCATTTCCTGTTCTGCAAACAGGAGAACCCAGGCCCTGAAGCAGAGACTGGGAGTCAGATAGAGAGGGGAGGGCTGTGCAGCAGAGGAAGCATCTGGCTCGGGCAGGCTTGCTCTCTAGCCTTGCTCTCTCCCTATCTGGCAGTATGGCCTTGGATAAGTCACAGCACCTCCCCAGATCTGTGTTCACATCTGTCAAATGAAGAGGTTGAACAGATGGTTTCAGATGGTGTCCCTTCAAGCTCATACTCATTCTCATTCCTGTAGAGGTTTTCCCTCCTCCTGGTTTATGTGACTTCACAGATGGAGAGATGGGGACACCAACACCTAGCACAGGGTCTTTAGGGGTAGAGGGACAAAACTGGCCTTGTGCAAGTTCCCAGAGCCCATGTTCTTTGCTCACCCTCTGATGGGGCCTTCATCCTCAGGCAGCCAGACAGGGAGGGGTATGAAAGGTGGCGATGGGGAACAGGGGCCATTTCTCCTGGGCCAACCCTCATCCCTTGGTATCTGCTAGGTGTCAGCTAATTTGCAGATTCACATATGGGTGGGGGAATGAGATGGAGTTGGGTGGGGAGTGGAGGTCCCTTATGATACAGGGAAAAGTAGTTATTTAGCTCTTGATTAAGTAGTGAAGGCCATGGAGCTCAGTACCTCCCAATTCTACTTTCTGCCCACTCCATTTCCAGAAATTGTTTGAACCCCAATCTTCCACTTCTGAATGTTCTACTGTCTGGTGGGCTTAGGACAGGACTGGTCACTCATTCATTCATTCAACACTTACTGGAATGTACTGCAGGCTAAGCCTATACCATCGATATGAGGAATTAAAGACAGTTTCTGTCCTTGGGAAACTGTGTGCTAGACTGGTATCCCAAGGCCAGGGACATGGGACTGCTGGATTAAAAAAGGTTTAGCTTGAGAAAGGATTCCAGGTTTAAATAAGTATGGGGATTATTATTTTTTTTTTCTAAAGAGAGAGTGAGAGAAGAGAGGGAGAAAGAGAGAGAATTTTAATATTTATTTTTTAGTTTTCAGCGGACACAACATCTTTGTTTGTATGTGGTGCTGAGGATCGAACCCGGGCCGCACACATGCCAGGCGAGTGCGCTACGGCTTGAGCCACATCCCCAGCCCTGGGGATTATTTTATTAAACATAGTAAAACGGATTTCTTTGCTACAAGATTTAAGGCTTTTTCCAAGCCTTTAGTATGCAAATTCATACTGGGAATCATCCAACAGAAGTTGGGAGAAGGCGGGTATTGAAATATACATTATTTTCCAAATAGAGCTGATTTTGGAATACTTTTTTCAAAAAGTCATATTATTAACAGAGGGTATTTGGGAAAATATGTTTCTCATGCAAATTTCCTGGTCAGTGAAACTTAGAGAAGGCTTTGCAGGGAGGACATGTGAGCAGGGCCATGAGTGTTGAGTAGGAGTTCATCATAAAAATGGAAAGGCTTAAGGTAGATCAATTATTGTCCTAGACTGACTGCTCTTGTTTCAATGAGTCCTCAAAGATCCTGATGTGGGTGACAGAGCCATGGAGGTCATCAAAAGTCCTTGAAGACTACTAGAGGTCCATCCACTTCTCTCCCCAACCTTCTCAAATCACCTCTGGGACTTATTTTCTTCTTAAATCTTCAATTCCTGGCCCCATTCTCAGTCAGCCCCCATTCAAATCCAAACGTGTTCTCACAATATCTGTACTCGACCCCCTCATACACCTCAGCCCAATCAGTGGAGCATTATCCAGATCTTTCAGCTGTTTGCTGACCCTAACTTCCATCCCTCTCTTAGACTTAACCTTCGTCTGTGCAACAAGGTCTAGCACCTTACGCCCCTCAGCCCCGATGTACAACAGATCAAGGCCCCGCCTCACCGTACCCCAGCCTGCCAGAGCTCAGCTGCTCAAGTGGTGCAGAACCCTTCCTTGTAGCCCTGCCCACGGTCTAGCTTTAATGGAGGGCTGCCCTTGCCCAACTCTGATTTGCCTGCGTCCCCAACAAGCCCAGTACCTGGTCCAGCTCTTACCTCATCCATCCCACTGTCCCACTCCACCCTCGACCTTTCCCCAACCAGTGTCAGGCTTCCACTCCAAGAAATGTTTCAGATGTCACAGGGTAAAGGCAACCCAAGGCCCCGCCCCTCTCCACGGCCCCGCCCCTCTCGATATTAAGTCTGATAGGGCCCGAACCTACCTGAGGCCCGCCCCTTGACCACCCTGACTGGGCCCTGCCGGCAGTCCAGCCCGGACCCCACCCCCCGGCTCGGGCCCGCCCCCGCCGCCGGCCGGCTGGTCGCTCACCTGCAACTCCTCGAAGGCATCGTCGATGCCGGTGACTTGGTGCTGCTCGTGGAGCGCGGGCTCATCGCAGAAGAAGCAGAGCAGCGCGCGGTCCGTGAGGCAGAAGAGCTTGACCTTGTCGTGCGCCTGACAGGGTCGCGCGGCGCGGCGCGCGTTGAGGATGGCGTCCAGCGGGAAGGCGCTATAGCGCTCCACGATGTTGGCCAGCTTGAGGCTGGGCGCGAGCGCGGGCTCGGCGAACGTGCGCCGGCACTCTGGGCAGTCGCGGGCGCCCTGCGCCTCCTGCCGCACCCAGTGCTCGGTGATGCAGCGGCGGCAGAAGTAGTGCTCACAGCCCAGGCTCACCGGGTCCTGGTAGATGCTCAGACAGATGGAGCAGAGCAGCTCGTCCTTGAGGCTGCAAGCCATGGCGCCAGGGGCGGGGAGGGGGCTCAGAGGCAGGGGCAGCGGAGAGCGCGACGCTGCTGGGGCAGCACCCAAGGGGGCGACGCGGGCTCGAGGCCCGCGGAGACAGGGGAGCAGACACCGGAGAAGGAAGGGGTGCTGTCCGGGTGGGTTCCACGAGGAAGGGATTCGAGGCTGCCCGGGATGAGCGTCTGGCAGGGCGATTTCGAGGTAGTGGGTAGCTCAGAGCGATGGGTGCTGAAGGGAAGAGGCCGAGGATGTCTAAGGGAAGGGGCTCCTGGCGAGGAGGTTCTTGAGGGACCGGACAGTCCAAAGAATGGGTGCTGGGAAAAGGAGATCCAGGAAGGGGGCGGAGGCCTAGGGGGGGTGGGGGCTGAAATCCCGGGACTGGGGCAACTGGGGGAGGGGGAGAAGCTGGGGATGGGAAATTCTGGAGTAGGGAGAAGCCAGGCCGAGTCGCACCACAGCTGTGAGCTGCAGAGGAGAGGAGGGGTGCGGGTTCGCACAGCTGCCGGATCCCTGCACAAGCCCCAGCCAGGCGCAGCCCCTTACCCCCGCCAGCCAGCTCAGCGGCCACCTCTTCGGTCCAGCGCAGCCTCTCAACCCGGAACCAGCAGAGCCGAGCTGCCGGCGGCCGCGGCTCCCTCCCCGCCCCCGCGGGCGGGACCCAGGCGACTCCGCCTCCGCAGCGGGCGGGGGAGGGGCAGGAACTCCAGACTCCCGACCCCCGCCCCGCCCCCACCATCCTATTGCTCAGGGGAAGCAAAACCCAGCTGTTCTTTTAAGATTGGCAAAGCAATCAGGTCTTGCTCAGAGTCCCAGCGGCTGGGGAAGAAGAGGACAGCTGGTTTGAGAGGACGACGAATAAACAACGAGCATCTCTCTGGATCATCAATTTGAAGTTTGGTAAAAATAATATTTGTATTAAAACAAACATGAATATGTTGTGTATTCTGCATAGAATACAGCTTTTACACAGTCTATAACGACGAAACTGGAGAAATGCCATTTGCTTAGAGCAAGTGCAAGGTCCTCATGATCCCAATTTCTCTTCACTGTCCCCTACCCACTACCCGGGGACATTGTACCACTGAGATACATCCTCAGCCCTTTTTATTTTATTTTGAGTCAGGGTCTCCCTAAATTGTTCAGACTGGCCTCAACTTGCCATCCTCCTGCCTCAGTCTTCTGAGTTGCTGGGAAGGCATGCACACTGTGCCGGGTTCCTTTCATTTGGGGGAGAGGTTTGGAGAAATCTGGCTAACTTCTGACACAAGGAGTTTCCTCCACTCAGCTAATGTATCTGCAGTGCTGCATTTGTGTGTGTGTGTGTGTGTGTGTGTGTACAATGTACACACATTATGGGTGCACATGTGTAAGGGGGTGGTGTGGAGAATGAGAGGGAGAAATTGTAATGGAGACCCTATCTTCTGTGCCAGATGGAGAGGAGATGAGGAATTTCTAGGCAGAGGGAGGTGTGTGCAAAAGTCTCAAGGTGTGAAAGGGGAGGGCACTTGGAGGAAGTGCCAGTGTTCTTTTACTGTTGGGAGTTGGGTGAGGAAGGGGCTAGGGAAGTGGAACGCATAGAAGGTCATCATAAAGAATTGCTTGCAGGCACTGGGGCTTTCTAGCAGGGGAATGACCTTGCTCAATTTGGGTTTCATGAAGTGTTAGAGATGCTCATTCTGCCTGCAGCAAAGCGAAGGCAGGCAGGTACCCTTTCTGCTCTGCCTGCCTATGTGGCACCTAGGCACACAATACAGATGGGCAGCTGAGTAATAGCAGCAAAGCTGTGAACTGCAGGAGGAAGGAAAGACTGGGCCTGATCTTTTGTCACAGTGCCTGCAGGAGATGAGACCTGAGTGGGGGCCTGATAGTGGGTCAGGAGAGAAGGTCAGAGGATTAAGTTTGGACCCTAGGAAACTTAGTGATGATTGCATATGGGAATGAGACAAAGGAGGCATTGAGAGTGGCTCCTCCTCTTGTGCCGCTTCCAAAAATGTCTTCACTGAAATTAAACTTTATTGAGGTACAATTTAACAAAAAGGTTCAATTCCCTGCTGTTTGCATGCCCTCCACCACACCCTCATCTGGTGCTGTGCCTCCATCATCGCTAGAAACAGTTTGGTGGCTCATATACCAGCCATTCCTCAGAGCACTCAGAGCGCTGATTTTATTCAGGTATCTTCAATTCCCATATGTCCAAGGGAAGGCTGGCCCCCACCCAGCTCCAGGAGTGATTTCTGTTTGGTCCAAGTTCATCCTGGTGGTTGCATCTCTCTTGCCAGTGATGGTTCAGCTAGGTCTGGCCTGAAACCCAAGGTGAAGACTATGGCAGAGAGGAGACTTCTGGAAACAGTCTCTTCATGTGTGAAGTCCCACCAGCCATGTTGTTCCCTGTATGAGAATGTGACCAATACATGAGCGAACCAAAGGGATCTTAGGGAAGAGATGTTGCATTGACTCGAAGCTTGGACTTCTAGATATGTGAGGGAGTCCATTTTCCTCAAGTCCAACTTGCTCAAGCAAGTTTAATAGTGATGGACTGTCACTTGGGCTATCCAAAGAATCCCAGTTGGTACACTGCCAGGCATCTCCATTTTTTTTTTCTACAAGCAGAAAACTATTGAAGTTTTCAAAGAGAAATGAAAAGGGGTTTGATGGTGGATAAACAGTGGCTTTATTATTCAATATGTGTTACCAGGGTTGACTCTGAGCAGGCCTTGTGCAAGGAGATGGAATAAACTATGCTTCTTACTCCAAGGAGCTTGCAGCTTAGAAGAAAAAACAATGAGAAAATTTTATCAGGCACAGTAGGGCACTGAGTGTTCCCACATATATTGTTGCATCTGAGTCTCAAAGAAATCTTAATTAGTATATGACATGATCCCCATCTTATAAGGGAAGCTATTGAGGGTCAGAAAATGGAAATGTGGTGGAGATTGCTAGTTATGTACCAAAAGTCCTCCTCCTGCTATTCTATAGCAATAGAGTAGCAGTCCGAGGAATGACTTGTCCCCTGGAGACCATACTTCCTGCTCCCCTAGAGACCACACTTCTTGGCTTCTCTTACAATTGAGTATGGCTTTGTGACTAAGCTCTTTCCAATAGATTCTAAATAGAAATAGGCCTTGGTGGGTACAGTGGCACACACCTGTAATCCCTACTTGGGAGACTGAAGCAGGAGATTGCAAATTCAAGGTCAGCCTCAGTAACTTAGCGAGACTCTGTCTCAAAATAAAAAATGAAAAGGGCTGGGGATGTGGCTCAGAGGTTAAGCATCCTGGTTTCAATACCTAGTACTGGAAAAAAAAAGCCTTAAGGCAGGGGGCTTTTGCTCTTCATGCTTCATTTCTTCTTCCCTTGAGTTGGAACACAGATGTGTCAGGGACCCAGCTTCAATAATACTTGTAAGGGGCTGACAGAGCAAAGGTAAGGGAGGAACCTGGGTTCCTAAATGACTGCATGGAATACACTCATGCACATGGTCAGAAAGTGAGAAATAAACTTGTATTTGCTATAAGCCATTGTATTTTGGGTGGCTTGGTAGCAGGAGCTTGGCCTTTTCCATGCTATTTGATTTTTTTTTCAAAGAGGCTCTGGTCTATGTTATGCTATTGTTTTAATTTTTCCATCAATAAATTTCTCTTAACATCTAGTCCAAATTTCTCCAAAGAGTACAGGACATAGTTTTCTCTCGCTAAAAGTCAGCCTCTCTTATCTTTCAAAATACTTTAGAGTTTTTAGTCCTTTTGCCTTTTGAAATGTTCTTCTCCTAATCTCATCCCATCTCAGTCAAAGATGAAGAGCACTAATAAATTTAGTGCATCATGTTTAAGTTTGGTAAGTCATTGCTCTGCTTCCCCAAACTGATGTGGTTGAAGGATCTGAACTAAGACAGAGATCCTGACTGTAGGGTAGGTCACCTGCTTCTACTCATAGATTGGAATTCTTTTTTTTTCTTTTTCTGGAAAGCTCTTCAAGAGATAACTGTTCAGTGAAATAAAAAAAAAAAAAGAAGACCCAAATTCACATTCACAGACACACACAAATTTACACAAGCACATAGGCATTATTTGCATAACAAAACTCACAAAACCCTATAGCAATTCTAATCATGTTCATCTATGGGTTAGATTTTTAAGGGGACTTTATGTAGCTCTGCTTATTATACTAATTTTATAATCAGAAAAAGATTATAAGTTGATTCTCATGATTCGTGGATTTCATATTTGCAAATTCACCGTGACCCTCAAATCAACACTAGAGGCACTTGTGTGGTTGTTTGTGGACGTATGCATGGACAGAGATGTAAAAATTTGGAGTTGCCTATAGGTCCCTTTCCAGGAGACAGAACAAAGAGACATTCTGCTTTCTTGTTTCAGCTCTCAAAGTGTAAACAAGTATCCTTTTTGTGACCTATTTAGTGAGTACCACATTTTTTTTTCTTATTTTTGTGCTTTTTTTTCTTGGTGATTTAGCTATTTAAAATGGCTCCCAGTCTCATGCTAAAACGCTGTCTAGTGTTCCTGAGCATAAGAAGGATGTGATATGCCTTAGGGAGGAAATATGTGTAATTCATAAGCTTTTTTTTCAGACATGCTATAGTACTGTTAGCTGTGGGTTTAATATTAATAAATCAGCAATATACAATCAGCTCTATATCCACAGGTTCTTCTCATATGAATTCAACCAACTTCAGATCAAAATATTTGGAAAAAATTGTCTTCCTACTGAACATAAAACAAACATTTTTCTTGTCATTATTCCCTAAATAATATAGTATAATAACTATGTACATAACATTTACATTGAATTAGATATTATAAGTAACCTAGAGATGATTTAAAAATCTATGGGAGGATCGTGCAGATTATATGCAAGTACTGTGCCATTTTACGTAAGCAATTTGAGCATATGCGGATTTTGGTATCTCTGAGGATACTGAGAGATGACTGTATTTGTTAAATGAAGCGTCTTTAAACAGGAACACCTTTAAAACAAAGTTATGTATTAATTGGCTGCTGAAAATGTGGCCATAGGCTTGCAGGAACCTGACCCTGTCTTTCCTCTTGGGGCAATGACTCAGTTAGCTGGTTGAGTTTTGCAGTGACTATAGAATGTAACTACCATGAATAATAAGACTCAGCTGTATTTAAAATAGTTGTGTGTAACAATACCCACCAGTACAAGGGACCCACACCCATGTCCCTTCCCTTTCCATCAGATAACACTGCCTGGGGCCGCTGGACGGGGGAGGTGCAGGAGGGTGAACAGAGTCTTAGCAGCTTTGGTCTCCAGGCCTGTGGTAGGGGCTTCATGTCAGTATTTTATTTAAACCTCACAATACCGCTCCAGACTTGACAATTTCCTCTCCATTTACAGATGAGGAAACGGCTGCTCAGAGCAAAGTAATGACTTGTCTAAAGCCAGAGAAATAAGCAGCCAAGGCTTCTTCACCCCAAGCTGTTGGAGGAATTTCCACAGTTGTGCAACCTGGACTTGGGCCAATTCTGGGCCATTACAAAAAAAAAAAAAAAAAAAAAAAAAAAAGGTCCAGCCAGCCGGGGTCCCTCTCTCAGCCACCTCCCAAACCTCTCTTCTAACTTATGGAGACATCCCTGCTGGTTCTCAGTGAGACAGACCTTGCCTCTAACTTCACAAAGGAAGCAGAGCCCCTCCATGGGGACCTCTCTACTGCCAACCCCTTCTCTATTGGCGTATCTATAGAAACGCCACAATGTGAAATCAGACAGTGTAAAACAAACCGACAGATGAAGTAAATGCAATTCTAACTATCCATCCTTACCTCCTTTCCTCTGATCTCAGAGGATGAAGCTTGCCTTCCCTTCAAAACTAATTCCTCCACCAGGGCCCTGGTCTAATCCCTTCTGGCCCCCTCTGGGACTTGACTCCTTCAATTATCCCCTCCTGATTCTCTGTTTTTGTCTCCTTCCTCATCATTGGCTTGCTCTTCCTTGGTACATAAACATGCTCAAGGATCTCCTAATACAACACTCTATTTTCCCCCACTTCAGCTATCCCCCATCCCTTGTCCTTCCCTAGCCTGGCTTCTTGAAAGAACCATCTGTACATTCTCCCTGCCAGGGTATCAACACGGCACTCCACTGAACCCACTAATAATCTCCTTTTTGCCAATTGAAACGAGCTTTTGATACAATTGTTAAACAAAATAGAAGAAAAAACTAAGAGGAAACGTGGAATATTCATGATTTCACCATCCAGAATTACCTGGATGAATATCTGGATGATATCCTTATGGACCTTTGTCATATATGATGTATGTACAATGTTATGGTTTAGATATTAGGCATCCCCCAAAAGCTCAAGTGTGAGACAATGCAAGGAAGGTTCAGAGGAGAAATGATTGGTTTATGAGAGCCTCAACCCAATCAGTGAATTAATCCCCTGATGGGATTAACCCAGTGAAAACTGAAGGCGGGTAGGGTGTGGTTGGAGGAGATGGCTCATCAGGGCGTGCCTTTGGGATATATATTTTGTATCTGGTTAGGGGAGTTTCTCTCTCTCTCTCTCTCTCTCTCTCTCTCTCTCTCTCTCTGTCTCTCCTTACTAATCATCATGTGAGCTGCTTCTCTCCACTACACTCTTCCACCATAAAGTTCAGCCTCACCTTGAGCCCCAAGGAATGGAGCTGGCTGTCTATGGACTGAGAACTCTGAAACCGCGAGCCCTCTAATAAACTTTACCTCCTTTAAAATTGTTCTTGGCATGTCTTTTAGTCACAGCAGCAAAAAACTGACTAAAGCACACACACACACACACACACACACACACACACACACACACATGGGATAGAAGGAGGAGGGGTGGGGAAGTGGGGAGAGAGAGTTTCTTTTTAAAAAGAAATGAGTTCACTCTCCAACCAGTGCTTCTCAAGGCATAGTCCCTGAACCACATGTATCCTAATGTGGGTTCTTCCAAGAACTGATCTTGAGAAAAAGACTGGAGTGGAGATAGTTTATTTGGGAAGTGAAAACAACAGTAATAGGGGAAGGATACGAGGAAGGAGGAATTCTTATCACCTGAAGATTTATCCTGGAAGGAACTCTGGGAAATGGTACAAAACACCTGCCTCAGAAGAATCCACCCAGAGGACAAGGATGCTGTGATAGTGATATGCCATCTTGGAGTGCTGAGGCTGCTCCCCAGTGGTGTTTCGTTCCTTAGTTCCTTGGCACTTGTGAACAGTGATGGGTGCAGACATTTCTCTGGAGTTCTGGGGAAAAGAAACCTTAACCATGATGCAGATGCTGGCAGCTGGAAGTCTTGGGAGAAAACTGTCAGGTTTTAAGGAGAAGGACAGGGCAGTATCTGTTCCAGTTATGTACTTGCACTTGCTCAGATAAAATTGTACTCAACTCAATATGTCCTCCTTGGAAGAGGAAAAGGAGCAGGAGGAGTGGAACAAGCTCCAGCTCCCACTGCTGTGGTTGGTCCTTAGACTGAAACTCACCATGCTACCATTTTCCTTCTCTGCCATCCAAGCTAGACACCTCTCACCTGGGCCAGCAGGAACTCCTCCCTTTGTCTGCTGTTCTATTGGCACAAGGAGCCCACAATTGCCAGGGGAAGATAGAATTGAAGGTATAGTAAAACCATGACTAGGTCCTCTGGTAGACACACTCTCCCCCCTTGCTCTGGGAAACAGGATCTTTAGTCCCACAGTGAAAAAAAACCCCTCTGGAAACAGAGTTTTATTAAGCAGGTCAACAGGAATAAATGTTCCTAGACCTATGTATTCTGGCTATTAGGGACATAGCACATATATTGTGCTATTGGCTCAAGACAAGGACAGGGCAGTATCTGTTGCAGTTCTGTACTTGCACTATATATGTGTTATGTAAATACATTAGGACAGCACCTCAATCCTAGCTTCAAGTTGATGCTTTAGTAATGCTTTCAAGTGGTTATTTCAATTTTTTTTCTCAGAATGCAGCTTCTGGTTGATATAGTATATAGTAGGACAGATGAATAACATGGTCACATGCCTCCTTCCTCTGGGGGATACCATGATGATAAATTACATATTCTGGGAGAACTTATTGGTGCTGGGCAAGACAATGTGGACAGAAAGGACCAATCTGTCAGTTCCGTGAAGTCTTAGAAGAGCCACATCCCCTCTAGGAGGTTTGGGTCCAATATAATCAGCCCAGCACCATATGGTCCTGGCATGGTACCAGGTAAAAAAGCTCATCCTCAGACTCTGACAGATTGAACACTTCACAAGAGTAATACCTGGTCAGCCTTGGCCACAGGGAGCCCATGCTGTTGGGCCACATGCGCCCTCCATCCCTGTCACCTTGACAACTAGGTCATGGGCCAGTTGTGCTCCAGAGTGGCAGAGGAAAGAGGTAGGCTTATTTCTGCTGGATGAGTCATTCCATCTACCTGGTTGTTCAGTGTCTGCTCTGTAAGGGACATCGTCTGGTAGATCATAAAATGAGATGGAGATCCACACATTTTGTATCTTCTCTCATAGCTTGGTCCATATGCCTCTTCCCCAAACTTCCTTAACTGAAAAATTTCCATCTGACTCTTTGTGAGTCCCTAAGCAGTCGGCCAAACCATGCACCACTACCCAGGAGGCCTGACCCTAGGGAACTTCTCTTTTTGTACCATGTTGATGACAACCCACTGCTTGAACGTACTGCATCTGGCACTGCTTGAAGTCCTGCCTCCTAAGAAAAATCCCCTTGCCCCCATGCTTTAGAAGCTTCTAGGTGGGGCTTTAGCATAGCAAGAGTATTTTTGTCTTATACAACCTATTGTCCCAATCTGTTCAAAAGCCAAACCCAAGCTTTTTCCTTTTCTGTCAGCTGGTCACAAGGAATTCATAGGCATGAACGGAGGGAGAGGCTCCAGTATAAACAGAGGTGACCACATGGGGATCTAGACCTGCTTATATATTTTATTTGGGACCTCTGGTCCTAATCCTGAATGTTTTATTTCCAACCTGCAATGGATTGCTGTTGTGCCTGTCCAAATTTATGGCTCAGTAGACCTGATAGGACCCAACTTATGATGGGAAGCTCTGGCCAAATACTCCCCACAGGGATTGACTGCCTGATGCAGGTGAACTTCCCTCTCAAGCTCTGCCTAAGGGTGTGACCTGCCAAGATGTCAATCAACCTGCTGACTGCAAGAAATCACAGAGCAAGACTCCGCCCTTGAAACCTTATGCCTGCCTTTGTTGTACACCCTTAAGTACATTGGAGCAGTACAGACTGGACACTTGTCTAGTTCAAGAACTAGAATTTACCAATGTGGTAAATTCTTGTCTAGTTCAAGAACCCATGTGGATTAGATCTATCAGGGGCTTCGCTTTTCTAAATGTATTTCTGAGTGTTTGTATTTTATTGTTTGTTAATTATTGAGATATTAAGATTTAGGGTGGCTTGGATTCCTCTGGGAAGAAGAACCCTGCAATGAGACCCTGGCCATCTTTCCCCCCAAAACCACAACAAATGGATTGGAGCAGTTCCCACATGAGATGTATGCTGGGTCCAAAATCCCAAGAGGTCTACTGAGTGGCTCTTGGTAGTAAAAAGTGCAAGGCCCAATCACTTGTGCATGACTTTGGAGGAGATATCTCTGCATGACATAGGTCATAGAACACCTAGGATCTTTACTGTTGGGTCAGACCCTTGAATTTGTTTATCTCCCACCCTCTTGTTCATGTGTCTTGGAGGGCATCCAAAGTCTTATCTCAGGCCTGATTATCATGGTATCATCAACAAAGAGAACTAGAATGACCTTCTAGGAATGGCAGGTACTATAATGTCACAGTAGGAAAGTTAGCATTGCCCTGAGAAAAAACCGTTTGTGTTCACAATTATCTGTTCCAAGTGAATGCAAATTGCTTCTGTTCTTCCTTCCTGAAAATGACTGGGGTTTGCATACCACATTGGAATTGCATACCACATGTCAGAACTTGTCTTGACTTATTTTAGTTAACTTATTGCATCTGGCATAAGTTACAATTGAGGCTACTACTTGGTTAAGTGTATGGTAGCACACCCATCACCACCATGATTTTTAAAAAGTTTTTAATTTTTGCACTGGCCAATGTAGTAAATCAAATGGGCCACTCCTGCATTTGTTAAATCTCTTGAATATATTGCTAATCTCTGCTATTCATCAGAGAGTACAGAATTACTTCTATCTTCTCTCTCTCTCTGTCTCTGTGTGTGTGTGTGTGTGTGTGCGCAATTCCAGATGCCTCCATTTGGCCTTCCTTCCATTATGGATCTTACTTCACAGAATGAGACACCACTGTAAAATTTCTACTGCCTACTGAGTTTGATCATCCCAATTAAGTATTCAGAAACTAAGAAACGGACACAGGAGAGCCTGCTGATCTATTGGACCCACTATGAAGTGGGCTTTGTCAAAGACTCCTTTTTGTCATCTTGTCTCCATACCTCCTACTAACAGGAGGGCCACAATGGCATTTTGGGTTCCTCTATCTCACTGTCAGTCCAGACCCTATATCCAAAAAGCATGAAGATATCCGGGTATTATTCTTTACCTGCTGTGCAGTTACACAGGTTAAATGGTCATAGGTTCCTTTGGTGAAAGACTTGAGGGAATCAAATATGTAGATACTTTCTGAGTTGCATCATGGTCCCCTTTTTTAAGGAATCCAATCTTCCCTTCAAACAATAAGCTCTGGGACTAAGGACTAGCACAAAAAATGGGATGGTGATTTTCCATTGTGTCTTGACCTTTGTTGTGACAGTGGTCAAAAATACCCTGGAGTATCGCCCATTGACCTTACCCTTAGGAAGTCCAGACTCCTGTGTAGGTAAGGACTCCTGGTTGGCTTTCTGGCTTTGCTGTCCATATAGTAATTCTACCCACTGCGTTCCTCGTGGTTAAGTGCTGCCAACTGGTATCTGCTGTTCTGGAGTCCCATTGTCACCAAAAACAAACATTGATTCCAGTTCCATAGCAACCTCTCCTACTGTTCCCCTACCTTAGAAAAGACAGCCACTGCTGAGCTGCTCCGTGGTGCCCATGCCCACTTTGTGAGCACATTCCTTTCTTCTCCAATGAAGGAGCATACTTGGAAACACGTGGGTCCTCTGGTTTTAAGTAATGGATTTCTTCTAACAAGCCCACCTCTGAACCTTTTGACTACTTTCTCTTATCTGGAAGTTCGTACATGTCTTCATCGTTTATTGTAACTGTTCTTTAGAAATTGTTATTATAATTATTAGTGTGCACTAATTGTTCAAATTAATGGGTTTCACTGTGACATTTCCATATTTACATATATGGTGATTTGGTCATGTCCACCTCCCTTCTACTTTCTCTTGGCTTCCCCTCTCCCCTTCCCTGGGTCCTATTCCTCTTTCCTAATATCCTTCTTCTACTTTCAGGTCAGTTCTTTCCTTCTTTTACTTTCTACTTATGAGAGGAAACGTGATGCTTGTCTTTCTGGGTCTGGTTTATTTCACTTTACATGGTATCTTCAAGTTCCATCCATTTTCCTGCAAAGTACATGATTTTATTCTTCTTTATGGCTGAATAATACTTGCTTGGGTTTACATATTATATTTTCTTTATCCATTCATTTGCTGACAGGCACCTAGGCTGATTCCATATTTTGGCTTTGAATAGTGCTGCAATAAATGGATATGCAGGTATCTCTTTTGTAAGATAACTTCTTTTCCTTGGTATAAACACCCAGGAGTGGTATAGCTGTATCATATAGTAGTTTTAGTTTTTTTTTGTGGAACCTCCATACTGTTTTCCATAGTGACTGTGCTAATTTACATTAGTACACCCACAGTGGATAAGGGCTCCTTTTTCTCCATATCCTTGCAAGCATGTGTGTAACTGTTCCTTCTCTCATTAAGCTATTGCCTCTTAGCACCACGCCTACCCTCCCACACCATGTTGTGTGATGTGGGAGCTACGACTCAGAGAATCCCATTTCAGCCCTGCCAATCGCTCCCTGCTCTGCCTTGCCAATGATTTCAGGAGGTAGCTGATAAGGCTGAAGCAGGAAGAAGGGACTTGCTTCTTCCTCTTGGCTTCCTGTTCCTGTGAGCGTCGCCCTAGCAACGCTTCTTCACCCTGGCATCTGCTCTGCCTTCTCTTGGCAGCAGCTGAACCCAGTTTGCAGTTTTCCCAACACTTTGTGGCACCAGTTTCCAACACTTTGGCATCCCTCCTCAGAGTCTGAGCTTTGGTTTCTTGGAAATCCTCTTCTAGGCTTCTAAATTTGATAATGTTACTCTCTTACCTTGTTTCACCAGCCCTGGGTATGGTATCTGTTCCTGTTGCTGCTTCTGTGTGACAATTTAATACTCTTTTTTTTTTTTTTTTGCCTTTTCAGTTTCCTAGATAATAAGCTAATACCTACATAACAATCATTTACATTAGAAAAGTATGTAAATTACTGCTGCAGTTTATGTCTTCTGATGGACTCTGATCATCTTTCCCCTCCAACTTTCAAGTAACCATCCCAGATCCAAGTGTCCTTGCCCAGGAGAGTACCTCCTTATCAAGAAACTCTTCTTCATCCCTGTGTCCCCTTCCCCTTCCCCACTTAGCACCCTTAATATCCATTCCCAGGCATGTCCTCCAGCTTTCTCTTGGTTCCAATATCCAGGCCCTGAAGTTCTAAAAACAATTCTATTTCTCCAAGCAGGGATAGTACTTCCTCAGTGGTACCATGCTGAGACTTGATCCTAGTGAAACAGAGGAGGTAGAATCAAGTCTTGAGGCAGGCGAGTACCATCTTTCAAGGCATCTTCCATGTGAGGCCTCTTCATGTCCTCCAGGCAAGGGGAGGAAGCCTACTGTCCCCTTGTAAAGGGGAATGGGACACTTCTGCTGCTCTTGTCACTAGGTCCTGGATGTGGTTTTCAGCTGTATCTGCCCTACAGCTGCAAAACATTAAGGAATTTTAAAAATGTCATCATTGGTGTTTTCTGTCTTTCATGCCATGCCCTGTGTTGGTAGTTGGCTAGTCTGACCCTGTAATTTTCTTCCTTTGGCACATCAGTGCATAACAATAACCAATGGGTTTCACCAGTTCTTTAATTATCATTGCTTCCACACCTCACACATGCTGGAGGGACTACATGGGCCATTCATTTCCCTTTTATATGTGTCCTAGCCCCAATTCACTAGAAGAGAGTTCTTATAATAGTCCTTATAAGGTTATGGACTATCAGAAATGGGATCTCACTGTTATTGGCTGTAAAATTATCCAATTCTACAATCCATCCTAAGATCATTATAAGATCACTTCTGGTACAAGCTCTTAGTGTAGGATACCAAAGCAGATCCAAAACAAAAAATCGTTTATTTATTTATTTATTTATTTATTAGTTCAATCAGTTATACATGACAGTAGAAAGCTCTTTGATTCATTGTACACAAATGGAGCAGAATTTTTCACTTCTCTGGTTGTGCATGAAGTAGACTCACACCATTCGTGCAATCATATATGTACCAAGCTAGAGTAATGATGTCTGTCTCATTCCACCATCTTTCCTACCCCTTTGCTCCCTCCCCCATCCCTTTTGCCCTATCTAAAGTTCCTTCACTTATTCCATGCCTCCCCAAATGGATTAGCATCCACTTGTCAGAGAAAACATTTGGCCCTTGTTTTTTGAGATTGGCTTATTTAGCTTAGCATATTCTTCAACTCCACCCATTTATCTGCAATTGCCATGATTTTATTCTCTTTTGATGCTGAGTAATATTCCATTGTGTATATGTACCACAGTTTCTTTATCTATTCATCTACTGAAGGGCATCTAGGTTGCTTCCATAGTTTAGCAATTGTGATTTGTACTGTTATAAACAATGAAGTGGCTGCATCACTATAGTATGCCGTTTTTAAGTTTTTAGGGTGTAGACCAAGGAATGGAATCCTGGAGTCAAATGGTGGTTCTATTCCAATTTTTCTAAGGAATGTCCATACTGCTTTCCAGATTGGTTGCATCAATTTGCAGTTTCAACAGCAATGTATGAGTGTGCCTTTCCCCCTACATCGTCTCCAACTCTTATTGTTGCTTGAATTCTTGATAACTGCCATTCTGACTGGAGTGAGGTGAAATCTTTAGAGTAGTTTGATTTGTATTTCTCTAATTACTAGAGATGTAGAACATTTTTTCATATACTTGTTGATCCATTGTACTTCTACATTTGAGAAGTGTCTGTTAAGCTCCTTGCCCATTTATTGATTGGGGTTGTTTATTTTTTTGGCATTAAGTTTTTTGAGTTTCTTATATATCCTGAAGATTAGCGCTCTATCTGACATTCGTGTGGCAAAAATTTGCTCCCAAAATATAGGCTCTCTCTTTACATCACTGATTGTTTCTTTTGCTGAGAAGAAGCTTTTTCAGTTTGAATGGATCCCATTGATTCTTTTTTTAAAAATATTTATTTTTTAGTTGTACACAACACCTTTATTTTGTTTATTTATTTTTATGTGGTGCTAAGGATCGAACCCAGGGTCTCGCACATGTTAGGCGAGCGCTCTACTGCTAAGCCACAACTCCAGCCCCCATTTATTGATTCTTGATTTTATTTCTTGTGCTTTAGGAGTCTTGTTAAGGAATTTGGGTCCTAATCCAACATGATGAAGATTTGGGCCTATTTTTTCTTCATTAGGCATTGAGTCTCTGGTCTAATTCCTAGGTCCTGGATCCACTTTGAGTTGAGTTTTGTGTATAGTGAGAGATAGGGGTTTAGTTTCATTTTGCTGTATATGGATTTCCAGTTTTCCCAGAACCATTTGTTGAAGAGGCTATCTTTTTTCTAATGTGTTTTTGGCACCTTTGTCTAGTATGAGATAACTGTATTTATGTGGGTTTGTCTCTGTGTCTTCTATTCTGTACCATTGGTCTACATGTCTATTTTGGTGCCAATATCATGCTGTTTTTGTTACATTGCTCTGTAGTATAGTTTAAATTCTGGTATAGTGATGCCACCTGCTTCACTCTTCTTGCTAAGGATTGCTTTGGCTCTTCTGGGTCTCTTATTTTTCCAAATGAATTTCATGATTGCTTTTTCTATTTCTATAAGGAATGACATTGGGATTTTAATTGGAATCACATTGAATCTGTATAGCACTTTGGGTAGGATAGCCATTTTGACAATATTCATTCTGCCTATCCAAGAGCATGGGAGATCTTTCCATCTTCTAAGGTCTTCTTCAATTTCTTTTCCTTAGTGTCCTGTAGTTGTCACCTTTCTCTTTTTTATTCTAATTTGTTATACATGACAGAAGAATGCATTGCAATTCATATTAGACATATAAAACACATTTTTTCATATCTCTGGCTGTATACAAAGTATATTCACACCATTCGTGTCTTCATACATGTACTTAAGATAATAATATCCATCTCATTTCACCATCTTTTTTACCCCCATGTCCCCCCTTCCCCTTCCACCCCTTTGCCCTATCTAGAGTTCATCTAATCCTCCCATGTTCCCCCTCACAATCGAATTATGAATCAGCCTCCTTATATCGGAGAAAACATTTGATGTTTGTTTTTTTGGGATTGGCTTACTTCACTTAGCATTATATTCTCCAACTCCATACATTTACCAGCAAATGCCATGATTTAATTCTCTTTTATTGCTGAATAATATTCCATTGTGTATATATACTGCATTTTCTTTATCCATTCATCTACTGAAGGGCATCTAGCCTGGTTCCAGAGTTTAGCTATTGTGAATTGTGCTGCTATAAACATTGATGTAGTATGCTGTTTTTAAATCCTTTGGGTATAAACTTAGGATTGGGATAGCTGGGTCAAATGATGGTTCCATTTCCAGCTTTCCAAGGAATCTCCATATGCTTTCTAGATTGGCTGCACCAATTTGCAGTCCCACCAGCAATGTATGAGTGTCTTTTCCCCCACAACCTCACCAACACTTATTATTGTTTGTGTTCTTAATAGCTGCCATTCTGACTGGAGTGAGATGAAATCTTAGAGTAGTTTTGATTTGCATTTCTCTAATTATTAGAGATATTGAACATTTTTTCATATATTTGTTGATTGATTATATATATCGTCTTTTGAGAGGTATCTGTTCAGTTCCTTTGCCCATTTATTGATTCTTGATTTTAATTCTTGATTTTAATCCTATAGAGTCTTATTAAGGAAGGTGGGGCCTAATCCAACATGATGGAGATTTGGGTCTACTTTTTCTTCTAATAGGCACATTGTCTCTGGTTTAATTCCTAGGACCTTGATCTACTTTGAATTGAGTTGTGTGCATGGTGAGAGATAGGGTTTTAATTTCATTTTGTTGCATATAGATTTCCAGTTTTCCTAGCACCATTTGTTGACAAAGCTATCTTCTCTCCAATGTATGTTTTTGGCACCTTTATCTGATATAAGATAACCGTAATTATGTGGTTTAGTCTCTGTGTCCTCTATTCTATAACATTGTTCTACCAGTCTATTTTGGTGCCAATACCATGCCATTTTTGTTACTATTGCTTTATATAATAGTTTAAATTCTGGTATTGTGATGCCACCTGCTTCACTCTTCTTGCTAAGGATTGCTGTAGCTATTCTGGGTCTCTTATTTTTCCACATGAATTTCCTGACTGCTTTTTCTATAAGGAATGTCACTGGGATTTTGATTGGAATTGCATTAAATCTGCATAGTGCTTTTGATAGTGTGGTCATTTAAAAAAATTTGCAGTTGTAGATGGACAAAATGCCTTTATTTTATTTATTTTTATGTGGTGCTAAGGATCAAACCTAGTGCCTCACACATGCTAGGCAAGCGCTCTGCCACTGAGCTACAGCCCCACCATCTTTTTTTTTTTTTTTTTTTTTTTTAACCAGCAGTATGGTCATTTTGACAATATTAATCCTGCCTATCCAAGAACAAGGGAGATCTTTCCATCTTCTAAGGTCTTTTTTTAATATTCTGTAGTTTTCATTGTAGAGGTCTTTCACTTCTTTAATTAGGTTGATTGTTTTCACCTCTCTTGTTAGATTGATTCCCAAGTTTTCTTTCTTTCTTTCTTTCTTTCTTTCTTTCTTTCTTTCTTTCTTTCTTTCTTTCTTTCTTTCTTTCCTTCCTTCCTTCCTTCCTTCCTTCCTTCTTTCTTTCTTTCTTTCTTTCTTTTGAGGCTATTGTGAATGGGATAGTTTTCCTAATTTCTCTTTCAGAGGATTCATCACTGATATATAGAAATGCATTTGATTTATGGGTATTGATTTTATATCCTGCTACTTTGCTGAATTCACTTATTAATTCTAGAAGTTTCCTGGTGGAATTTTTTGAATCCTCTAAGTATAGAATCATGTCACAAGACAAAAATCTTGAATTAAATTACCTTATTTGGTAAGTATCAGTTACACGAGTAGAGAAGTCTGCAGTGATTAAAGGGCAGCCAGTAAGAGTGCACTACTGAACAAGCTATGAGGGGTTATTAAAGCTCACTCCAGTAGGAAAACTCTGGAAAAAGGCATAAAACATGACTCAGAAACAACCTACCTGAGGGATGAGGAAGCTGGGATATTTAAATACCATCACTGAGAGACCTTGGTGAAGGGTGGATTTAACAGATAAAAGCAGGAAATGGACAGTATCTGCAACAACTCACCTCTATGTCTGAGCCATCTGATCACCATCTTGAAGTGTAGGATCCTGAGTAGAGGAAACTCTGTGAAGGGTACATGGGCCTTCTCAGAAGTTTCCTATGAATCTATAATTTTAAAAATAAAAATAATGAATAGGAAGCCCAAGGAAACAAATTATATGGAAACACATTTAATTATACATACATATATAAATGTATTTAATCATATGTGTGTGTGTGTATGTGTGTAATTTCATGTGATATGGTTGAGATACATGGGTATCCTCCCAAAAGCTCATGTATGAGACAATGCAGGAAGGTTAGAGGTGAAATGATTGGGTTATGAAAACCTTAACCCAGTCAGTGAATTAACTCCCTGATAGGCATTAACTGTGGTAATTGTAGGCAGGTAGGATGAGGCTAAAGGAGGTGGGTCATTGGGGATGTGCCTTTGAGGTTTATATTTTGTCAGAGTGCGGAGAGCGCTCTCTCTCTCTCTCTCTCTCTCTCTCTCTCTCTCTCTCTCTCTTCCTGATATGATGTTTTGAGCTGCTTCCCACAACCATACTCTTCCTCCATGACATTCAGCCTCACCTCGAGCCCTGGGAATGGAGTCGGCTGTCTATAGACTGAGATCTCTGAAACCGTAAGCCCACAAATAAAGTTTTCCTTCTCTAATTGTTCTTGTCAATTCTTTTGGTCACAGCAACGAAAATCTGACTAAAACAGTATGTATGTATGTATGTGTGTGTGTGTGTGTGTGTATATATATATATATATATATCTTATACATAAAAACATAAAAAATGTAGCTGGGCACTGTGGTGCACTCCTGTAATCCCAGCAACTCGGGAGGCTGAGGCAGAAGGATCATAAGTTCAAAGCCAGCCTCAGCAACTTAGCAAGATCCTAAGCAACTCTGTGAGATCCTGTCTCTAAATAAAATATAAAAGAACTGGGAGTGTGGTTCAGTAGTTAAGAGCCCCTGGGTTCAATCCTTGGGACCAAAAAAAGAGTACAAATCAATGGGATTCCAGTGATGTTTTGATGTATACATTTTTATGTATACATTGCTTAATGTTTAAATCAGATATATCTATTATTTTCTCTAAATCTATTTAATATAGGTTCCTGGATTTGTTTTCAGTGAACAAGGGTTACTATAAGGAGGACAAAAGCCACTTTCATCCCTTACTCTAAATACACAGAAACACATTTTAAAATATAAAACTGAACTCAAAAGTTTTAGGTAGAGCAGAGCCACCCAGGAGCAATTGTAATCATGGTCTGCATTAGTGTGAACGTGAGATTGCATTTGCAGTAACTATATCATGATGTCAGTGGTAGGGGAACTCTAGCCAAGAAATTGACATAAAATTCATCTTGGAACTAGTTAAACTAATGGAGCTTATCATGAAACTACCCATGGTACCCTCCCACAATGCAGAGCACATGGGGCTTCCACAGAAAGCAGCTCCTACTGAAGATAATCTCAGAGTTTAAAAAACACATATGTATGAATGGATTGCTGGGAGAGAAATTCAGAAGATGAAACAAGTTGGACGGTTCACATGTATTAGTTGGAGTTAGGAGTGCAGGGGGTTATTGAGGGGTAAGGACTGCAAAAAGATAAAGTGGAGAAGAAGCCAGTTTGGGCAAAGAGAGCCTCAGATGTGACGCAGAAATGAGAATCTTGGTTAGTCCAAAGAGGAATTGCAGAACAAATACTCCCATTAGAGGAGTGTGTTGAGCAGAAATGGCAAGACTCCAAGGCCTCTGCCATGTCCAGGTATTGCTTGGGGACCTCCAAGGAAAAGCATGGCCCCTACTCAGTAGCAGTCACTGGGATTATAGGAGTGCACCATTGCACCCTGCAGAGGCAGCTTTCTGCTGCTGGAGCCTAGGACATAATAACATGCATAATTAGGCTGCTCTTGCATGCACCTGCTGTGAGATCTAAAGTGCACTTGGTGGGGAACAACTGAAACAGGCATGGAAGATTATACCTGGGGGACTCAGGCTGGGGACACTGAGGGGAGTGCAACATGCTCTCACTTTGGATCTGATGGTTTGTGTCACTGGCCAGAGAGAACACTCTCTGTGTTCAACTGGACAGGTGGGCACATTTGCACTCAGGCTCTGATCCTAGGAGGCTCATGTTCACTTGAGACCTGCATGCAGAGGTTTGGACTCTTTGCCCTACCAATGGAGTTCTTGAGAGGCCCTGGAGATCCAATGATCACTACTTCCTATTCTGTTCTGCCTTATACTGGTGAGAGGAAAAGTTGAGCTCCATTACAACCAGCTTTGGTTTCAGGCCACTCTAGTGGCAATTTAGTGAGCAACTCAAGGATTAACTCAAGGTTTAACAATTCCAAGCCCTAAAGAGTACACAGCCAAAGAAATGGAAAGGACAGTATGGCAGAGTTTTGACCACGTCACCAGAGATAATCCCTTCATTTTCTTTCTTTTTTTAATATTTATTTTTTTGCTGGGCACAATATCTTTATCTTATTTATTTTTATGTGGTGCTGAGGATCGAACCCAGGGCCTCACACATGCTAGGCAAGCGCTCTATCACTGAGCCACAACCCCAGCCCAATCCCTTCATTTTCTAATAAGATATTTTCCCCTTTTCTGCCCTTATCCCCCCTGTGCGTGTGTGTGCTCACGCGCATGTGCACACATTCTTGCTTTGCTAATTTGCTCATGGATATATATATACATTTTTTCCTAGTTCATTGGTTTTGGTTTGACTTTTGTTTGTTTTTGCTTCTCTTATTACTCTTTTTATCCTTTCTTTCTCCTCCAATAGCCAAATTCACCTATTCTCTCTCTCTCTCACTCTTTTTTTGATACTGGGAATTGGACCTAGGGGATCTTAACCACTGAGCCACATCTTCAGCCATTTTTAAAATATTTTATTTAGAGACAGGATCTCACTGAGTTAACTAGGGCTTCACTAAGTTGCTGAGGCTGGCTTTAAATTCCCACTCTTCCTGTCTCAGCCTCCCAAGACACTGGGATTGTGGGCATGTGCCACCACACCCCACTCTTTTTTAAAAATTTTAAGGTTATTTTTATTCTTTCTTTATAGTCATCACTTTCTGCTTCTCTCCTTTTACTCTGTTTACTTTTTGAATATTTTAAGCCATTTTCCCCTCCCTACCCCATTTCTTTTCTCTTAATGAACTATAATTTGACTCTTTTAAAAATTTGTTTAATTTAGTTACACATGACAGTACAATGATATCGACATATCATACATTTGAATCAGATGGGATATAATTTCTCATTTTTCTGAGTAGACAGGATGCAGAATCACATTGGTCCTCGTTGTTATATGTAATTTGACTCTCTTATAGAACTATTTAGTTTATGTCATTCCTGCCCCCACCACTCACATTGCACTAAAGTATACTGTAAAGGCAGATTTAGTTTATGGTTGTTTGTTGGTGTTACTATTGTTATACACTAACCCTGTCATTCCTCATTTTGTGATAATTAGTGTTGTATGCATGATAGGAGGCATCAGCCTTTTATTGTGATGCTGTGTATTGATCACTATTGTTGTTGCTGATGCTGGTTTCCCCTTTTTCTGAGAGGGGCTGAGAAGTGATTAACAAATTCACAGGGTTGAGACTCTGTGGGCTGAATTGTATTCATAACTCAGCAAAATAACAGTGCACCTTCTTTCACACACAACTTAACTCTACTCAAACTTCACCAATACTTTAACACATAGAATAGGGAGGACAAAAGCCCTAAACCAATGACTAGGCCCCAAGTAAGAACAACTAGAAAGGGATGTCACATCTCACTCTTATATGTCTACTCCAATGCAAAATCAGAGAAAGATTCCAAAACAATGGCTTAGGAAAACACACAGCTCTCCAAGCAGCTCTCCAAGCAGCTCTCCAAGAGTGAATTGAATCAGCAAATCTGCAGTAGCTCACTGAGAGGCATTGGTGATAGAAACTAATGTTTAGATTACACTGAGCCTATGTGTTAAACCTAAGAGATACCAAAGCACAGGATTTATTATGAAAGGGATAACTACACATCAAAGGACATCCTCACAAAGGAGGAAGGAGCGTCCACCTCAAAGGTGCAAATCCAAGACCTCTGGAAACATGAGGGAATAGGCAAACAAATCTCTCCATCCCAAATTTTCAATTACCCAACAATGTAACACACAAACTTGGAAGGGGATGAAATTCCAGAGGAAAACAAATTAAATTAATAATTAAAATGGTTAATGAGCAAACAGAAGCTTAGGGATGAATTAAGAAAACAAATACAAGAGGTGAAAGACCATTTCAATAAAGAGAAATTCTGAAGAGAAACCAATCAAAACTATTCATGAAGGCTAGGGTTGTGGCTCAGCGGTACAGCACTCGTCTAGTATGTGCAAGGCCCTGGGTTCCATCCTCAGCATGGCAGAAAAAATAAGTAAATAAAGGTATGTGTTCAACTACAACTAAAAAATAAATTTTAAAAAGAAACCATTTATGACTATTAAACCATCACTACAGAAAATACTTAAAGAAATACTACACAAAGAACTTAAACACAAATCCCAGAGCTCTCAAGCCAATGAGGCTTAGCAGAACAGCAATTAAGCAATTTGAAAATTAAATCTATGAAACAAACTGAAGATGTTTGTAACTAACATCTCTCCATAATAACTCTGAATATAAATGGTCTCAATTCTCCAATTAAAATACATAGACTGGCAGAATGGATTAAAACAAGACCCAATCATATGCTGTTTTCAACCAACAACTTATAGGCAAAGACATCCACAGACTGAACGTAAAAGGCTGGAAAAAGATATTCCATGCAAACGGAGTTTAGAAACAAGCAGGAGTAGCTATTCTCATATCGACAAAGCTGATATCAAGCAAAAATTAAACAGAAGAGACAAATAAGGTCACTGCATACTGTTAAAGGGAACAATCCAATGAGAAGATATAATGATAGTAAATACGCTCTAAATATTGATGTACCTAATTATATAAACAAGCCTTTCTTGACAATAAGTCCCAGATAGACCCCAATACAATAATACTGGGTGATTTCAATACACCCCTCTTACCCATAGATAGGTGATCAAGAAATCAACAAAGATTTTTTTAATCTAAATAATGCTATAAATTGAGTGGACCTAATAGACACATATAGAATATTTCATTCAAGAACAGCTGCATACAATTTCTTCTCAGCAGCTCATGGATTGTTTTCAAAAATGGACTATACTTTAGGCCATGAATCAAGTCTTAGCAAATGCAAAATAACTGCTATTATCTCATGCATCTCATCAGATCATAATAAAATGAAATTAGAAATCAATAGCAAGAAAAATTATAGAAATCACATAAATACATGGATATTGAACAATACTATTAAAGGAGAAATGAATCATAGGAGAAATGACTCATAGAAGAAATGAAAGAAGAAATAAAACATTCCTAAAATCAAATGAGAATAATGATAGATCATATCAGAATTTCTGGGACACTATGAAGGTGGTTTTAAGAAGAAAGTTTACAGCATCAAGTATTTACATTAAAAAAAAGAAAGATACCAAATAAACAGTCTAATGCTACATCTAAGGCCCTAGAAAAGCGGGAGCAAATTAATTCCCAAACCAGTAGAAGACAGGAAATTATTAAAATCAGAACTGAAATGAATGAAATAAAGAAAGAAAAAATAGAAAGGATCAACACAATCTCAAAAAATAAAAACCAGACCTCTACAGTGAAAATTATAAAACACTGAAGAAAGAAAGTGAAGAAGACCTTAGAAGATGGAAAGATCTCCCCTGTTCGTGGATAGGTAGAATTAATATCATCAAAATGACCATATTACCTAAAGCAATGTAATCCCCATTAAAATATTAATAATAGTTTGAACTAGAAGAAAAACATGGAAAAATAACAGAATAGCCAAAGCAATCTTGAGCAGAAAGGCAAGGTCGAAGGCACCACAATACCTGATTTCAAATTTATACTTAGAGCTATAGTAACGGAAGCAGCATGATATTGGCATAAAGTAGATATGGTATTGGCATAGCAGTAGATCCACTCCAACATATTGGTACAGGCACTGACATCCTTACTAAGATTCCTAAAGCTCAAGACACAAAACCAAGAATCAAGAAGTGGGGATGGCATTAAATTAAAAAGCTCTGTATAGCAAAATAAATGTTTAAGAATGTGAAGAGATAGTCTACAGATTAGGAAGCAATCTTTTCCAGCTACTCTTCCAACAGACAATTAATAACTATAAAATATAAAGAATATATAAAAAGCTCAAGAAACTTAACACACACACACACACACACACACACACACACACACACACTAATAACCCACTCAATAAATGGGCAAAAGATCTAAATAGACATTTCTCAAAAGAACAAATGCAAATGGTAAGCAAATGCATGAAAAAAACGTTCAACACTCTTAGCAATCAGGGAGATGTAAATCAAAACTACACTGAAATTTCACTTCACCCCAGCTTGAATGGCAATCATCAAGAATACAAGTAATGATAATTGCTGGTAAGGACGTGGGAGAAAAGGTACACTCATACATTGTGTATAAGTGTACCTTATACACTTATAAGTGGATGGGATTGCATATTAGTACAACCACTTTGGAAAGCAGTATGGAGATTGCTCAAAAAACAAAAACAAAAACCCAGGAATGGAACCATCATATGACCCAACTATCTAACCCATTGGTATTCATCCAAAAGAACTAAAATCAGTATACACTGTAATTTTATATGCATACCGATGTTTATAGCAGCACAATCCACAATAGCCAGTTGAACCAGCATAGGTGATCATCAAGAGATGAATGGATAAAGAAAATGTGGTATATATACACATAAAGAAGAATGAAATTATGCCATTTTCTGATTAATGGATGGAACTGGAGAACATCATGCTAAGTGAAATAATCCAGATTCAGAAAATCAAGGGTCTAATTTTTTTCCCCATATGTAGAAGCTAGAGAAAAGAAAGGAATAAAAAAGGTGCAAGGGATCTTGTGAAAATAGAAGGGAGATCAGTAGAGGGAAGGGTTCAAGGGAGAGGGAGGGAGGGAGGAGGAAAAAGGGAAGAATTGGGGAATGAAGTTGACCATATTGTGCTATGAATATATGTACATGTATGAATATATCACAGTGCATTCCAATGTTACATATAACTATAATACAACAATTAAAAAATAAACAGAAGGAAAACCAATAAACTCGAGAAAGAGGATCAGGGGAGAGAGGAGGGAAGAAAAAGAGAAAGTAATTGGTAAGGAGATGAGCAAACTATTTATAAGCATATATGAATATGTCAAAATGAACTCCACTATTATGTATAACTATAATGCACTACTAAAAACATTAAAAACTCAATAGATGTTTTGAAGAATAAATTAGACACAGCTGGAAAGAGATTTAGTGAACTCAAATGCATGTGAAGAAACTACTAATAATATCATACAGAAAGCATAACAAAAGGATAAAATAAGAATAACATAGAATATTGGTGGAGAATATGGGCTTCAAAGCCCTGCACCTGGAATTAAATCTTAACTCTGCTACTTGCTAGTAGTAAGGCCTTGGGCACATTTTAAACCCTTTTGTGTCTCATCTATAAAATGCATATATACTGGTACTACTTAATGGTATTGCTATGAGGATGAAATGGGTTTATGGTTCTTGGCACACGGTAAGTGCTCAGTAAAAAGAAAATGAGAATTTCCAACATTTACCTTAGATTAGTGGGTTAGATTAGTAGCTGCAGAAGGAGAAAATAAGGTAAAGGCAGCATTTGAAGAAACAGTGGTAATGGTTTTTCTGTAAGTGAAGAAAAATGGGCCCCTAAAATGAAGTGGGGATTTTATATGCATACCGATGTTTATAGCAGCACAATCACACTGAGTTGTGAGTAGGATAAAAACTTCCAATTCTGGTCATGTTGTAGAGCAATTGAAAAATAATAAAGACAAAGGAGAAAAAAATCTAAAAAGTTATCAGGAAGGAAGCATGAGCCAAAAATAAGTGATGTGCTGTCAGAAGCCAATTTCTCATCAGCAACAATAGATTTTTTTTTTTTGACATGGGTGGGAGTGGGTACAGGGGATTGTACTCAGGGGAACTCAACCACTCAGCCACATCCCCAGCCCTATTTTGTATTTTATTTAGAGACAGTGTCTTACTGAGTTGTTTAGTGCCTCACCATTGCTGAGGCTCGCTTTGAACTCTCCATTCTCCTGCCTTAGCCTCCCAAGCGCTGAGATTACGAGCATGCACCACCAGGCCCCGCTCTCATCAGCAACAATAGATGACAATGTTCTTTTTTTTCTTTGATTACATTATTTATTTATTCTAATTTGTTGTACATGAAGGCAGAATGCAATTTATCTAATATTACACATATAGAGCACAATTTTCCAAGTCACTGGTTGTACACAAAGTATTTTCACACCATTCGTGTTTTCATACATGTACTTAGGGTAATTATATCTAACTCATTCCATTCCATCGTCATTGTCATTCCTACCTGCTTGCCAGCTCCCCTTCCCTCTCTCCCCTTTGCCCTATCTAAAGTTCCTCCATTCCTCCCACACTCCCTCCCATCGCCCTTGTGAGTCAGCATCCTCATATCAAAGAAAAATATTCGGTCTTTGGTTTTTTGGGATTGGCTTACTTCACTTAGCATTATATTCTCCAACTCCATCCATTTACCTGCAAATGCCATGATTTTATTCTCTTTTAATGCTGAGTAATGTTCCATTGTGTATATAAACCGAAGTTTCCCTATCCATTCACAGTTTAGCTATTGTAAATTGTGCTGCTATAAACATTGATGTGGCTGTGTCCCTGTAGTATGCTGTTTTTAAGTCCTTTGGGTATAAATCAACGAGTGGAATAGCTGGGTCAAATGGTGGTTCCATTCCAAGTTTTCCAAGGAATCTCCATACTGCTTTCCAGATTGGCTGCACCAAATTGCAGTCCCACCAGCAATGTATGAGTGTACCTTTTCCCCCACATCCTCGCCATTGTTTGTGATCTTGATAGCTGCCATTCTGACTGGAGTGAGATGAAATCTTAGAGTAGTTTTGATTTGCATTTCTCTAATTGCTAGAGATGTTGAACATTTTTTCATATGTTTGTGATTGATTGTGTATCCTCTTCTGAGAAGTGTCTTTTCAGTTCCTTGGCCCATTTATTGACTGGGTTATTTGCTTTTTTTTTTTTTTTTTTTTGGTGTTAAGGATTTTGAGTTCTTTCTATACCCTAGAGATTAGTGCTCTATTTGATGTGCTTGTGGTAAAGATTTGCTCCCATTCTGTAGGCTCTCTATTTACCTCAATGATTGTTTCTTTTGCTGAGAAGAAGTTTTTTAGTTTGAATCCATCCCATTTATTGATTCTTGGTTTTAATTCTTGCACCATAGGAGTCTTATTAAGGAAGTTGGGGCCTATCCGACATGATGGCGATTTGGGCCTACTTTTTCTTCTATTAGGTACAGGGGCTCTGGTTTAATTCCTAGGTCCTTGATCCACTTTGAGTTGAGTTGTGTGGGTGGTGAGAGACAGGAGTTTAATTTTATTTTGTAACATGTGGATGATGACAATGTTCTACTAACTTCAAAGAGCTCAGAAAAACAATTATTGTCTGCACTCAGCTATCCAGCATTTAAAGTTAACATAAGGGCTGGGGATGTGGCTCAAGCGGTAGCGCGCTCTCCTGGCATGCGTGCGGCCCGGGTTCGATCCTCAGCACCACATACCAACAAAGATGTTGTGTCCGCCGAGAACTAAAAAATAAATATTAAAAATTCTCTCTCTCTCTCTCTCTCTCTCTCTCTCTCCTCTCTCGCTCTCTCTTAAAAATAAATAAATAAAGTTAACATAAAAAGCAGAAATTTTCAGATATACACAGATCAAAAATTTACTAATTTTTTACTCAAAAGTTTTGCTTAAGTGACCATTTGTTTTTTTTTTACTTTTGCTCAGAGATTCTGTAAAGGATAAACTGCAGCCAGAAGAAATTAAATTTGAAGGAAAGAAATTATCTTTTAGTGAAGATGGAATAACAAGGACTAGATTTATGCTCATACCTGGTGCAATGAAATGGAACAAAATATATGAAACAATTCCTGAGACATTGGCCATCAAGGACAGGATATCTGAGAGATGGGAAACAAGCAAGGTGAGCTGCACAATTGCCCCAGCTGTTGCCTAGAGACAGTTTCCAGGCTATGGTATAGAGAAGAAGAGCCCAAGCTGACCCTGGATGCCTGCCTGAGATGAAGGGATAGGAGTGGGAGTCCAAGAGGAGCAAAGATACTAGGGTCTGCAGATCAGAGAACCAGAGAGGGGAGAGTTTCATGGTGATGAATGCTGATAAATTAATATTAGGAAATGATCCAGGCCTGGGAAAAGAATGGCCCAAAGGATAAGAGGAACAATTCTCAGAGTTCACCTATAGCCAGGAATAGTGTCATTCCCCTAACCACAGTGGAAAAATGTCATAATTCTTGGGGCCCTGGGTAGAGTACTCAGTTTACATCAGTAAAGGGGAAACCCAACTCTAGACTGAATGCTGGTCCTGCCAAACATGTTAAAAGCAAGACCTGAGAGGATGAGATTATTCCCCAGTAACTTAACAACATTTTAACCTAAGCTAAAGGATTTTTATAGAAATAGAAAAAGTATCCAACGTCCAACAAGGTTAAATTTACAATGATTAGTTTCCAATAAAAAAAATCACCAGGCAAGTAAAGATGAAGAAAATTCTGTTTATGTGTAAATCAGACTTCCATAACTGTGACACAATACCTGAGAAAATAAATCTGAAGTAGTAAAGATTTACTTTAGCTTTTGCTTTTGGAGTTTTCAGTCCATGGCCAGTTGGTTTCCAATGCTTTTTGGGCCAGTGGCAAGGTAGAATATCAAGGCAGCCAGAGTGAGTGACAGAGAGTCTGCTCACTTCCTGTCAGCCAGGAAGGAGAAGAGAGAGACCTTCAAAGGACACACCTCCAATGACATAACTTCCTTCCTTTCACTAGGCCCTATCTCTCAGGATATCACTAGGATATCACTATTAATTTTAAAAGTCCCACCACTTCCCAATAGTGCCATCTTCTGAGGACCAATCCTTCAACACATGAGGCTTTATGGGACAGTTAAGATCAAAACCATAAAAACAAGAAAGAAAAACCAGTCGATCAAAACTGACCCAGAAGTAACACATAACAGAATCAGGAGACAAAATCATTAATATAGGGCTGGGGATGTGGCTCAAGCGGTAGCGCGCTCTCCTGGCATGCGTGCGGCCCGGGTTCGATCCTCAGCACCACATACCAACAAAGATGTTGTGTCCGCCAAAAAACAAATATTAAAAAATTCTCTCTCTCTCTCTCTCTCTCTCTCTCTCTCTCTCTCTCTCTCTCTCTCCTCTCTCTTTAAAAAAAATTAATATATCAATTGTAACAGAATTCCATATGTTCAGAAGCTAGAAAAAAGATTAAACACATTAAATAGAATAATGGAAGATATTTTAAAATTAGACTTCTTTAGATGAAAACTCATAATGTTTGAGCTAAAAAAAAGTCTTGAAATTAATGGCAGTTTTGATGTTGTGAACTTGAAAAAGTTGGAACTTGAAGACATTGTCATAGACACTATCCAAAAGAAAAAAGAAAAAAAAACAGATTAAAACAAATAAAAAGAGCATTAATGAGCCATGTGATAACTTAAAGCAGTATAATATGTAGTATTTAAAGCCCCTGAAGGAGGGAGAGAAGGAGAGGCAGAAACAAATTTGAAGAAATGTCTGAAAAATTTCTAAATCTGCTGAAAACTATAAATTCACAGATCCAAGAAACTAAATGAACCACAAATACAAGAAACATAAACAAAACAAAAACAAAAACAAAAAACCAAGGCACATCACCAGATTGCTTAAAACAAGTGTGGGGATGTGGCTCAAGCGGTAGCGAGCTCACCTGGTATGCGTGCGGCCCGGGTTCGATCCTCAGCACCACATACAAAGATGTTGTGTCCGTCGATAACTAAAAAATAAATATTAAAAATTCTCTCTCTCTCTCTTCCTCTCTCTCTCTCACTTAAAAAAAAAAGTGGTAATGAGAAAATCCTAAAAGCATACAGAGGAGGAAGAGACATCACAGAGGAACAAGGAATGACAGTAGATTTCTTATGATAAAACAAAGCAAGCTAGGAGACAGAAGGACACCATATTTAAGGCACTGAAAGGAAAAAAAAATCTGTCAACCCAGAATTTTATACCCAGTGCAAATATAGAAATTTAAAAAACAATCAACTATTTAAAGCAAAAATAATTACAATGCATAAGCATAAGCAAGACATATGACAAAATAGCAAGAAAACCTGGAGGAGCTAAGTGGAAGAATACTGTTACAAAGTTCTTATACACTATGGTGAAGTGATATAATATGGACTGAAGATAGACTGTAATAAGTTAAAGCTGTATACTGTGAATACTAAAGCAACGACTAGAACAACACAATAAATTATAGCTAATAAGCCAACAAAGGAGATAAAATATAATTGTAGAAAACCTAAAGAAGGCAGAAAAAGAGAAAAAAGGGAATAAAGAACAAATGAAACAAATAGAAGCCAAAATGCAAGATGTAAGCCCAACCATATAAAAAAATTACATTCAATGTAAAAGATCTAAATATTTCAATTTTAAAACAGATTTTCATATTGAAATAGAACATTCTATGTTTTTAAATAAATTCACTTTAAATAGATTTAGACACAAACAGATTAAAGTAAAGTGATGTAGCCAGGCACAGAGGTGCATGCTTGTAATCCCAGTGGCTTGGGAGGCTGAGGCAGGAGGTCGTGAGTTCAAAGCCAGCCTCAGCAACAGTGAGGTGCTAAGCAACTCAGTGAGACCCAGTCTCTAATTAAAATACAAAATAGGGCTGGGGATGTGGCTCAGAGGTTGAGTGACCCTGGGTTCAATCCCCAGTACCAAAAAAAAAAAAAAAAGTAAAGTGATGTAAAAATGCATACCACCTAGCAGCCAATCAAAATAATTAAATTTCAGAGCAAAGAATATTATCAGGGATAAAATGAGTTATTGGTCAAGGAGTTAATTAAACATGAGGACATGACAACTTTAAACATTTCTGCAAGTAAAATAGTCTTGAGATACATGATTGTGGGATGAATTATGTGCCTCTCAAATTCATTACGTTGAAGTCCTAATTCCTAGTACTTCAGAATGTGAGTGCCTTTGGAGATAGTCTCTAAAGTCACAAGTAACCTAAATTAGAGTAGATCCTAATATTCCATGATTGCTGTCTTTATAAGAAGAGAAAATTTGGACCTAATTTATAGAGGGAAGATCACATAAAGACAGATATAAAATGGCCATCAAAAATCCAAGGAGAAAGGCCTCAGAACTGACCCTGCTGACACCTTGACCTTGGACTTTTAAGAGTCCAGAACCATACAAAAATAAATTTCAGTTATTTAAACCACCAAGTCCGTGGTACTTTGTCAAGGCAGTCCTAGAAAACTAATATATGCAGGAAGCTGATACTGATAGAACTTCAAGGAGAAAGAGACAAATCCACTATCACAGCAGGCGATTCCAATACCTTTCTATCAAAAGTTGACAAGAAAAATAGGCAAAAATCTGCAAAGATCTAGAGGAGCTGGAGAATACTATCAGCAAACTGGACCTACCAGATGTTTGCAAATCAACTCACCAGCATCAATAGAGTACGCATTCATTTCAGTTAATACACAACATTTACCAAGACACACCATATTCTGGACCATGAAAAATACATCAATACATTTGTTGGATTCAACTCATATAAAGTCTGTTTTCTGAAAACAATAAGATGAAATTAAAAGTCAACAACAGAAATATCTCTGGAAAATCTCCAAATATATGGAGAATAATAAATAACACACTTCCAAGCAACCCATGGACTGGAGAAGAAATCAAAAACCAGAAAGTAGTTTTTAAAATATTTTTTTAGTTGTTGAGGACATTATTTATTTGTTTGTTTATTTATTTATTTATTTATTTATTTATTTATATACAGTGCTGAGAATTGAATTCAGTGCCTCACACATGCTAGGAAAGCGCTCTACCACTGAGACATAACTCCAGCCCCAACAAAAAGTATTTTGAATGGAATTAAAATACTAACTCAACATATTAAAATTTATAGGATGCTGCTAAAGTACTACACAGAAGGAAAGTTATATCATTAAATACCCGTGTTAGAAAAGAAGGAAGGTATCAGCCAACAGCTTCAGCTTTCACCTCAAGAAACTGGAAAAAAGAGAAAACTAAACAAAAAGTAATCAGAATAAAGGAAATAATAAAGAAATGGACTCTTGCTCAACCCCCTTCTCTTCTGTGACTGGCTGCTGTGGTCCCGCTAATAAAACCTCGGACAGGTTAAACAAAAATGGAAACAGAAACAATACAGAAAATTGATAACACCAAAAGCTGGTTCTTTAAGATCAATAAAATGGAAAATCTCTATCTAGAATGATCAAGGGAACAAAAGAAAATAAGATACAAATTATTGATACCAGGAATGAGAGATGACATCACTATGAATTTTAAATACATGAGAAGGAGAATAAGAGCAACTTATTCCAAAAAGTTTGATAACCTAGATGAAATTTTTTGAAAGATACAAAGTACCAAAGTTTACCCAAAGAAGAAATAGAGAAAATGAATAGCCTTACAAATACAAATTGAATTTGCATTTGAAATTCTAAGGCCAGATGGCTTCAATGAGAAATTCTTCCAAACATATGAGAAAGAAATAATGCTGATTCTACACAAAATCTTCCATAAAATTAAAGAATAACTCTCAATTCATTCTATGAGACCAGTACACCGAATTCAACAATGTATAAAAAGAATACTATATCATAGCCCAAAGGGTAACACACCTCAGGACTGGAAGATTATGTAAAATTCCAAAAGCTATCAATATAACTCACCATATTAACATACTGAGAAGGAAAAGTCATATGGTCATCTTAATAGATGCAGAAAAAAACATTTCACAAAAGCCAAAATTTATTCCTGACTATAACTCTCAACACATTAGGGATAATAGAGATAAAGGACCCTTATTATTTTTAATTTAAAAGGACACATTATTTTAATTAATTTTTAAATTTTATCTGTTGAAGCTCATTGTAATCCTGAATACAACCCAAATTATTAACTATAGTCCTGATATTGTACATTAGATCTCTAGACTTGTTCATCCTACACATCTGCAACTTTGTATCCTTTGGCCTATATCTCCTGGTATCTTCACCCTCCTCAACCACTGATTTATTCTCCATCTCTGTGTTTTCAACTTTTCTTTTTATCCACATGTAAGTGACATCATATAGTATTTTTCTTTCTGTGTGAATCTTATTTCACTTAGCGTAAAGTCTTCCGGGTTCATCCATGTTGTGGCCAATAGCAGATCTCCTTTTTAAAGTCTGAATGATGTCCTCATGTTGTATGCTGTATATTTCAGGGTTTTTATTCATTTATTTGGATGTTACCATATATGGGCTATTGTGGAAAATGCTGTAATGAATGTGGCAGTGCAGATATATTTAGGAGGCAATGATTTCATTTCTCTTGGGTAAATACCCAGAAGAGGGATTGCTGGGTCACATGGTAGTTCTGCTCTTAATTTTGTGGGGGAACTACCATACTGTTTTCCATAAAGTCTATAATAATCTCCACTCCCACCACAGTATACCAGGGCTCTCTTTTTTGATAATAGCTATCCTAATAGATGCGAGGTGAAATTATGGTTTCAATTCACATTCCTCTGATGCTTAGTGATGTTGAGCACATTTTCTTATACCTGTTGGCTATTTTAATATCTTTTTTAGAGAAATGTATAAGGAAGTCCTTTCCCCATTTTTAAATTGGATTGTTTGTTTTCTTCTGCTTATTGAGTTGTGTAAGTTCTTTATATATAGGGGATATTAACCCGTTGTCAGATAGAGTAGTTTGAAAGTATTTTCTCCCAATCTGTAGGCTCTAGCCATAGGCAGGTAGCAGTGTTTATAGCATGGATACCCTGGGCAAAAGGATGATTCCTGCCCAGGTTGGACAGAGAGGGACTGCACAAGATTTCACCTTGCTACTCAGAATAGTGCATAATCTAAAACTCATAAACCATTTAATCCTGGGATGTTCCTCTTAACATTTTCAAACCATGGATAATGTGTGATAAATGAATGCACAGAAAAAAATATCAGAGATAGAGAAGGGCTACTTTATTTTTTTTTAAAGAGAGAGAGATGAGATGAGAGAGAGAATTTTTTAATATTTGTTTTTTAGTTTTCGGCGGACACAACATCTTTGTTTGCATGTGGTGCTGAGGATCGAACCTGGACCGCACGCATGCCAGGCGAGCGCTCTACCACTTGAGCCACATCCCCAGCCCAAGAAGGGTTACTTTAAAAGACCAGGAAACTCTATAATAAGAAAACACACAATGCTCCCCCCCAAATTGGCAAAAGATTTGCACAGACATTTCACCAAAGAATATATGTGGATGTCAAATTAGCATATAAAAAGATGTTTGCCATCATTAGTTCTCATAAAATACAAATTAAAACCACCTTAAGATACTACCATGTACCTGTTGCCATGCCTAAGACCATTGCCAAGTTCTGGTGAGAATGAGGAACAATTTACCTTTTCTTATGTTGCTTGTGGGAATGTCAAACGCACATCCATTTTGAAAATAGTTTGGCAGCTTCTTTTTTTTTTTTTTTTGGCAAGCTCTTAAAAAGCTAAATATATATGTGCCATATAACACAGCCATTCCTCTTCTAGGTACCCAAGAGATAAAGCATATGTCTATATAAAGATTTGTACACAAGGGCTGGGGTTGTGGCTCAGTGGTAGAGTGCTTGTCTGCTATGTGTGAGGCCCTGAGTTCAATCCTCAGCACCACGTATAAATAAATAAATAAGGTAAAAAACCCATTGACAACTAAAAAGTATTAAAACAAAAAGATTTATACCCAAAAGCTCATTGCTGTTTTATTTAGAATAGCCAAAATTTATTTTGAAGTAAACTAAATGTCCAAAGTCAACAGATGAGTAGGTGAACAAAATGTGGCATATCTATACAATGATCTATTACACAGGACATAAAAGGAATAAATTATTTAGATACACAACATGGCTGAATTTTGAAATAATTGTGCTAAGCAAAAGAAGGTAAACAAAAAAGTATATGTAGAATAATCCCATTTATATAAAATTCTTGAAAGTGACATCTGATCTAAAGGGAAAGAAAGCAGATCAGTGGTTTCCTGCCGGCAGGCGGGGCAGAGAGTGAAGGGAGGAAGAAATTAGAAAGAGTCACAAGGAAACTTTGGGGTTGATGTTCATTATCTTAATTGTGGTGAACATTAGATGGGCGTATACATGTCAAAACTCTTCAAAATTGTTCACTGTAAATATTTGCACTGTAAATATCTATCAATTATACTTCAATAAAGCTGTTAAAAAATACCAGAAGGGAAGTAGGAAGTAATGGTGAAGAAAGAAACTGGCAATTTGTTGGTGAATCTAAATAAGTATTGGCAATTGACAGTAATAATGATTGTGCTGGTCAGTTTTCCATTACTGTAACAAAGACCAGAGGGGAAAAAATAGGAAAGGTTTATTCTGGATCCCAGTATTAGAGGTTTCAGTCCCTAGTCAGTTGGCCTGTTGCTTTTGGACTTGGGGCAAGGCAGCCTATCATGGGAGGGAGCACCAGGTGGAGCAGAGCTACTAACTTTATGGGTGGAAGAAACCAAAAGAGAAGAAGAGAAAAGGGCTGAGGTTCCCAATACCCCCTCCAAGCGCTCATCCCCAGTCGTCAGAAGACAGCAAACCAGGGACTGCACTGGGTCTGTGGAACATGCTGTTTAACAGTGAGCTTGATTCTGACTCAAGTCCACCTTCTGGAGTGAGAGCCACAAAGAAAGAGCCTTGGGTCTGAAAGTCTGGGTCCTAGTGGTGACTGATAAAGCACGACTAACTCTCTGGATAACCTTGGCCGAGTCCCTTGCCCTCTCTGGGCCATTCAGACTACACTCCTGCCTCAAAGGGAGACTAGATCCTTCCATCTGATGGCTCAGGATTCACTCCAGAAAAAAACCTCCCACTGGGCCAGCAGATCCAGGCCCAGATCTCTGTGCCCCACCTTAAAGACCCAGCCCACTGGCAGGCCTTACCACAGGCTCCACCAGCTTGGAAACAAGGCCTTCTGCTCACTTTATTTCCTCAACATAAAAGTAAATTTATTGTTTTCATTATAAAATTCTGATGGACTCACTGTTAAAAATTTCAACCCTAAGGGAAGTATAAAGGAGACAGTTAAATGCAACCAAAATCCTACTGTATAAAGGTAACCAGCATGAAGGTTTTGGTAATCATCTTCCAGATAACTCCTCATATTCACACACACGCATATTTCCAACACTCTTATATATAACACGACAGGATGTCGGATGTGCTGAGGATGGAAACCAGGGCCTCACACAGGCTTGTGCTCTACTGCAGAGCCCCAACCCCAGCCCCAGGATTGGAGTGTTTTAACTGTGGAGCAATCTAAGTTTTCCATTCAATAATATGTCACAAGTAAAACATATATCTAACTCGTTACCTCCAAAATGTTCTCCTGATCACATACTCACAACTATTCAATTTTCAAACATGTACAAATGTGATCAGCAGGTTTGTGAGTGGACTCCAGCCATCTCTTTGTGTTCGGCGGGTCCCTGTGACTTCATAAGTAGTTGGGCCATAAACATGCTGCAGTGAACATCTTTAAACGTATATCCTTCTCTATTTTTAGGATAAATTTCTAGATGTGGAATTTTGCCCCCATCAAGGTCAAAAACATGAGTATTAAAATTTTTGACATCATCTTCCCAAAAGTCATTGCTTATTCTCACTTCCACCAATGATATGTGAATGCCCATTTCTCAACACCCCTTCCACAGAAGGCATTATCCATTTGTAATCTAAGAGGTGAATGTGCCATCTCATTTTTTTAAAATCGTAATTTATTTGGTTGTTAGTGACGTTGATCATCTGCTTATTGGTTATTTGGTGGATTTTTTTGTGTGACATGGCCAGTTTATACCCTTTGTTTTTATTTTGGGTACATTTGGTTGCTTTGTATTCCTTTTTGAGAGCTCTTTGCATGTCAAGGATTTAACTTGAGACCAGTGGGTTTCTCAGGGTTGCTGAGGTTGAGCAACCTGGAGTCCTGTTGTCAGATTCCCAAGAGACTGGAACAGTTCTGCCTCTGGTCAGTGGAGGGCAGCAGTGGGCAAGATTCACTTCCAAGCCAGATCATATGCAAGACTGCCCAGGAGCTTCACATACACACACACACCAAAGAGCATTCCAGAGTGCCTCTCAGGAATTCTCCTGGTCCATTGACTCTTCAGGGCCCCAGACACAGATGACTTTCCCATGGTCTCTAGAGACAGGTCTGAACAGTAAAGAGAAGCAGGCCCTCCAGTCAGACTCGAGTTCAAAATCCAACTCTGCTGCTGGCCAGCTGTAGGCTGGTATGACCTTCATGACCTTCCTGCCTCTTACTGTCCTCATCTGCAAAATGGGCCTGTGGTCTCTACTTTGCTGGTGGAAGTGAAGGGCACTGAGGGATGCTGCGGCCTGGGCTATGGAAGGTGCTCAGCGAGCTGGAGCCGGGTGCTGGGCCTCTCAGCCCGCTCCCCAGCCTCTGTCCACCTCACTTGTTGGCTGACCAGAGAGAAGTTCTGGCTCCTATGGTCACAGCTGGGTGTGTTCCTTCCCCAGCCCGCCCTCAGGTTCAATCATTTCCTTGTCTAAGGAAGGTTCCCCCTTGGGGTGGAGGGAGGGAGCACAGGGGAGGAACTCTGGGAGGAGAGAAGAGCTAGGAGGACTGAACCCAGGCCCTGGGAAAGTCTTGGGGTGGGAGGAGTCAATAGGTCAGCTGCTGGTCCAGGTAGGAAGGCCAACACCTGAGACTGATAAGCGGCCAGAGGGTGGGGGCTCCTTGGCTTCTATCCGAGGGACCTGGCGGTCAGCTAGAGAGGCATAGTTTTATCATGGAGGAGAAGAGTTCTGCCTGCACTGTGCTGAGTGTGAGGTGCCACAAGGACTTTCAAGATCCTCCCAGCAAGGGAAAATCATGGCCCTAGCCTGACCCCTCTCCTCCTCCCTGCCTCCCTCCATACCTCTCACCCCAGCAAAACCTGGGTCCATCCCTGCCCAGGGATCAAAGCTGCTCCAGACTAATTCAGGCCAGGGAGGGACTGCCTCCTCCTTCCTGCCTCTCCATCTTCTGCCTTGGCCCCCCAACTCCCCCAGATCCCAGGTCTGGGAGGAGACAAGAGGAAGCCCCTTGTTCCAGCTCAGGGCTCCCGGCCCCCCCCTTCATGCTGGCAGCAAGGCAGTGCCCAAGGGGCCCTTGGCTCAGGAGGAGAAACCGGAAAAGTGACTTTCTGATGGGCACAGTCATGGCCGGGGGAGGATGAGTCAGTAGTCTGCAGAGGGAGAGGGCTGGGCCCAGCCCCAGGCATGTGGGCTCTGGGGAAGGAGGGGCCGACAGGTAAGGGTGAGATCCTGGGGCTCTACAATGTAAAGTGGGGCTGTTTCCCTTGATCTCCAACCTGGCCCCAGGGTTAAGGCAGGATAGATTTTATTCCATCATTAAGAATGATGGCAATAGGGCTCCCTTTATAGATGGCTTCCTACATGCCAGGTCTCCTGCCAACCCTTCACAGTGTTACTTCATCGACTCCTCACTTACCTTATAATCGAACTCCATTTTACGGAGGACATGGAAGTTCAGAGAGGTCAAGTCCCTTGTCCTAGATCACAGTGAGGAGTCAGGGCAGAGTCTTCCATTTGTCCCCAGAAACTAAGAACTCCCTTATCCCCTGGCCCCTATAGTCATGGCTGGACTGTGTCCTGAGCCCATCAGAAGGTGTCTCTGTGGGCATGAGTGGTCCTCAGGGCTGGGCCAGGACAGGTGAGAGACAGGCCAGGTCTTGGAAGTTCTGGCTTGCAGCATCTCAGGCCTGACAAACTTGGGCAAGTTGCTTTTGCTCTCTGGCCCTCCATTTGCCCATCTGTCCAGCAAGATTAGTGGTTCCATTCTGGGATTTCAGGCCCCCAGAATCCATAGAGCCATAATCAAAGTGAAGAAGCCCAGAGGATGCTGGGTACCTTCCCCACCATCGGGCCCCCTGGCCATGGTTTCCCTAATGCTGGAAGTTATTTTAATGTGCAAGTTTCATGTGGAGGAAAGGAATGAAACTGGTTGGCACTCAGTGGAGAACACGGGAGGGGTCACCAGACAGAGGGCAGAGTCAACGGGAAGGTGGCAGGGGTTCTTTGGAGTTCCTTAAAGCTGTACTGTCCTGTGACGAAGAGGCAGGGCATGTGTGCCTATGGTAAGAGGTGCTGGCAGTCACCTGCCTGTAGCACTGAGGGGAGGGTCGGGTCTTGTGGGTGGTGGGTGTGGCTTCTTGAATCTTATCAATCCCTCAGGAATGTTCGTGGCTTTAGCAAACTCCAGCTGCAGGCAGAGGAGTGGGGTACGGGCCAGGGCCTGTCCTGGCTATGGGTGGGGATCCTGGGAAGGGGCCCCTATCAGGTAGGCCTAGGCTGAGGCCAGGTTTGAGGTGGCGCTGGCCGAGGAAACAGTACAGGAGCATCAGACATCTGTTTCCTCTGCCTGAGCTGGCCTTTCCTCACCCCAGCTTCCAGATCATACCCACAGGGCTGCTACGGCCTCAGCTATATCTTCATTAATCAAAGCACAGAGTGCCTATTAGACCAGGTATTTCTTGTCAAGATCTTTTTTAATCCTCATAAATCCATCCAATTTATATTTTTAATCATTAGTTTATACCTGAGGAAAAGTAAGTCTCAGAGAGGTTAAGTGACTTGTCCAAAGCCAAGGAGATACTGAATGTCAGAGCCAGGTACTTACTGGCTGACTCCAAAGCTGAATCATGTCTCATTTCACTAAATTTGAGGTTCAAAGTAAGTAAGACCTACTCCTTGACCTTAAGGTGTGTTCTGTCTGTTCCTACAAGGATAATCAGATGGATAGATATCCCACCTAGTATGTTAGTCAGTTTCCCAATACTATAACAAATACCTGAGATAATCAACTTACAAAGAGAAAAATATTAGAAGTTACATTCCATGATTGCTTGACTCCTTTGCTTTGGGCTTGAGAAGAGGCAGCACATCATGGTGGGAATGTGTGATGTATCCCAGAGAAAAAACCACTCATTTCATGGTTGGTAAGTAAAAGGGGTGGGGAGGGAGAGATGGCTAGGATCCTACAATTCTCTTCAATGGCAAACCCCAATGATCTAAAGACCTCCCACTAGGCCCCACCTCTTCATCTTTCTACCACCTCCCAATAACGCCAAGCTGGGGACCAAATCTCTAACACATGGGCCTTTGGAGACATCTCAGATCCAAAGAATAGCACTCAGCATGAATGGTAGACTGTGGGATGGCTACTTTTTCTTCTGCTGTAGACAGTTTCCTCTGTGGGTGGGGTGTAGCTGCAGTGACTCCAGGATTAAGCAAGGAGAGGGAAACAAGTGAAGGAGGAGGGGAAGGAGACACAAAGAGAGAGCAAGATACTGTATGTGTGTTTTGATAATTGTTATAGTGCCTGAATCTAGCCGCCCCAAAGCCTTTAACTCCCAACAATGTTAGCCAACAATTTCTCATTTTTGTTTAGGCCAATTTGTCACTTGAAACTAAAAGACACCAAATTAATGCCATGTGTGTAGCACTTAAATGGCTCAAAATGAAACTCTTGACTTTCATCCCTCAAACCTATTTATGTCTTCCCCATCCTTCCCAATCTTGGTGTATGGTTCTACCACCCAACCATTTGCTCAAGCCCTTTTCTTTCCCCACCAACCCTACATCTAATCTACATCTACTACAAGTTCTGTAAGTTCTACCTCCAAAATTCATCTCAAATTCATCTATTTATCTTCATTTGTCCTGCATCCTGGTCCAAGCCACTACCCTGTCTTACCTGGAATACCTGGATCACGGGTCTCTTTGCTTCAAGTCTTATTTTCTCATGGATATTTCTCCCCTTGCAGCCAGAATGATCTTTCAGAAACAAACACAAGCCAGGTAATGTCACTGCTTTGCATGAAATTCTTTAATAATTTCTCACTGAAATATGTACTCTTTTCCAGGGCTTCTAGTGGCTAACTCTTATCTACCTTGCAATGTCATCCTGCCTTCTTTCTATCCTACAAAGCTGCCAAGCTCATTCCACCACAGGGCACTCACATTTGTTTCTTGCTCTGTCTGGAAGAATCTACACCTTCCCGCGGCTGTTGTCTTTTCATCATTCCATTTGTCACTTCTCATAGAGGCCTTCCTTATGTACCCCAGCTAAAGCAGCATCCACTTCTCACTCCCAGCCCAAAGTACACTGTTTTATCACCCCTTTTACCTTCTTCATAGCACTTTTCACAAATTACAAACTTTGGGTGAATTGGAAATAGACTAATCGTAGACTGAAAACCAGCTTTGGATCTGCTCAGACTGATTGCATGAAGGTGATCTGCCTCTACTACCCATCAAAAGTAAAAGTCTATCCTCTCTTGAGGACAGTACATAATCCAGAACTTCAAATTATCTCTGTTTTTTCATTCACAATGTCAACTTTTAATCAAAAGTTAATAAACATGCAAAAAGACAAGAATTGACCAAAATATCAAGAGAAAAATGTGTGATAGACACTCCACCATGCGACCAGCGCACTGGTTTCATTAATGAGTTTCTTGGCATAAAAGTTAACTAGTGAGATCGAAATAAAACACACAGATTCAGTTACCGTTTTCTATGACTGGGTCCGAGACGGCTCTCCCTCTGGCTCTCACCTCAAACCACCAGGTAGGGCAACAGGGATTACTCAGGGCTAGCAGGAGAGAGAGAGAGAGAGAGAGAGAGAGAGAGAGAGAGAGAGAGAGAGAGAGAGAGAGAGAACACGCCAGGGAGTAGCCTTTTATTGGGGAACAAGAAATTCAGGGAAGAATTCCATCCAATGAAGGTTGAGGGGGGCTGCACTCCAAGGTCAGGGTCAGTGATTGGCCCCCAGGGTCAGTGGTCAGTCACACCCCCACATGGACAAGCTCTCGCACCAGGAGAGGGCCGGGAAAGCTCCGACACAGTTTAGCCAGAGCGCCTCAGACCCAAACCAGGAGTTGCCCAGTCACGTGTGAGAATGGCTCTCCACAAGACACAAATCTACAGGAGACCCAGATATTGGCATTATCAATCTTCTAAATAATAATGATTAATGTGATCAGCAAAATAAATGAAAAGATGAGGAATTTCAACAGAGAAAAGGAAACTATGAAAATTATTTTTAAAATTAATTCTAGAATTTAAAAAAGTAAAAACTGCAATTAAGAACTCAATAAATGTGTTTGACAACAGATTGGACAAAAGTGGAGAAAAAAGTTAGTGAACTGGAAATAGACCAGACCAAAATTAAGGAGAAGTTCAGACCAAAAACCCTGACCAAATTAAGGAGAAGCTAAAAAATGAAAAAAAAAAAAGAACAAACAATGTAAAATATATATCAAACAGTAGAAATGTCTAAATTGTGTGTGATTAGAGTCTCAAAGTGAGGGAAAGAGAAAACAGGACAATATTTGAGGAGATAATGGTTGAGAATTTCCAAATCTGAAGAAAGACATTGAGTTATAAGATGCATGATGAACTCTGAACTCTAGACAGAATGAATACAAACAAAGCTATATTCAGGCACATGATCATAACATTTCTTAACACCAGAGGCAAAGAGAAAATCCTAATACAGTCAGAGGGAAAAGGACATCTTCAGGGAATCTACAGTAGGACTGGCAGCAGACTTCTCCTCAGATATCATGGATGCAAGAAGATGATGGAATGAGTGATATCAAATTGCTGAAAGAAAACACTGCCAATCTACAATTCTGTATCCACCACCTAATAATTCTATATCTATGACCTTGTCTTCTTCTACTCTCCTCCTCATTCCTTCAGTTCCAGTCACATTGGCTTCTTTCTTTCTCACACATTCCAGATATGTTCACGCTGCAGGCTTTTTGTGCTATTTCCTATATTTGATTTTTTTTCTTCTCTGATATTTCAAATGGCTATTGACCTAATTACTGTCAAGTCTTTTCTCAAATGTCACCATTTCAATGAGGACAACTGTGACTGCCCTATTTAAAACTGAAACGCACTCCGTCTGACTCTCCCCATCTCTCTTTCCTGAATTATTATTCTCTTTACACATGATTACTTTCTGACATACTATATACTTTATATACTTTTATGGTAAAAAAGTACTTTCTTTCGGTTGGTCATCCTTGACTTAAAGGTAAGCTGATTAATTTAAAAATATGTATTTTAAATAATTCCACCTGTTTTTAATCAAGAAGCTCATTGAGTAGATCAAGATATCAGAAACAGAAGCCCCCCTTCATTACTTGTTTGCCCTGTTTTGATTTTCCCTGTGTCTTTTATTGTAAGGTAAGATTACTCTCCAGAAATAGATCAGGTGGGGCTGTGGTTATAGCTCAGTAGTAGAGCACTTGCCTAGCATGTGTGAGGCACTGGGTTCAATCCTCAGCGCCCCATAAAAATAAATAAATAAATAAATAAATAAATAGGTATTTGTCCATTTAACAACTAAAAATATTTTTTAAAAAAGAAATTGATCAGGTGGACAAATAGATCATACACACCCGGATTTAAGTATGGATGTTCTCAGTTACAGGTTTCAGAAAACCCAACTACAAGTGACTTTAAGATTAAGGACACCTATTATATCACATAAGAACTCATCCAGAGGCAAAACTTCTCTAGTGTTAGCTCACTCATGACATAAATGAGCTGTCCAGTTTTACATTTTTTCTTACTCAGCAAGCTGATTATCTTACTAAAGAGGGATTGTGTCTCCTTCTGCTCCTTCCAAAGGGCTAAGCTATTCATTTTCTGCAATGTTCTCCAGCAGACTTCCCTCTATCTTGATGACCAGTAATAGTGCATCACTAGGCCATTCCAGAGCCAGCTATGAGCAGCAATGCATATTGTGAGTGGCTTAGACTGATCCATTTGTCCTCTGTGGTAGGAGGGAGCCTAGAACTATAAGTAGACAACTGCTGGATACTCAGAATTCTGAGACCAAGGAAGGGAGTGCTATTGGTAGGCAACCCACAAGTGTCTTCTAAAAAAATCATTTAAAAAGTCACTTAAGGGGCTGAGGTTGTGGCTCAGTGGTAGAGTGCTTTCTTCGCCTGTATGAGGCATTGGGATCAATTCTCAGCACCACATTTAAATTAATAAATAAATAAAGGTCCATCAACAACTAAAAAATATTATTAAAAAAATAAATAAAAAGTCACTTAATATTAATCCTCACCTGGCTAGGAATACTTTATCATTTCACTTTGTAGATAAGGCTCAGAGATGCTGGGTGACTTGCTAAAGATCACAGAGCTAAAATATTGTTTTGGATGTCCTGCCTGTGGATTAAAGGTGGTTTAAAAAAACTGGCCCCAAAAGCTGTACAGGAATATTCACAGCCAGCATCATTCATGAGCCAAACTACAGAAACTGAGGAATGGATAAACAAAATGTGGTTGTCTACACAATGGACTATTATTTGGAATGAAGGAATGAAATACTGATACGAGCTATAAGATGAATGAACCTTAAAAATATGCTAAATGAAAGAAGCCAGTCACAAAAGACCACATATTATATGATTCCATGTATATGATGGAAGGAGCCCCAATAACCCCAGTCTTCAGCTGCTGGAGTTCTCCTAGGCAAAGTCTCAGCCATCATGGAGCAGAGACCAGCTATTCCCGCTGTGCTCTACCCCAATTCCTGATTCCTAAATCCAGGAACATAATAAAAATGTTTTATATTGTCAAGTTGGGGGTGGTTTATTAAGCAGCAACAGATTGCCAGAAACTTCTGACTTTATAACTCTTATCTCTGTCCCGTCTGATCCTTCCCAGGTGCCCCGCAGAAGCAGATGCTGCTCAAAACTGGGGAGGGCAGGGGTCCTTTTCCCTCACTCAGTTCTTCTCTGAGGGTGTTTCCTTGACATTATGTATGGTTGAATACTTTACCTGCAGGTTCAAATTTCTGTTAATCCCTGGGACACCTGCATGAACACCTGTTTGCCCTCTTCTGAGATTTGGGAAAAGGGCTCAGGTTGGTATAGATTTGCATTTCTTCTATATAAACGTGCCAGTACCTCGGGGAGCCCCTGTTTCAGTCTCTTGTCCAGGTGCCAGGCCACATCCCTCTGTGTGTCCTCCAGCGCACACACCATTTTCCCTCCACAACCTGATCATTTCCCTGTGTCCTTCTTTTCCAAAGAAGAAAAATAATCCTACTTAGCAGCCCATGCCTAAAACCCCAGAGTCACCCTTTCCTTTGACACTTACTCTAGACCTCCTTATCCAGTGCACAGGCATTAAGTATTGCCTGTACCTTGATAACCCCTAAATTTTTGTCTCCTGTCCTGACTTTTCCTCTCAGCATCTTTCCAGATCATCCGCCAACTACTTGACCTCTCCCGGGGGCCATCTGAAAGGGATCTCAAGCTCAACATATCCAACCACTCCCAGCTTACCTCCACATACCTAGCTCTTGGACCATCTTCTTCTTCTCAGGAAATGTCAACTCCATTCTCCCAGATGCCCAGGCCACACATTTGGGACTTACTCTTGATTCTTGTGCACCACATATTCAGTAAGTCAGGAAATAATCTGTCCAAACTACTTTTCAGAATCCAGCGCTCTATGTGACTCTACGGCTCTGGAAGTACCATAATCTCTCCCCAGGATTATCATAAAGGCCTCCTAACTGCTGTCAACTTTGCCTGTCTTTTTCCTACACAGCAGCCTCAGTGATCCTTTTGATCCTCTTTGTTTCTCCCTGAAGATGCTCTCGAAGCCTGGGAGGCTGCTGTTACCTCTGCAAGGAATGGCTTTGCTCAAGATTCCCACAGGGCTCCCTCAGTTCCTTCCATCTCTACTAGACTGTTTCTAAGGGAACGCAGGCCCTAGCTCCCCCTTTTCTGAACTGCCCCTCAAACCCCTCAACAGCTTTCCTTTTCCCTATAACACTTTTACAACCAATGCGCCATATAGTGACTTGTCTTCTCCCGATGAAGATGTGTCTGTTTAAAGTGCCTGTTTCTCACCTGTAAGATGGGGTTGGTATTATTACCCACCTCACAGGCAGGTGTTGAGGATTAAATCTGGAAAGTGAACTTGGTAAATGCTTTCTAAGTGTTATTATTCTTGTTTTTTTGTTTTTTTTTACTCAGTGCATGAGCAGGCTGTATATCTATTTTTCCAAGTCTATCCCGCGCTTAAACTCAGGTAAACCACCCAATCGCCCTCCAAAGCAGATGCAGAAATAACAACACAGTAGCCAGAGTGGCTCCAGTCACTTTACAAAGGGAAGGGAAAGCAATGCTGCTCATGGCTCTCTCCAGCCTACAGCTGCTGATGCTGCCACCATTAAAGAGGACACATATCACTACCGAGAATAGCTGGTGTTCCCAAACACTTCGCCTGCTTGGCCCGGTTCGAAGGGTTTGCATGTGCAGGCATTCCTCCTACCACTGAGCCAGTTTTCAGAACCCAATCTGTGCATAGCTTGTTGGATTAATTAGACAACACAATTTGCATCTTGCAGCTTGTGATTGGTTATACACCGTGCAAGCTGGAAGCAGCCTGGCAGCTGCGGCTGCTGGCTGGGTTTTGCTTTGTTTATCTTAACAATGGTTGCTTCTCCAGGTGTGTTACGGATAGTAATGGTGGGGATAGGAAGGCTGGGTCCTTGGTGGACAATCTGGATATAATAGAAACCGAGGAACGCTCAGGGATGTTTCACTTCCACAGCTGAACACATATTCCTATGACAAACACCTTTATTAAGACATTGATAAGAAAAATGACTTTATAGTTGCTAGCCTGAAAATATCTAACCCTACCATATTTTCACATTTGGTTTTTGTGATTAATTTCAAAAGAATGATAATCATACTAATAATGTTTGCTAACATTTAATGAGTTTACTGCCTGGCAGGCTCTGTGCTAAGAGCCTTTATCTACACGATCTATTTAACCTTTACAACAACCTCTTTGTGATCGGCTCTATTTTACAGATGGGGAAACTAAGGCCTATGGAGATGAGACAATTGCTCAATGTCACACAGTTAGAAGGAGGTAGGGCCTGGTCTCAAACACATGAGTTTGGTCTGACTCTGCATTATCCTACTTGATTATCAATGGCCTGAGTTTCTTGGAACTGTAGTTATTGCACCATGGTCTGGCAAGCCATATTATCTTATTTAGTTTTCCTAGCAGTCCTGGAAGGTAGTAACTTCCCAAAGAAGACCAAGCCCCTGAGGTGTCAAATAAGCATCAGAGTCACACAGCCAGTAAGTGGCTGAGCCTGCACACCAAATGACACCTGGTGAACCCAAAGTCCTCCACCTCTCTGCCTGAGCCAAGTCTCCTGACATGCCCCCTCAGCACCAGGTGTCTGTCCATCCAGGCTGATCATTTTACACACACCTGTGTGGCTATTTGACTGTCTCTCCAATAGAGGGCGAGCTCTGTGAGGGTCAGGTGCATGCTGACTTTTGCTCTTTGTTATGTCCCCAATACAAAGTAGGTGCCCAATTATCACGTGTGGAGTGAGTGGGGGAGAGATGGGCTCTCCAGAGACTGAGCTGGACTCAGGGTATCAGGGTACATCCTGGCTCCCTCAGCTCTGCAAAGATGATTTCTAAGGCTCAAGATGTTGAAGTCAGCATGTTCCAACCTCAGGGTCTACAGAAGGAAGTTAGTGCTGAGCCACCGCCAGGTGGGACCTGGAATGACTTTGCCTACAGCCTGGACTCAAGTCCTTAGAGGCACATGAAATGCTGATGTCCTACCCACATCCATCCCTACTTTCTTCTTGGCAAGAAAGTCCAGATTAAAATATATATATAATTTTTAATTGACACAGAGTAATTGTCCATAATTATGGGGTAGAGTGTGACCTCTCAATTCTTGTGTACAATGTGTAATGATCAGATCCGTATATAATCACCTCAGACATTTATCATTTCTTTGTGTTGGGAACATTCAAAATCCTCTCTTCTGAATATTTTGAGGTAATCAACTAATTTTGTAAGCCACAGTAATCCTACTGTGCAAAAGAACCCTGTGCTGATTAAGCATCTTCTCTCCTTTCTTCTCTCCTCCACACCCCTCCAGTCTCTGGAATCCACTATTTTCTACTTTTTTGAGATCTACTTTTTAGTTTCCACACGTAGATGGGAACATATGGCATTTGTTTTTTTGTGCCTGATTAATTTCACCTATTATAAGGTCCTCCAGTGCCATTCATGTTGTGTCAAAGGACAGAAACCCATTCTTTTTTTATGGATGAATAATATTCCATTGTCTATATGGACCACATTTCCTTTATTCACTTATCTCATAGACACTCAGCTTGATGTCCTATCTTGGCTATTGGGAATAGTGTTGCAATAAACATCAGAGGGCAGGTGTCTCTGCAACATACTGATTTCAATTCCTTATACATCCATCCACTACTATACATACAAATAGTAGCAGGATTGCTGGGTCAAAATGGTGGTTGTGTTTCTAGTTTTTTGAAGAACCTCCGTATTGTTTTCCAAGATGGTTCTGCATTAACTTAAATTCTCATCTTGAGAATTTCCCAGCAAAGCCCAGGTAGGTTTCTTTGTTATTGTTGTTTGGTTCTTTTCCTTCCTCAGTACTGGACATCAATCATGACTGGTTTAAGCCAATCACAGTGACTATATTCCTTTTGTTAAATATTGCTTTAGTGAAAGACTGTATGATTTAATTCCAGCCAAAGGGACTGAGGGGAAATCTGATGATTTCTAGTGAGCCTTTGTTTCCTTTCAAGATGCAGAGGAAGAAATGCCTTCTTCACTGCACAGCGTCATGTCTGCAGATGATGGCAGGTGCTATTGCAGCCATATTTTGGCCATAAGGCAGGGTACTGTCAACAAGTGAAGGAGGCTGACCTCAGTGAAGATATCATTGAGCCACTGAATTTCCAAATCCCAGAATTTCTCTCCTTTGTTATGTGAGAAAATGAATTCCTTATGGCTGAATGTTGAATCAGGCTTTCCTCTTCCTGCTGCTTATAGCCTCCTGATTGGCATACAGGGAGCTCTGGTTGTGTGGCACTTATCTGGTTATTCAGCTGCACCTCTTTGTTTCTGGTTCCTCATTTCAGGGCTGGTGGGAGGTGAAGGCTGGAAACTTAATATTTGTGGGGTTCTCCCTACAACTGCATTGTCTCATTTCTTCCACTCAATAACTATGAGATGCAAAATAGGTCCTTATAACCCCAATTCACGAAGAAGGAGGCTGAAGTGCAGGCAGGTCAAGCGACTTCTCCGGGGTCACAGGTCAAGGCTCCCCACCACCCGCAGGGTAAAATTCAAACTTCTGAACATGGCATTCAGTTTTCTTAGGAATCTTGGTTCTCTCTTCCGCATCTCCAGCTTCAAGTTTTCCCATTTCTGCGCTCCCCACCTCATTCCCCGCTTAGCCAGACTTCCTGTGGTTCCCCAGCGTGCCCTCTGCCCCCCACCCCTCCTCACAGTCAGTTTCCTTTCTGCCTGACCACATATGATTCACTCTTTTCTTTTTCTTGCGGTGCCAGGAATCAAGCACAGGGCTTCATACACACAGGGCACATGCTCTGCCTCTGAGCTACCGCCCAGCTCCTGGGTCACTCTTCAGGCGTTGATTATGCTGTCACCTCCTCTCCAAGGTCTCTTCCTGACCACCCAAGCTGGCCTTGACAGCCCTTTCTCTGCATGCCCACAGTGTCCCGTACTGGCCACATCCATCACTTCTCACACTATTACAATTACCTAGAGCCAAGTCTGTCTTCTCATCATACTGTGAGCACGGGCTGTCACGCTAAGACTGACTGGCAGGCCTGTGGCTTCCTGGCTATGGAACTGTGACGTGTTCTCTTGCCTCTCTGTGCCTCACTTTCGTTCCCTCTAAGATGGGGATATTTAGTAGTTTCCCCTTGCGTGATTGTTGTGGGGATTAAATGAGTTCATGCATGTAAAATACTTAGAATACTGACTGGTGCATAGGAAGTACTCAGTAAGGCTTGCGTATTTTTATTATCTCTGTATTCAAAGCACTTGGCCCCTACCAGACGTTTGGCAAGTGTTTATTGAAAGAATAGGGGAGTGGAACTCAGATTTCCTAGACCACAATGCCTAGGGCTCTAATATTAGTGACCCCAAATCCAACACTGTTAAGGCCTTGGTATTCAACGAACTTGGGCTCAAATCCTAGCTCTGTGACCCTGAACAAGTTGCTTCACCTCCCTGAATGTCTGCAAAATGAGGAAGCCATTGTCTCCAAGGAAAGGCTGTTGTGTCTATGAAAGATTTACCTGCACAGAGCTGAGCATGCAGTAGGAGCTCAGATACCTTATTTTTCCTCCCATCTCTGACCCTTTTGCGGCATAATTTTTATCAAGGGCCACATTGGACGAAAGAATTTAGTAAATTGGCTTCTGTCCACTTAAAATCTCAGAGGATAAAGTAGTCTTTGTGGTTTAAAGACCCCCCTCCCTGTCTTGCACTGTCTCAATCCCCCACCACCCAGGGGCCTTTGAACTTACTCAGCTTTGGCAGGAAGCAGACTCCCTACAGCAGAGAGCTGGGAAGGAGCTGGCCCTCCCGCTGGCTCCCCACTGAGTGAGAGGAAGCTGGGGGAATGGGAAGGTCCAGGGCAAGTGAGCACTGTGGCCCAGATGCTGGACCCAGCTCCTTCTCTGGCTACCCGTGCCTCTCAGGGCTCCACTGGCCCCATCTGTCCAGTGGAGTTGAGCTCCGTGACCTCTGAGGTCCCTTGCAGAGCAGGCATTCTGGGATGCAGGAAGCAGGATCCCCTTGGCTGCCAAGGAGATCAAAGGCTGGTTTCCCAGAGGAGGCCTCACAGCTGAGCTGCGGCCCTCTGAGCAGTTCCTGGCTTCCTGCTTTGCACAGAGCCTGCTGTGCGGCCCTGGGAACAGCTGAGGCCTCCGTGGAGGCCTCAGCTAAGGTCAGACATGAGGCTTCTTCACTCTCTCACCCCAGTCCTGGGTCAGAGGTTTGAGATACTTGACTCCATTCTCCTCTGTGAGCCACCTGGAATGCAGGCACCGTGTGTGTGTGTGTGTGTGTGTGTGTGTGTGTGTGTGTGTGTGTTCTCCAAGTTTAATTCACAGGAAATGACTGTCTATACCTTAGGACACTGAGGAGCTTCCCTTTTACCCTTCTGGAACCTCTCGTGACTTTCCATAGTTGTTGGGCCCCATCCACATTCCTGGTCTGTTTTTCCACCCTCAATCCTGGCTGGCTGGTCTCTCCTTGCCCTGCCCAGTGCTTCCTCTGCACCTTCGCAAGAGCAGCCCCTGTCCCACCCCACCCCACCCCACCCCACCTCCCAGGTACTCAGGGCCAGAGACAGAACTGTTACTTCCCTAGATTGTCTCCCATCTTTCTTGCAAAAGCCTCTGAGAAAGACATTATTGCCTTCTTCGCTTTCTTGGAGGAGAAAACAAAGATTTGGAAGGTGAGATATCTCCTAGAAGATCTCTGGAAGGCTCTAGGAGGCTCACCAGGATTTGGCCTCCTCTCTCCATATCCAGCACCTTGTTAAAGAAGAAAATGATTCCACGGTGCCTGCTGAACGCTAAAGCAGACTTTATTCAGGACCATCACTATAGGTATAGGGACCATGCGATGGGATTTTGTAGTGGGGGAGAGAGATTGGACTCAATTCCAAATATAGCAGGGCTAAGTGGGAATTTATAGCCAAGGAGCAGGGTGGGGACCAGAGAATGGAAAACTACCCAGTGGAAACATCAAGTGTAGAGTTATTCTGGCTAAAACCACCTAATAGGATTCTTGCTGAAGGCAGACCATAGTGATCAGACACACTTGGCGGGGAGGGGTGGAGGATGGGGAACTAATCAAATATTAAGGATAGGGAATTCTTGCTTAACGGATTTAGCAGGGTTCTTGTGAAACTGGATTTACAAGGAAATGCACAGATGGGCCCAGGAGGAGATTCAGGAGTCTGACTCAAGTTTGGCCAGCCTGGTCCAGACTCTTTCCTCCCTGCTGTCAGGAATGTTGGGTTTGCACAACAACAAAAAGCCACCTGAAGGAGCTGAAGCCCAAAGGGAAGGGTCTGATGCATCAGAGGACATTAGGACAGATCTTAGAGTGGGATTGGGACGACAGATTGAAGAGATGCAAACGCTGACTGGGCCACTTTCTAGCTGTGCAGGCCACAGCCAGTGAGGTCACCCTGGCTGCTTCCACTTCCCTATAGGATGGAGCTTAAAATAAAACCTCCTTCCTTGGGCCGTAGGGAGGAGCCAGGGAATTAGGGCAGTGACTGCAGCCCATAGTAAGAAAGATATCTTCTATCATGACCAGTCCACTCGAAAGTCCACAAAACAATGTCCTTACTAGGTGTGATATACTTTGATATTTTCTTTTAGTTTAGTCTGGTTTAGATTTTTATTTTGTTTATTTAAAAAGGGCTGGTACCAGCTCCTTAAGACATGTCAGGGCCTTCTTGCTTTCTTGTAACATGGTAGGAGGTGAGATGGAGAGAGGGGGTGGAACTCTTTTATGTCAGGGAGGGCTTACCAGAATAGCACTTGACCACTGAGCCACATCCCCAATCGTATTTTGTATTTTTTTATTTAGAGACAAGGGTCTGTCTGAGTTGCTTAGCGCCTGGCTTTGCTGAGGCTGGCTTTGAACTTGAGATCCTCCTGAGCCACTGGTATTATAGACGGTCACCACCACACCTGGCAGGGGATTGAACTCTTACAGCTCCAGTATTCCCCATAAGGGTGGAGCCATCACAGCCTAATCATCTGTCAAATTTCCCATCTATTAACACTCTTGCAATGGCAATTAAATTACAACAAGTTTTAGAGAGGGCTTTCAAATCATAGCATCCCAAGACCAAAAATCTTTACTATGGTAGCCTTCTATTTTTTTTTAAATGATATATTCCTGATCTTTTAAATCCCTTAATTAAACAAAACAAAACAAAACAAAACAAAAAAAAAAAAAAAAAAAAAAAAAAAAAAAAAAACCCAGACTCCAACCCTGCTGTCACTTCGATCTTGGACTTCCAGTTTCCAGAAGTGTGGAAAGCTAACTCAAGTCCTGTGCCCTTGGCTGGACCAATCACCATAACTGAGGACAGTGAAGTGCTGTGATTGGCCAAATTCCGTTCCAGGCTTACTCTTTAGCCAATCAGCACAGCCATGAAGATAGAGTCACACAGCCAGAACCAAGGGAGAGGTTCGACGAACTGTCTTCTCACAATCCATGTTGAAACCCAAGTATACAGTTGGCTGTGGTACATGGGGAATCTGCAAAATGTATCTGTTTTGAGAGTAATTTCATTTTGGTTCTTATGGGTCAAGCTGACTTTGGAGCCCTGTTGTGTTACATAGCTCTGTGTTTAAAGAGCAGACTCAAAATCAGCTCTGGTGGCAGAATGATGGCAAAGACACTCTACTTGAGTTAGTTTAATTCTGACATTCCGTGTGGCTACCTGGAGATTTCCTCCCACGTGTGACACTTTTTGGAACTTGGGGAAAATGTACTTCTTTTCAGTCTCGCTTCACTGATGGGAAATGTTGCAGAATAAAGATGTGTAAGAGTGAAAAGACTTCTTTTTGCAGATGAAACGTTGTCTCCACACGAAGCTGTGCATGCAGTAGAGATGGCATTTGCAAAGTTAACCTCAGCGTTTGAAGTGCTGTGTGATCAGTAGAGAGATCCGTTCAGATTTTGCTCTCTGCTGTACGCGATAATTTTTCCCCCCACTGAGTTGCTTTTTTTCAAGTGTGATGTTTCAGGTGAGGTCAATCAGATACAGAAATATTTGGAAACAGCCAGAGTCAGCCCTGCTTGCTGTACGGGAAAATATCAAGCTTTAAGATTGCTCCTTTAAAGAAGGTTGACATACAGAAATCAGGAAGTTCAGTAACTGCGCAACTGCAAAGTGTAAGGAAATGAACATTTACCTAGGAAAAATAATCAAACCCCAAAGAAGAGAGTTGGAGAAACAACAGAAAATGCTAGTCTTGTGCTGCCAGAAGACATAAAAGGGAAAAATCTGAATGCCACAATCATCCTCATCAAGAATTAGATATTCTTCAAAGACAACCAAATAATGCCAATGTTCAGCCATTTTTTCTGTTTTTATAAAAAGGGAAAACCATTGGATGTTATTTTTTAACCCAAATACAATAGAAATAGTTGAGTGTGCTGGTGGATATATTTTAATGGAAAATTTTTGATTGCAAATGTTTCAATTGGTATCAGCCCCAAAGAAATGAAGTCATGTGCATCACTGCAAATTCTTGAATTTATTATGAAAGAGGGTGGGAAATGTACCCAGTTGATAGAATGCGTGTTTAGCATGTATAAGGCCCCAGCACCATCCAAAATAATAATAATATCCGGATGGTGGCATATGCCTGTAATCCCAGTGACTTGGGAAGCTGAGGCAGTAGGATGACAAGTTGGAGGCCAATCTCAGCAATTTAGTGAAACCCTGTCTCAAAATAAAAATATAAATAAAAATAAAAATAAGGGCTGGGATTGTGGCTCAGCGGTAGAGCGCTCGCCTAGCATGGGCAGGACCGGGTTCCATCCTCAGCACCACATAAAAATAAAGGCATTGTGTTGTGTCCATCTACACCTAAAAAATAAATATTAAAAAAATAATAAAAAAATAAAAATAAAAAAGGACTGGGGATGTGGCTCAGTGGTATAGCACCCTGGGTTTAATCCCCAGTACCAAAAAAAAAAAGGTAATAATAGTATGAAGGAGGATTTTTGTGAGTCCCTTACAGACTCACCCCTGTGTTTAAGACTTTTCCTAACTATTTGCATATCTGTTGATTCATGTGAAAGAAACTTTTCTAAATTAAAATTAATAAAATGTATTTTTATCAACTGAATGAAGATAGATTTATAAATCTGGCTACACTTTTATTAAATATGAACATAGGAAGATGAATTTTGATGAAGTCATGAGAAATTTTTAGAAGTCACAAAAATAGTAACTGTAAAGTGATTCTGTCTCTCTAGGACAGACTTATGTGTAGGTCTACATTTCCACCCTTCTTTTAAAACTATACGAATGTAATTAAAAATCATTAGCCCATGATTTTTTCCTTTTTGTCTTATAAGATTTAAAAATCTTTAATTTTCTTATATTGTTACTGGCACATCTGTGCTTCTTTTATGGCTGTTATTATTATTCATATCATCTTTGTGATTATTTCTGAAAATAACTATGTCATCTGGGAGAGGGAGTGTTCATAAAAAAAAAAGTTCTGTTCTGGGTTTTGCATGTTCTGGAAGATCCACTGAAAAGTGTACAACCCTCAGTGGTATTTCTACCCAAAATGTATAATCTGATTCTAATCATAAGGAAACATCAGACAAACCCAAGGTGAATGACATTTTACAAAATAACTGGCTCATGGAATCTTCAAAAATGTCAAGGTGAAGAGAGATAGAGAAAGGCTCCGGAATTGTTTCAGATTACAGGAGACTAAAGAGAGATCACAATGAAATGTAATGTGCTGTCTTTGTTTAGATTCTGGACTGAGAAAAGTAGTTATAGAGGACATTATTGAAACAATTGACAATATTCAAACATGGACTGTGGTTTGGACAACAGAATTGTGCAATATTAATTTCCTGTTTTTTGTGATTGTATTTTTATTTAAGATAATACTGTTGTTCTGAGATGGGGTTGTGGATCAGTGGTAGAGCACTTGCCTAGCATGTGTGAAGCCCTGGGTTTGATCCTCAGCACCACATATAAATAAATAAAATAAATGTATTGTGTCTACCTACAACTTAAAAAAATAATAAATTTTTAAAAATTTTTTAAATTTTTAAAAAATTTGTTGTTCTTAGGAAACACACTCTGAAATATTTTGCAGAAAAGAGGCATGATGCTTTCATGTGAATGATGTGTGTGTGTGTGTGTGTGAGAGAGAGAGAGAGAGAGAGAGAGAGAGAGAGAGAGAGAGAAACATATGTCTAGGTAGAGCTGGAGAGAATAACAGAGTGAATGAGGTAAAATATCAACCATTGTGAATCTGGGTAAAAGATTTTTCAAGATTGCTTGTGCTATTCTTGCATCTTTTTTTTAAAATTTGCAATTATTTCAAAATGAAACATCACCCCAAAACAAAACAACAAAACATAACAAAAACTCTGCAAAATCAAAAACACAAACGAGTTTACCTGGACTTAGTAGTACTGACACTGAGCCATTGCGTTTATTTTTGTTTTGAGGAACATAGACTTGTGAGCTTATTTGGTAAAAGGATCTTTGCAGATGTAATGAAGTTAAGGATCTTGAGATGAGATCAATCTGGATTATCCAAGTGGGCCTCAAATCCAATGCCAAGTGTCACTGAAAAGTCAAAGGTCAAAGGAGGAGGAAAGGGGGAGCAGAAGTACCCTGTGGATACCTTGAATTTAGACTTCTGATTTCCAGAGCTGTAAGAGAATAAATCCCTGTTATTTTAAGCCACCAAGATTGTGGCAATTCATTATGATAGCTGCAGGAAGCACATATACCTGCCCAAAGGAGAATTGGCCTGGCACACTGTCGTCAAACCAAGGGAAAGGGCCTGCAGTTAGGCTGAACTCTGGGGTGGCTGGGATCAGATAATGGACATTGCCCCTTTTGACATAGACTTCTATTTGCTTAGGTGGCTTCTTATGGGGCAATGACCTTAGATGTCTCCCAAGGAAAGACCAGAGAAGGGTTGTGACTGGCCTGGCTTAGATTATGTGATCCCTGGAGTCCCATGTGATATCCACATCCATTGATGAGGCATGTCACCTGGCAGTGGAGAAACCTGGGGACAGCTTTTTTCCACATTGCTGTAGCATGCAAAGGGGATGCTCAGACAGGAATGGGTACCCCAGGGCTGGGGTCTGAAGTCAAGCCTGCTTTGGATGGTACAGCTCTCTTTCTCCTCCCGGGGGGAGCCTCCAGCATTTCTGCATTCCTGGCGATTTGTGCTGTCACTCTGGTTTAATGTCACTTTCCCTCCAATGTTGTGTAGGTCAAACTCAGGAACTTTGTTCTGGTGAATACACACCAATTATGATGCTTGCTCAGTGGCCCCCTTTCCTTTAGGCCTGACCCCTTCTCTAACTTCAATCCTAAAGGTGGCCTTGGGACATCATAGATGCTGGTCTACCAGTTGCATTTGATTAGTCCAAGGGTGGTCACCTGACTCAGGCTGGGGCAATAGGGATAGATGCCCTTAGGAGGCTGAATCTTTGAACTGCAGGTTGGGGAAGATGTTGGTGTCCATTTTTCTCACCATATGGAGGAAGAATATAGTTGCTATCTGAGGGAGGCAGCGGTGTTCTTGCCCCTGGTTTGGTTCATGGCTGAAATATGAAGAGACAGACAGAGGAAGAAAGGCTGGAGCCCCATTATCCCCAATGACTGGAAGAGCTCCTGCTGAGACCTACCCCCTTTTAAAGTTTTCACCACCTTCCCATAATGCCAGGTTGGGGACCAACCCTTTAGCACATATGCTTTTGGGGGACATTCAGATCCAAACTGTAGCACTGAGACATGTGTGTGTGTGTGTGTGTGTGTGTGTGTGTGTGTGTGTGTTTTAACAGCTTGATTGTTCAAGCGTGTTGTCAACCCTTGTTGGGTTCTATGAGTGAGTAACCCTCTTTTTCTGCTTGCTTGCCAGCCTTAGATAGATAGATTACTACCTCTTGCAACCCAGAGTGTGCAAAAAGGATGGCCCATGATTTCATATGAACAGAATAGAGCCAAGCATGATAGGCTTATGGTGGGTCAAGTGGGCTCCATCTTATTTTATATATGGGGAAACTGAGGTCTAGAGAGAGGAGTGAACCAATCAAGCCAATCCCTGTGAGCGGTGGAGCTAGCTGAGGCCCTCAGTTGTCGGGCACTTGGAGTCATTTCTTTAAGGACCTTTCCCGAACTCTGGCAATCTGCTTTGCATATGACTGAGGGCAACTGGCCTTATTCCTCTCTGCCTCAATTTCCCTCTCCTGTTCCTGTGGGCATTCCACTCCTGGCAGAAGGGAGGGGAACCAGATGTTATGAATGGGCTGCTTTGAGTTCTCAGGGCCTACAAAAGGTTATTATTATTTAATTACAGCAAATGGTAATTAAAAGGGAAAGTAATTGTCTGCCCTTTCATTATGGCCCATCTGCCCTTTTCCTCTGGCAGCCCCCAGGCCAGTCATAAAAGAGAGCTGGGTACAGATCTATGGTGAGGGCCATTCCAGGAGGACATCACCTTCCCCAGCTGGGAAGGGAGGGCTGTAAATAGTTAACTGTGATCAGCCTTGCTTTCTAGAGGTGACCTGCAGCTGATGCAGCCTTTCTGTACCCAAGAACTCCTCCGATCCCACAGGACAAGGGAGTTAACTACCACTTGCTGAGCATGGCCATGCCTTGGACACTGCACCCTGCCTATTTGGGCCAAGTCCTGTGGGAAGGGGTATATATCCCCCAAAGATAAACTTAAAATAACCCTTTTTACTCTAAACTTTTAAAATTTGGATTCATCAGGGCTCAGTGCTGCAGAAAGGCATATGTGTCCAAAAAATGTACATAAGCCCAAGGTACTTTGGAAGGATATTCTAACAGGACAATGGAAAGGTTCTGACCCAGTGGTTGTCTGGAGTCGGGGTTCTGTTTGTGTGTTTCCACAGGGAGAACAGCAGCTGATTTGGATTCCAGCTGCTTTGATAACCAAAGCGAACTCTTCAGGAATCCCTTCGAGAGCGCAACAGGAACTCAATGGGAACACCACGAGAACTCAAAAGTCATCATCTTAATGGCTCCCTGGCGTCACCTCTCAACCACTACTTCTGGCAAAAATGCCATGCGTTATCCCGACTCGGCTGTGGCCCTCAACAGTCCTGCCCAAGAGAAGTGCGGATAGATGTCTAGCTTAAAGCAAATACTTGGCCAATGGTGGTGTGTACAATTTCTAATCCCAGAGCACTGCCCTGTGAAGTGAAGATTTCCATCCGCTTTTTTAAAGAACACTGAGAGCCTTTCAGGTGCTAAATGGACTAGGAACCAAGATTTGGACCCT